>NW_027413123.1:5311136-5623181 GCF_048544455.1 Silene latifolia
ACCCAAACCTCTACAAAGAATGTAGTGATGGGCTCTACCGGAGATGCATCCCTCAATGGGAAGTCCAAGGAATCTTGGAAGGATGTCACTCATCACCCTACGGTGGGCACCATGGAGCAAGGAGGACCGTTGCAAAAATTGTTCAATCGGGCTTCTATTAGCCTACAATGTTTCAAGATACAAGAGAATTCATCATTCATTGTGATGCTTGTCAAAGAACGGGGAATATCTCTTGGAGAAACGAAATGCCACAAAGGGGCATTCTAGAGGTGGAGATCTTCGATGTTTGGGGAATCGACTACCAAGGTCCCTTTGTGACATCCAATGGGAATAAGTACATCCTTGTGGCCGTAGACTACGTCTCAAATGGGGTGGAGGCAATTGCCACTCCAAATGATGATGCAAAAACGGTCACCAAGCTCTTCAAAAAGATAATCTTCCCAAGATTTGGAGTTCCTAGAGCAATCATAAGTGATGGAGGAACGCATTTCCATGAGAACAAACTTGCATCTCTTTTGACCAACTATGGTGTTCAACATAGAACCGACTTGGGATATCATCCTCAAACAAGCGGTCAAGTTGAAATTTCAAATAGAGAGATCAAACAAATCCTTGAGAAAGTTGTGAACAAGACCCGAAAAGATTGGAGCACAAAGCTTGATGATGCTCTTTGGGCTTATAGGACGGCCTATAAGGCTCCCATGGGAGCCTCCCCTTACAAGCTTGTTTATGGAAAAGCATGTCATTTGCCAATCTAATTGGAGTACAAAGCTTTTTGGGCAATCCGAGCACTTAATCTTGATCTCAAATTAAGTGGTCAAAAGAGGATGATTCAAATTCATGAGTTGGAGGAATTCCGACTACAATCCTATGAAAATGCAAAGATTTACAAGGAAAGAACGAAATTACTCCATGACAAGAGAATTAGACAAAAGGCCTTGCATAAAGGGGACAAAGTCCTTCTATTCAATTCCCGCTACAGACTTTTTCCGGCAAAGTTGAACTCTAGATGGATGGGTCCCTATGTGATAACCGAAGTTGGAAAATATGGAGATTTTGAACTCAAGGCGGAAGACGGAAGGAATTTCAAAGTCAATTGTCAAAGATTGAAGCCATACTATGAAGGAGCGTTCATTGGAGAGGTCGAGGTCACCTACCTTGGGCCTTCTCATCCTTGAAAGAACCATCAAAGGGAGAGTTTGGTGGAGTCCTCCCTAAACCACCACTTGTAAATATACTAACCCTCTAACTTCTATTTATAATTTTATTGCACTTCTTTTAATAATAAGCATGAGCTTTTTTCATGAGAGTAAGTGAGGGAGGGTCACTACGAATTTTTATGAAGGAAGGAACCAATTTTTAAGTGTGGGGAAGCATCTAGGAGAGGAAAGAAAGTCAAAGGAAGAATTCACAACTTGAACACGTGCGTGTTCCCCGGAATCCGGCCGTCTTGCTTGAATCCAGGAGGCCTGAGGAGAATCCGTCCGTCCTGCTAAACCGAGAATTTGAAGATTTTGGGACTGAAGGAGAATCCGAGCGTCTGTGAAGGGAAGACGCCCGTCCTGAAGAATCCGGCCGGGTTTGCAGAAAGACGCCCGTCTTTCTACCTGTGCATTTCAAGAAAAATCCCTGGAAGGGAATCCGCCCGACTTCAGAAGAATCCGCCGTCCCGATAAAAAGGAATCCGAGCGTCTCATACTCGGGACGCCCGTCTTGTGGCGTTATATTTTTGGAAATTTAGCTGTGAAAGAATCCGGGCGTCTTACCCAGAATCCGCCCGTCCCGAGAAGCCTGAATCCGAGCGTCTTCTGCTCGAATCCGCCCGTCTTCCCACGTTGATTTGACCCGTATTCTCTTAATTAAAATTACACCCCACCTCACATTTAGTGACACATCACCCTTCCTTCCAATTGCATTATAAAACCCACCTCCTTATGACTCCCAAGCATATCCAAATCACTCTTAAACCCACAAAATCAAAAAGCCCTAATTTTCTAGGGTTTCCAAAGGCAACACTCAATCAACAAGAAGCATCTTTATTCCTTCACAAATAAAAAGAATCCAACTCTATAATCAAGGAATGACACCAAGGAGATCCTCTTTTAGGAATAGGAGGAGACCAAGGATGAGGGGAAGTCATAAGCCATCTTTCCTTCACAAATAAAAAGAATCCAACTATATAGTCATAAGCCGGGTTCCTTGTCCGGGCCCACAACCTATACTTTATCGACCAATTGACTTGTCCCGTCGGCGTGAGTTTTCTCATCCCCGCATTTCAAATCTCGATTAAGTCAAGCATACCGTTGACGTTACACATTTCTGTTTCGTCAAAGAGATTTCATTTCCTTCGTGCACGAGGCTAGGGCACTCTCCATACACAATTTGTTTGGATTGGTATCTCTCTCGAAAATCGGGGTTTGATCGCTTGGTGTGTAACCCACCTTTTTAAGCCAAAAGCCGTGACAGCATTATGCATAATATAATGAAACTGCGAGTGCTTATGTGTTATGTGATCATACGTCCTTCGGTGTCATTTCAAACTTTCAAAATCACCTTTTCGCGCCGTTATAATGGCCATTTCAAACCTCGGTCTTTCCCCGACCGTTGCACGCCTTTTTAGGCCGTCGTAATGACGATTTTCAAACCGATTATCTACAACCATTTCAAAAAGCATGCCTTTTTATGCCGTCGTAATGACTATTTTCAAACCCGGTTCTCTACAACCATTTCAAAAAGCACGCCTTTTTAGGCCGTCGTAATGACGATTTTCAAACCAAGATTTCTACAATCGTTTCAACACACCTATTTAGGCCGTCGTAATGACGATTTTAAAACCCGGTTTTCTATAACCATTTAAAAAAAACCACGCCTTTTCAGGCCGTCATAACGACGATTTTCAAACCCGTTTTTCACAACCATTTCGAAAACACCTTTTTACGCCGGTATAATTGCCGCGTCAAGACACAGATTTCAACCCGTCTTGCGCTGACACAATAGCCCTTTCAAAACTCGAAAATGGCACACACCCTTTTTCGAGGCTTTTTAAATCCCGAGGGCCGTACACCGTCCCCAGGACCACAACCCTTTCAAACCTTTCAAAACCCAATTTTCAGAACACATGATTTTGAATTTCAAAGCCGTCTTCGGAAACAACACATTGTTTTTAGACCCGGCGCTACTCGAATTCAAACCGTCTTTTAAAACCAAACTTAAGACAACTTTTCAACTAACCAACTTTTGAAGATCCCTATTCTTCGGAACCCGTCCATAAAACGACAAAAGAATCTTTTTGAAAATCTCTATTTTCGAAAATTTCAGTCCACCTTTCCAATTCTGCCTCGTGTCTATCGAGTCAAAGCAAACGTACTTATGGGTCTTTACTTATTAGTCGTCTCAACTCGAGACTCGTTCAACGGCGTCACGCCCATACGTTGAATGCGGGTCAAAGCCCTGTCAACACCATCACATCATAAACCGAGTCAGTACCAAGGCACCACACACGGTTACCCCCGTCTTGTTGAGTCAAAAGTGTATTTCCGTCTTTTGTGTTATCTGCGTTTAGTCGTTAAATCGTGTCAGATTGAGATGTAACGTGAGTCATTTTATGCCTTAGAGCCATGGCCCCATCTTCAGCTTCGTCCAACAACAACGATGACAACAAAGATCTCACAACTACTCAGCTAGCCAGCCTACTCACCGCTCTCAAGGTCACCCTGGACCGTGTCGAGACCCGTATCGACACCTTGGAATACAAGGAAACCGGAGAACACAACACTCTGCCTTTGACTAAAACTGAGAAAATGCTCAAGCTCTTAGAAGAACAACTCCTAGCTCGTGGTAACAACATCCACCTTGAGAACAATCAAAGATTCGAACCCATTGGGGATCAACTACTCGATAACTTTACCTTGACTTATGTACCGAAGTTCAAGGGAGTGGAGGACCCACTCAACCACATTCGTGCCTTAAAATATTACATGTGTATCAAGGGGGTCAAACAGGAACTCTTCACCCAGATCTTTCCTTCATCCCTGGAACCAATTCCCCGCTAATGGTATTATTCCCTCGACCCCAAGAGCATTGCCACTTGGGACGAAGTCGCCGTCAAATTTGCTAAACAGTACGCCAACAACGTTGAAATCCAAGCCAACACCCGCACTCTTGAAGTCCTGACTCAGAATGATAAGGAAGGGTTCCAAGAATTCCTAACCCGTTGGAGTAGGGTAAGCACCTAAATGGTCAGTAAGCCGAGTGAATCAACTCTGGTGTAGAAGTTTGTCAACAACCTCCGTCCATTTTATACCAACCTTATGAGGTTACAAAACATCAAAACATTCCAGGACCTGCAAATCCTCGGAACCCGCATTGAAGAGGATCACCGCAAGGGTGTGCTAGCCAAAACTACCGGTACAGGATACCAGGGATTTATATCAACTGGATCTCGCCCCTATAGTTTGGCGAACAAAACCGACGAGGTCAACCTCCTCGAACTAACCACGAAGAAAACTGAGCGTCCTTAAAGGGTATTCACAAACTTGGGAACAACCTATGTCAGTGCCCTAAAAAGACTCATGAACCAAGGGAAACTACAACCGATTGGGCCCACACCAGACCCGTCCGAGGCCAAGAAAACCTGTTTCTTGAATCCCAATGCCTACTGCCAATACCACCAGGGTAAAGGTTATGACACAGAGGTCTGCTTTAAGTTGAAGCACGCCATTCAAGATATGATTGAGAAAGGGGAATTACCTTTACCTCCACCAACAAAAGCAAATAACAAGACGAACCCCATGGGAATCCATGCCATCTCTGATGACGAGCCAACCTTGGATTGCTCACACCTTATCCTGCCAATTGATGACGGGATGAATGCCTTGGAGAAGGATACCCCGGACCTGATATTCGTGTTCAGCGCCGCAACCATGCTTACCATGTTCCAATAGGTTGAAGAAGCCATAGCCAGTCTCTCATAAAGGATTACCCGACTTGAGGACGCCTACCATCGGTTGATTTTCAACCCACCAACACTAACACCACGCCCAAGGGAGGGTCCTCCAAGCACCCAAAACTCCCATTTCCAGAAAGGATTGCTCCTGCGACCATTCTGGCATGCACCCCACAATAATCAACCCCACAATAATCAACCCCAAAAAAACTACCCTCACAAGAACTTCCCCTACAAACACTACCCGCCGAGGAATACCCCCCCAAGGTACCATCGCGATCCCCAAATCAACGGTATCTGGAGACACGATGAGGAGGATGTCTACATCACTTCGGGAAAGGGCAAACGGGCAAAAGAGATCGGTCACCTAACTCGGTCCGGGTGCCCCTACCAGAATCCGAACAATACAACAACCATTCCAAAAACGAAGGACCAAATCGTCCCGGACGTGGACACTCAATCCAAGGTTCCCGAAAGCTCGATCCTTAAACAACTGCAAAAGGCGAAGGCCAAAATTTCAATTCGGCAACTAATTGCCACATCCTTCGAACATCAGCATGCTTTACTACAAGCCATGGAAAGTTGACAGATCCCTCTACCTCCTCTCTTGAAGAAGTAGTAGCACACATGACAAGGGATGTCCCCGACCTGAACAAACCGGTCATCTTCTATGACGAAGATATCCCTCCATTCGGAGCCAATCATAATATGGCCCTATACATCACTGTACAATGCCTCAAGAAGAATGTACATATGGTTATAGTGGATGAC
Source organism: Silene latifolia (assembly GCF_048544455.1). NCBI lineage: Eukaryota > Viridiplantae > Streptophyta > Magnoliopsida > Caryophyllales > Caryophyllaceae > Silene > Silene latifolia. The sequence continues at coordinate 5,316,853 of NW_027413123.1, forward strand.
GGGTCTGCAGTCAATGTGATTCCCCTCAAGATGGCTCATAAACTTGGTATCAAGGGAGGTGACTTGGTTCCAACTAATCAAGGAGTACGCGCTTATGACGACACTCGTCGTAAAGTCGCGGGGCTTATCACCTTGACCATTGCAAATGGACCACTGGAAAGACAAGCCAATTTTCAGGTTGTCGATATCGACGCCTCTTTCAACATGCTACTAAGGTCGTCACCTCAACCATTCATCAGAAAATAAGGGTCTCTTTCGAAGGGAAAACAATCACAATTCCCGCATCCCCGATCACGGCTATCATGAAACAGAGAATAGCCTCTCAAGTTATTGAAGAGGACGACATCGAAATGTTGGGATTCCAAACTGTGAACGCCCTAACCGAAGAATCATCATCCTTTGATTGTGACCCGTTCTCGAACCTCACAATCAACCGCATTTTGATGCGCTCGGGTTATTTCCCGGGCCTATTCTCAATCCGCTTAAGAACACCTTGCCTCCCTTTAAACAGGCCAAGGTCCCCAACATCCCCTTCGAGCTAGGCTATGAGCCAACCGATGAATACATCCAGGACATGAATCTCCTAATACGGAAACACAAAAAGCAAGGAGTCATCCTTCGTCCCTACCATTTGACTCGCAATGAATACGCCGTCCCCGAGGGAGAATCCGAGCTCTACAACGGCTTTCCTAAGCCAATCTATGAATCTGTATCAAAGGTCAAACACGCGGGCGTAGAAGTCTTTCAAGACTGCTACTTCATCCATGACAACACCAAAGCCGCGTCGACCAAATCTGAATCAACCTCGTGCCTGGGCGGACAAGCCGTCAGTCTCCTCTTCGGAGAAGACAACATCAAGCACCTCGACTATGGGGACATCATCAACATCGCTCTCAAGGATAACCAGTTCGATCCCACTGCCTTAATCTCCGATGCTGCCTAGAGAAAGCTACACAAGGCCGGAGGAAAACTGTCAAGTGGACCGATCGTCAAGGCCGCATTCTCAAGATCACAACTGGAGAAGACCTTATGTTCAAAGAGAGAAGTGAAGATGAGAAAGAGTCTTAGTCTGAGTCTGAGTTCGTATTAGCTCCTAGCACTATTGATATCCCGGTCAAAGTCCCTTTTCAACTGTTTTATCACAAACTCGTGGCTGCCTCAGAGGCTGAGTCAACTAGGGTCATCCCCACTCCCGCAGAAGGAAGCAACCTGGAGCTTGTTCCATAGGCCTCCTTCTCTAGTGTGTCGCCTCCGAATGCCCGTGAAATGTCTGTCCTATCCGAGCCTTTCGCTCAAGTCGACTTAATGAACGCTGAGTTTGCTTACGACTCTTCTCAATTTAACTGCAATGCAATTCTGAAAGAACATGAGGAACTTGACTTGAGTGACTACCCACCTCACCTAGCCAAAGAACTTGACAAACGAGAGGATAGGACACCCATGATTCAGGAGACCTAACCTATTAACGCAGGGACGGACAATACATCTCAAAAACATAGGATGGGGACCACCCTTAACCCTGCGGAAAGACAGCAGTTCATTGACCTCCAACCCGAATACATGGATGTATTCACATGGTTCTACAAAGACAAGCATGGGATCGGTACGGAGATTGCAGAGCACATGATACCCATTAAACCCGGGGCTATGTCCGTGAAGCAAAAGCTTCGCCGAATGCGCCCTGAATGGGCCCTGAAAATCAAGGAAGAGGTAGACAAACAGTTAAAGGCCGGATTCATCAAAGAGTCCGAAGACTTTGACTGGGTGGCCAACACAATCCCCGTACCCAAGAAAGACGCGAGAATTCGGGTTTGTGTCGACATTAGAGACCTAAACAAAGCAAGCCCAAAAGACGACCTCCCTCTGCCACATGTTGACATCCTGGTGGATGACACCGCCGAGCATGCCCTATTATCATTCATGGACGGGTATGCTAGGTACAATCAGATAAAAATGGTCGAGGAAGACATGCACAAGACTGCATTCACTACATAGTGGGGTAAATATTGCTACAGTGTCATGCCCTTCGGTATAATCAACGCTGGAGCAACCTATCAAAGAACCGCCACCACTCTCCTACATGACATGATGTATAAGGAAGTGGAGGTGTATGTCGATGACATGATCGTCTAATCAAAAGAGCGGGACGACTACATCATCGCCCTTCGTAAATTCTTTGCTCGCCTTCGGAAATACAACATGAGACTAAATCTTCAGAAGTGTGCTTTCAAGGTCACCTTCGGAAAACTCTAGGGACATGTCGTCAGCAAAAGGAGCATCGAAATGGATCCTGCCAAAATCAAGGCTCTGCAACAAATGCCTCAGCCTAAGAACGAGAAGGAGATTCGAGGGTTTCTCGGTCAAGTCAAATACATCAGCCACTTCATAGCGAAGCTCACTATGATTTGTGAACCAATCTTCAAGAAGCTTCGTGCCTGCGATCACAGCGATTGGGATGACGATTGTCAAAAGGCCTTCGACAGGATAAAGGAAATCCTATCCAAGCCTCTTGTCCTCATGCCACTTCAGCGGGGAATTGCCTTATCCATATAACTGACTGTCACCTACATAGCCATGGGAGCAATGCTAGTACAAACAGTCGACAACGAAGAACGAGCCATCTACTACATTAGCACAAATTTCATTAAGTACGAAACAAGATACACCCAACTGGAAAATACATGCCATGCCCTGGTTTGTTCAACGAAGAAACTACGACATTACATGCTCAGCTACACGGTTCACATATACACCAAGATGAACCCCGTCAAATACATATTCGAAAAACCCGTACTAAATGGAAGGCTGTATAGATGGACACTCATGCAATTCAAATTTGACCTCAAATTCGTACCCATCAAGGTTATCAAGGAAATGGTAGCCGCCGATTTCCTAGAAGAAAACGCCATCAATGAGGATACAATGACCGACACATGGTCACTTCCTGATGAAGACATACTTTGTGCCGACATCGACGCATGGGACCTATACTTCGACGGTGCATTAAACCTGAGAGGCTTCGGGGTAGGAATCCTCCTAATATCACTAGAAGGGGAACACGTTCCGATCTCAGTCAAGCTGGACTTCACCATCACCAACAATGCCGTCGAATATGAAGCATGCCTCACTCATCATCAATCAGGTGTCCGGATCATGGAAAATCCGAAGCGACAGCTTAGCACCCTACCAAGCAAAAATCAATCAAGAGGCCGAATTCTTCGACCAAGCCGACTACTTCCACTTGCCACGGGAGGAAAACCAATTTGCTGATACCTTGGCAGAACTTGCCGCACTCGGCAACATACCAGACGTCATAACATCGTTTCTCCAATGTGTCAAGAGAAGGAGCGAGCCAGCTCTCATCTGCGCCATCAACAACGACGAGGAGAACCATGTCGAACCTTGGTACCAAGCCATCCTCAACTAAAAAACCAAAAACGAATTCCCTCCTAACTCTGATATAAGAGGACAAAGAGCCATCCGTTTACTTGCATCACAATTCGTGATAAACGAAGAACAACTATACAAAAGAACACCCCAAGGGATCCTTTTTCTTTGCATTGATTACCACAAAGCCAAAAAGTCATGGGAGAAGTTCATGATGGAGAATGTGGTGGAGTATGTGTCCTCGAGAATAGTGTGATCACATATTAAAATCTCATAATAAGAATACATAAGGAATGATACATTATATAGTCAACTGATAAACATTTATCGGTAACGATTGGCTTACTAGAGTTTGACGTTACTGTTGTTTGACAGTGGTGATCAGTTGATCCCTTGAGGTCACACCTATTGGATGGAACCCAAATTATTAACTGATCAAATGTATTTGATACAGTTGTATGAGTTTGTTGAAGTCGAGTTTAGAACTCGAGTTAACTTATTAAATTAAATTAAATTAATTAAATTAATCGAGGTATTGTATTTTTAGAGGTAGAGGTTATTTATGGATTATATTTACAAATGGTTATAAATTTATTAAATTCGACATTATAAGACTCATTATATTTTAATATAATGACATAATTATCACTTAAGAGTTAACTGTGTATTAATTATTGGTTTAAATTATATATTTGTTATATGATGAAACTAATGCTTATTCATGTAAGATAAATAAACATATGATTCTTGTATTTGTGTGACAAACATTACAAAATCAAAGTGGTCCATTTTATCTCATGTTGGCCGAAAATATGATGTTGTTGGACAACATTTTATTTTTGTCTTTTCTTTAATCAACTAGTTGCATGTAATGATTTCCCTACATGCATGCTTATGACAATAACCTACTCTAATACAATGATACCTACTTTTGCATGCAAATAAAATTAGGAAAAGTAATTGTCCACAAAGGGCTAAATGCAACCGGTTTTTTGAGCTTATAAGGGGCAATTGGTTGCTCATTTTTGTAGTTCTAATTTTTGCATCCTTCTCTCTAAAAATTACACAACCACATATTATTATTATTGTTATTATTATTATTATTATTATTATTATTATTATTATTATTATTATTATTATTATTATTATTATTATTATTATTATTATTATTATTATTATTATTATTATTATTATTGTTATTATTATTATTATTATTATTGTTATTATTATTATTATTATTATTATTATTATTATTATTATTATTACTATTATTATTATTATTATTATTATTATTATTATTATTATTATTATTATTATTATTACATTACTAGAGTAGTAATAAAGATAATATTAAGGGATTAAATTCTTAATAATATCTAGTTAATATTATTAAGAATTATTTGGGTAAAATCTTAGGTGCAATTGATAGGAGAGTTTCTACTTTGAAACTTTGGAGGATCATCCTATTCTTCATAGCTCAAGAACAAGGTTGGAAGGAGTCCATCCTTGTGCCCATATTTCCGTCTCTTTTATTGTAAGGAAATATCGTTTTCTCCTTTTACTCCTTTTGTTTGCATGTAACTAGATTCACAATATCTAAATTAATAAGTAATTTAGATCTACATTAGAAATGTCTAATAAGAGGGTTAAAAAACCTAACAAATGCGGCCCTCACATGAGCGCAATGATGGTAGCCCGAAAAATCACGCGGCTAGGCTACTACTGGACCACCATTGAAGCCGATTGCAGAAACTACGTCAAACATTGCCACAATTGCCAAATCTTCGCTAACATACAACACATACTACCATCCCTTTTATACACCATGACATTACCTTGGCCTTTCTCGACCTGGGGCATCAACATCATCGGAAAAGTTAACCTGATAGGCACCAAAGGGCATTGCTTCGTCCTCGTCGCAATCGACTACTTCACCAAATAGGCGGAAGCACAGTCCTATGCAGTCTTGACCGCCAAACAAGTGGCCAAGTTCATCCAGGACAACATCATCTGCAGATATGGGGTACCCCATGAAATCATCAGCGACCAAGGCTCCCACTTCCGGGCAGAAACACAAGTCTTGCTGGACAAATACAAAATCAAACGACATCGATCATCACCCTTTCGTCCCTAGCTTCACAACTAGTGACCACAAACTCCCTTCAAGTCAATTCCTCAACGCGTTCTGATTTGAAATTGCATGTTTTATCGAGTCTAACTTATGGCACTCTGCCATGCTTCAAACAACCTTTGATCTGTCAAAGGCAACATCCATTTGCACTCAAATCAAACACCTGAAGTACGAGCATGGTTTGATTTCACCTCTTCAAGTGGATACGTAAGCAGTCCTTCCTTACACTATAAGGATACAACCTCAACACCCAAACAAAATTAACAAAACATTCGAACTACGAGCACGGTTTGATTTCACCTCTTCAGGTGGATACTTAGGGAATCCTTTCTTACACAAGAAGGGTACAACCATCCCCCCACACAAAAAATACCCACACCAACTTCAAAATAAAGAGAAGGGAAAAACATTCCCTTTTCCACACAAAATTCAAAAAAGGAAGCCTTTCTTCCTTCCCACAAAAATTCCCTTTTACAGGTGCAATTTTTAGGATAATTCAAACTGAATTACCTTTATAAGATGGATGGAAGAAACAACAAGCGTTCACGATTTCTTTTGACACAGGCAATCCTCTTATTTAATTAATAGTGAGAAGGATTACAAACTTGACAACAAATAATGCTAAGCAAGTCTACAACTTGTCAAGATAAGATGTCGACTAAGACATCTTACATAGTAAAACTATCACAAAAGGCACAATACATAGCTAGTACAACATAATAAAAACTCACAACACTATTACAACATAATAGTAAAACGGGAAATGGAGGTCTACACTCTTCCATTCTACCTTTGCCTTTTCCCTCGGGGTACATCTTCCCTTATTTTCTTGTTAGCCCACCTAGCTTCGACTTCCTCTTCGGCACGGATCCTCAACGGATCTATAACAGCGATGGCCTCCGGTCTGTTGCATGACCCTATAATCGGTCGTAGCCGAGCCCATACACGGCCCACCATCTCTTTGGGACCCGAGCGTCTCCTCTTCGGTGGCCTCACTACATCCGCGCTAACGTCACCGGCAAAGTCGTCAAAGAAGGCACGGTTGGCCTTACCAACTGCTCTATACTTCAAGTCGACGACCTCGTCCTTACGGAACTTGGACCTTTCTTCCAAGGTTTGAACACTTGACCACTTGACATAAGAGGGAGTCACCCATGTCGTGGCAACAGGGTTTGGTACCTCCCAAATCGGCCGAGTGGTCTACCACCTTTTGAAGACCTCCACAAGCTGAGAGTTTCGAAAAACACTCTCTTGGGCGAGAGTATGTTCAGCGGGCACCTTTTGTTGACGCCCCATTTGCCTCATGATCCGTTCAGGATAAATGAATGAAGCAACCTTCAAGCCTACCACCATCAAAGAACTAGAACTTGCGGCCGGAACGGACAAACCCGTGAAGGACCTCAAGTGCCACCACGGCACCACCCAACGAATACGAGGACCACCCTCCTCCACCAATATTAAGGTCCAATAGGCCTCGGTGGACGCAAAGTTATTCGAGCACAACTTCTTCCTTATAGTAAGGTGACGGAAGAAGTAAGAAGAAGAATCAACCGGAGGCTCTACATACCTTAGCCTCTCCAAGAGCCACACTTGGAGGATCCTTGGAGATCCAAACGAAGGAGCTTCTCCACAAGAGCCCTTCTTGTCCAAGGCTTGGATGATCTCGCCAAGCACCAACCATGATGGATCCCAATAGTACTCCATTTTCTCAACCACATGTACGAGGGTCATACTACCATACCACTTTGACCCCTCCTTCTTCAAGGCATCAATAATGAGGTACGCATGCACTAGGCAAAAGGCAAGAGCCCTTATCCTAGCCACCTCCGAGACATGAACATCCAACAGGTTTGAGAAGATGTTGATAACAACCAACATATCCACACCGTAGGGAGCGAGGAGAAAGTTCACTAGTCTCAATGACAAGCCCAACATTTAACGAAACTTCTGTTTGTAACACAACCGAGTCGGAGGAAGCACCGGAGTATAACCCGGCCACCCTCTTATGGCGCTCACTTCTTCGACAAGAGGGCAAATTTCACCTTTCGGGAAAATGAAAACATGATGTTTCGAATCCTAAAACTGAGAGCATGCTTCAAGGAACGAGGATTACACCTTGACATGACGAAGCACAAATAATTGACCAACTCCCATTACAAAGTGTTGATACTTCTCGAGAGGCGACAAATACCGACACCAATGTTGCTACCTACTTTCAAAAGTATCCATGAATTATTATGTGGAAGAATAATAAAGGTTTTCGTAGAGATATTTTCGTTGTTTCGGATGATGAAACAATAAAGCACAAACGTTCCTATTTATTCAAAACAATTAGCGCTTTTTTGCGAAAAAGGGGGAATCTCACTTGTCTCGCCAGTGGCCTCGCGCCTCTTTCGGTTGGTCCTCTAGATCCGCACCTCTATTTGTCCCTATCAATTTTTGTTTCTCCCTGACACATAGGATTTCTCGCCTCAAGCCTCGCCCCTCTTCGGGCCTATCCGGAAATTTTTGTGTTTTCTCACACTCACATTTCCTTGTTTTCGTGTTTTCCAAAATTCGACACAGTTTCCATGACGCAGCTTTAAAAATACGGATTTTCTATTCCTTTTTTTAGGGGGGAAGTGCTATCGTCCCGATCCGCGATGGATCATTTCCATGTCAGTCCAAAATTCCGAAATTTTTTCGCTTTTTTACACATAAATCGAAAATTGACAACACGGCGTCAATTTTTCTCAAAATTTCAAACTCTTGCTAATGAGAGTCTTGGTCTCACAAAAAATCAAAATCAAACACACTCACAAAATCTTTTTTAAAATTCATCCATGATGGTTTGAGTTTTAGTTTTTCGAGTCGCAAATCATTTTGGCAAAATTCGATGCAATTTAATTCAAACACGAATTAACTTCTCAAAATTTCAAGGCTATTTTATTTGAAAAATCCAAACGTGACGACTTGTCACAGAATTTTCAAAGTTTCTTTTCGATTTCTATTTTAACTTCGAATCATTGTGATCACTTTTGTTTTCAAATGCTTTTGCGTGTTTACTTGTATTCATATGTATTGCCTATTTTCTGCACTAACGATGCAGGAACAAATACAAATGGGGAATCAGCCGCCGACCGTGCTTCTCCGAAACACAACACAAAAAAGGCAAACACAAATAAACTACAAACCAAAAACACATATATACAAACCGCCTCACGCAAAATGTATACATATACAAACCAAAGTCAAAAAACACGGATGAACAACTACAACTACTCAACGCCATCCGGTGGGCCAATCTCGGTCTTACGAGGAGTCGCGGTTAAACCAAACACCACCTTCTTCTCTGGCCCCTCTCAAGAGAACTCTCCAACGCCTCATGCTCCATCTTGACGCGAATCTCCTCCGCCTCGGCCAACTGAGCCCTAAAAGAGGCACTCTCTGCATCTCTGCTCCGCAACCCGTCCTCACGACGCCTCAGCTCCTGGTACCGACTGATGATCCCCAGCTCTTGTCCGTGGATTGTCTACCTCGCTGCATCCAACTCAGCTCGGACATGAGCAAGCTCCGCCGGATCCGCAGTACTCTGCAAAACACAATACTGTTCGTTAAGATCTAAAAATGAAATGCAACATAAAAACACACAAAACAACCAACAAAAGGCACTTGCGCAAGCCGAGACTCCCTCGCGGCCAGGTCACCAGTAAATGCTCTCCACCGGTTAGCCATCTGCCGGAAAGCCTGATGACTAACTGTCGACACTTACAACCAAAAAAGCCTTTCAACAAAACAAAAACGCAAGGCAAAACACAAACAAGGAAGAGTCTTAAAACTGGAAATTCACTTTCAAAACTGTCAGCCTCCACTCCATGTGGTTTCTCATTTTTGTAGTTCTAATTTTTGCATCCTTCTCTCTAAAAATTACACAACCACATATTATTATTATTATTATTATTATTATTATTATTATTATTATTATTATTATTATTATTATTATTATTATTATTATTATTATTATTATTATTATTATTATTATTATTATTATTATTATTATTATTATTATTATTATTATTATTATTATTATTATTATTATTATTATTATTATTATTATTATTATTATTATTATTATTATTATTATTATTATTATTATTATTATTATTATTATTATTATTATTATTATTATTATTATTATTATTATTATTATTATTATTATTATTATTATTATTATTATTATTTTGTTGTTGTGCTACACTACCGTCCCCACCCCACTGTACTCCTCCTTCCTTCTTTTCGAATAAACTCCTGCAAACCCAACCAAAACAACAGAACTTCATACTCCATTTTTATGCAACCTTCGAACACAAGTCCCAACTTTATTTCTCTACCAAATTCGATAATTTTTGTACCATTCTCTTCCCCTTTCCTTCCTCCTCCTTTCAAGTTAAGAAAGTTTTTTTTTGGGGTGATTTCAGCTTGACCAGTCTCATGAAAGTTCTGACTTCTAGCTCTTTTATCTCGTTTTCTTTCCTCTAGTAGAAGAAACTGAAGACTCGGTGGGAGGCTCGTACTTTTAGACGTTTTCCTCAGAGTTTTGAAGGGCAAAAAGGTAACGGTGATAGGTTACTCGACAAAGTGTCGAAATTTCGTCTTATATGTCGTTTTTCATGTCCTTATGTGTTAAAGATTTGTTCTTTACGCTTTTCTCACTTGTATGCTCGAATTTATCGTGTTAAATTCTGTCTTAAACCTTTTCTTAATGGGGCTCGGAATATAGCTCAAATGGGGCTACTCAAACCGTGAAAATGGAGCTGTGAGACGGTCATATATACAGTTTTTGGTCAATGTTTGGTTGATGGTTTGAGCCAACTTTCTTATTCCTGTGTCAAATGTATATTCAAGAGTAATATGGGTCATTTGTATGGTAATTTTCGTCTCAAAATTATGTTGAAATGAACATATGTATGGGCTATTAATGGTCCGTCTTGTTCCTATTAGGTAATGACATGAGTTGGGTTGGACATGGGATGTGGGGAGATGTCAGAGTTAAGTGTGGTTGAATGTAGGACTTGTGGAGGAAAGTTTGTATATTAGGTATGAGGTCCATTGGGATTGGGAGGTTGTCGTTTTAGGGTGACCGCTGCTAATTGGGTAATATGAATGTTAATTGTTGACTTTGTAGAATTAGTGGTGCGTAAACAAAGTGGTACCTTACTTTTTGAACAAGTTTTTCCTAAAATATGGTGGGATCATCAGGTCATTATGGGACTTATGGAGAAAGTGTGTTTTTTTTTGTCAAACATGCTTGGTAGTATGAAACACTTACACAATATCAATACCTAAAGGAGCATGCCCATATTACTATTTCCTTAAGCAAACTGGAATATAAGTATGTTATGTTAGCTGGGTGGTGAGTCGGTTATTATGTTAGTAAATGAGTAGATGCATTTCTAATTCAGGTTTACGAGTATAAACGGGTTTGGAATGTCTTGCTTGGATTATTATTTGTCCATTACATTTATTCTTCCCTTGTTTTATGTTTTATTATGTATCATACTTGGGCTTGTTGTATGCATCTTATAGTTGTTTGGCCAACCCAATATCATGGGATGGACATATGAATGACCCTTTTGTAGTTAGTTACATTTTATCACGTGTTTTACATAACGTAATTTGTTAAATATCGCTCATTTATATATTTTTCTCCCATGATTTAAAATTATGGAATGCATTATTTAATTTTCTCACTTACATATGAAATGACGTGTTTTCATCTTAATACGAGTCTCTTTCTAAGTTGATTCGTATCGCTTGGTTGAGTCGTATTCTTATGATAATGCCTTTATGCTATACCGTATTGCTTGACTTATCTTTACGCCTCTTTTGGACTGTCCTGTCGATTGTGGGTTTAGCTTATATCTTCCACCACTTTCGGACTGTCCTGCCGATTGTGGGTTCGAGATTTCCGATATGTCTTCGAGTATTAGATGCGACCGCTCTGCCGCATGTCGAATCGGGACTGTACTGTGCCGAGAGTCTGGCCAGATTTAGACTAGGACTGAGTCTTGGGAGTACCATTGTCGTCCTACCAAAGGATATATATACTTATATATGAGTAGTGAAGGTCTTGCTTGGTTATAGATATTGGTATTTGTCTTTCAAGGCAAGAGTTATGTCGTGTGTTGTTTGTCTTGGTCCTATCGGATATTAGGGGTGAGCTATAAGCCCTCTAGTTGCGATATGATCGTCGGGATTGATGTTTCCATCTATTCTTATGGTGAGATGCAAGCCATAAGTATGAATGTGACATTAGTAGCCACGTCCCGTACAATGTTTGCTAAGTGGTTTTCCAAATAATGGCTACGGTTTCTATTCTTGTAATTTTCATTGGTTGATCCCTTACTTAACTACTTCACATGATTCGGATTCGAATCTCATATCTATGTTGTAATTCCTTGAAATGCGTGCTTTTGCATAAATGATCGTATTCTTGGCTTTCATATTATTCGATTGTCTCACATGAATAGTTGAATCTCTATTATGCTAAGGTTGGTCTATCTTGTTCTATCTCATTTAATTGCCATGTTTAAATATAAACTTGATATTCATGTCTTTCGTAAGTATCTTATATGACTTACCTGTTTTAGTTCTTTGTTATGTTCGTTTTGACATTTTGTGGCTGGGAGAACTTTGAGTTACTGCCCACTGACTGTGGCGTTCATGTTTACATGAATGAAACAGGTATTAGTTGTCGCATTCATGGGGTGAAGACATGTGTGAGCTAGCGAGCACTTTGGCCTTGTAGTCGGTTTATTAGGATTGCTTAGACTCACCTTTTATTATATTATCATTCGAGGGATATATTTTCCCTCACCTTGACTATCACATTTGTATAATTTAATCTTTAATTCCTCATCCTTTATTTGTGTTTTGGATTTTAATGAACCCGCGTTTTAAACTTTAAAAGTCTCAAAAATTTCCAAATTTCCGCTTGAATTTTTATGAGTTATATTTTCCGCGTTATTGCGGCAGTGTCAGAGCAAACCCGCCCAAACTCATCCAGCAAACCACTTCACAAAAAATTCACAAAAACGACTCGTCCTTCTTTTCAAACAAAAGACGAGTCAAAACAATGACAAAAAAATTACAAAAAACCACCCAACACCACAAGACCCACACAAGGTCCGCAAAAATAAGCAAACATTCCCGACACAACTAGGTATTTTTCACAGCTCAAAAAAGGCAGTTTTACGCCAATTCGGGAAAAAACAGGTCAAAAATTCAAATTTCGACCACGTCAAAAGAACGTGATTTAATCACGTTTCAAAGTGACTGAAACTACCACCAAGGTCCATTTTATGACAAAACAGCTCAGTTTGAGCTCAAACAGACACTTATTTTGTCAGCATAAGACCGTCTCACAAAGGCAAAAATTTAAACTTTGCCCACAACGCCCAACGAAGGTTCAATATGGCAAAGATGGTCTTCCCCGACTACAATGCAACTTAGTGGGGCACACAATTCAAGCAAACAAACGCAACATTGTGAAATGAGACGATCTTTTGTCTCATTCACGTTTTTTGGTCCTAGAGGGCAGCAATGAGGACCAAAATGCAAACTAAAAGCACCTGTAACACCTCAAGAGATGATTGAGAGTAAGTTGGCCCACATAGGGAAAATATTGAGCTTGTGATATGTTTATAAAGGATTCCCACCACTTAGTAACAAGGCCTTGTACTTTTGGGCTTAAGTGATGACAACTAATAGGCCCAAATGTACATAGCCCATCTTATTGGGGTTGTGTTACGACCGTGGTGGGCCGAGTTATTATAAATGGTATCAGAGCAACCCTGCGACCATGTGGTGAGTCTGTGGTCGGGTGTTCCCAGGTCACACACCTAGCGGGGGAGGATTCTGGGCTTGGTTGTGGTAAGCCTCCGGGCACAACGAGGACGTTGTGTTATTTAAGTGGGAGAGTTTGTAACACCCCAAGATATGATTGAGAGTAAGTTGTCCAACATTGGGAAAATATGGAGCTTGTGATATGTTTATAAAGAATTCCACCCACCACTTAGTAACAAGGCCTTGTACTTTTGGGCTTAAGTGAGGACAAGTAATGGGCCCAAAGGTACACATCCTATCTTATTGGGGTTGTGTTACGACCGTGGTGGGCCGGGTGTTTATAGCACCCCTATACTCCTAAACAAATTTCTAACCTAATGCAATCATCAATTTCACTCGAAAAGGGGCCAAGCAAAAACGCCCATATCGATTTTCAAAGTGTTAGGGTTTCACCCTAATTCTATTAACAGAAAGAAAAACAAATTTAAATGGATTCAAGAGGATTTACATACCTTGAGATGACATGAAGACAATGGCACGAAGACAAGCAAGTGGCAAGGTCGAAAAAATGGCGATTTTGTGGATTTTTGTGGTTCTATGTCGAAGAAGACGAACGAAATGGGGAGCTCGGATCTCTCGCGTCTTTTTACAGAAAAAAAAAGAAGAGGCTCTTTGCCTCGCAGGATGGCTCGCGCCTCTTTGAGGTGCTTCCCTGCTCATTTAGCGAAATTTTTGGCTTTGGCCCAATTACCACAATTTCAATGACGGAATTATAAACCGTCATTTTCCAAAAAAAAAAAAAAAAAAAAAAACAAAATAGTGAAATTCAAATTCGCTATTTTTAAAAAATATCAACGGCGAAATTAAAAACCGTCATTTTCGAATCACAAAAACAAAATAGTGAAATTCAAATTCGATATTTTCACAAATTTCGGATGACGAAATTAAAAACCGTCATCTCAAAAACAAAATAGTGAAATTCAAATTCGCCATTTTCACAAGATTTGGACGACGGAATTAAAAACTGCCATTTCAAAAAACAAAATAGTGAAATTCAAAGTCGCTATTTTCACCAATTTCGGACGACGGAATTAAAAACCGTCATCTAAAAAAACAAGATAGTGTAATTCAAAATCGCTATTTTCACAAACCTTCAAACGATGGAATTAAAAATCGCCACTTTCAAACCAAAAAAAACAAATGAATTAGCGAAATTCAAAACTCGCTTTTTTCAAAATTCAAACAAACGGCATTAAAAATCGTCATTTTTTAAACAAATACGAAATAGTAAAATTCAAAATCACTACTTCTCACAAATTTCAAATCACGAGAAGATGGAATCAAAACCGTTATCTCCCAAACACACATCAAATGGCGGAATTCATGTCCGCTATTTCTACAAATTCAAACAGACGACATTGAAAACCGTTACCTCTCTTCGATATTCGAATCCACCGCCATACACAGGAGCCAGGCTCGTAAGCTTATCTCTTTCCGGCACCAAAAATATCCAATATAAGAACCGAAATTCTCCAGCAGGATATCAGAGACCTCCCCCGGAGCCTGCTAACTCAACGACCACTTGAAATAAGTCCGTCTAACACGGCTATTTCCCACGGTCGATCATTCGACCTCAATATGACTGGCGAGCCTCACAACGCACCTTCGACATGGCTGGCGAGCCTTAAAACGCATCTTTAACATAGCTGGCGAGTCTCAAAACGCACCTTCAACGTGACGGGTGAGCCTCAAAATGCACCTTCAACATGGCTAGCGAGCCTCACAATGTAACCTCAACGCGGCTGACGAGCCCCATCATATCCGTAACGCGGCTGGCGAGCCCCATTATATCCGCAACACGGCTAGTGAGCCTTCGCGCGCAAACTAGAAACAACTCAAGGATATATCCTGAAGATGCCTCGGGTATGATTCCTTCCTATGGCTAGCGAGCCTTTATACGTAGTCTAACGGACTTTAAACGATCCACACGGACGGCCAACAGACTCTAAACTGTTCCCGATGACAAGGCCTTGACTGGTATCCCCGAGTCGCCTTGGCGTCGCCCTTCCCGACGGCAGGTCCTTGGCTCGGATTATTTCGAGCCGCCTCGACGTCGCTTCGGTCTCCAGGTTCTAATCTTCGATTGACCTGGGGGCAATACTTTGACTTTCGCCTTGTCCAAGCCTCAGTCAAAGTGGGGGCTCTGTAGATACCCAGTATCTGTTGATTCCCCAACAAATACCCGATGATTATCGGACTACAACATGCTTAGGAATTGATACGTTTAATTGACAGTTTTGTATAACTATACGTCGGAAAACTCAAAACTATTTCGAAAGCAAAACATTTTCCAAACTTTTCAAAAGTACCAGGAGTGTTTAATGCACGACGACGGGGTCACAATTGTAATACTACGGTTTTCGATGTCTGTGGGTACTCTATCGAGTGGGGCTTACTCTGTCTAATAAGTATGTTTTTATGCAAAACAGTAGCTGACCTGATGGATACTCGATCGAGTACGCGTGGCACTCGATCAAGTATGGGGCACTCAATCGAGTAAGTCACTTACTCGATCGAGTAAGTGCGTATTACGGGTTATTTAGCCGGGTTTTGTTAATAATGCGAGATTAATATAAAAGGGCTTCCGTCACTTTGCTTAATCACTTTTTAACCTTCTAAGACCTTTCAAAGAAAAGAAAAGAGTTACGTAGTTCGCATTCATTGCATTATTAGAAAATCCTGAGGCTAGGATCGTAGGATTGTCTTGTTCTTTACGCCGTTGTGATCGTTGTGTCGAGGGTAAGCTTCTCGTATAATTTTTTATAATGATTTAGTAAGTTTGTTTAAAACCCTAATTGGGTAGATTTTAGGGTTTTGGGTGTATTATGATGATTAGGTGGTAATTATGAGATTATGTGTTATAAGAGGAGGATTCGTAGAAGAAAGGTTTTGATTAGCTGCTTAACGATCGTGTGATTGCTATTCCAGGTAGGTTTTCCCTACTTAATATTGTTTACATGGCATTTGTGATAATCGATTTTTGTTGTTGTTGTTGTTGTTGTTGTTGTTGTTGTTGTTGTTGTTGTTGTATATCATATTGGTATTGGATTTGGAATTGGTGATTGTTGATAGTACATTGTGATTGTCGTATAATTGTCTGTGGTTTGCGAGGTGCATCCTCGGCTGAGTGGAGTCACTTGCGGGAGTGACTTCACGCCGTTAATTCACCTTCTATGGAACCCGCCACAGAAGGGATGTGCACATTTAGGAACTCGGGTTTATTGCTCGGATGAGATGAGCGGGGCTTAGGTGGGAACGGCTGCGGTCCCCCACTGGCGGTGTGGAATACTTGTTGCAATGAGTATTCTGGCAGGACTACACACTACACACTTTAGTGTGCAGTCATGTGTGTGGTGATATGATGGAGATTGGTTTGGCTGGATTGGATTATAATGTTGCTTTTATTGCAACTGTGTTGTTTTTTGTAATCAGTACTGACCCCGTTTAATTGTTTTAAAAACTGTGGTGATCCATTCAGGGATAGTGAGTAGTTATTGAGCAGGTATGAGTTGGGATTACGTGAGGGATAGCTGGGATGGAGTTATCACATGAGTCACTAGAGTCTTCCGCTGTGTCGTGAACTTAGTTTATTTTATTTGGACTTGCAGTTTGAGAAACAATTGTATTTTACTTTATCAGTTTTGGGATTTGAACTTGTATCGCTTTAAACTTACTTATTAAAGTATGTTTCTCTATGGTCTATTTGATATTCATTGCCTCAGGTAACCGAGATGGTAGCATTCCCATGCTTTAAGTGGTCCTAGGAAGGCACTTGGAGTGTGGGGGTGTTACAAAGTGGCATCAGAGCGACGACTTTGGAACCTGTAACTAATGAACCCAATGACATTAGGGAGTCAAAATAAAATGAACCTAGGTAGGAGTTGTTAGGAGCTAATGCAAAGACTTGGGAGACGTCCTAAAGTCGCGATCTCGCCTTATAACTTTGAACCAATCACTATGGCGTTTGTCATGGGATCGTTATGTGTTTATCTTGTATGTTACATGGTTATATAGAAATGTTTTGTGTGAATCGGTGGATGAATGCATGTAGAGGATAAGAGGTGTTGTGGTGAAAAGTGATGATAAAATGAGTATTTAAGTTGATTAAATAACGTAATTGCATGATAGATGATTTATAACGTGGCTTGTTAGAAACATGTGAAAGTTATCCTTTGTTGTGTATATATATATATCGTATATATGTTTGTCGTTTTGCATATAAGTAGATATGGTTGGAAGTGTTGAGTTGAGCATGCAGGTAGTATATGAGTCAGCATGGCTCGATCAAGTGGGGGGCACTCGATCGAGTAGGTGAGTGGCTCGATCGAGTGGGTGTGACTCGATCGAGTGCGTGGGGTGTTTTTTTTTTGGGCAGTAGACTATTTTTGGGCACTCGATCGAGTAGGGTCAGCTCAATCGAGTAAGGTTGTGGCTCGATCGAGTACGTTTTTGGATGCAATATGGTCAGATTCTAGAGTCGAGGCACTTGATCGAGTGGCCTCAACTCGATTGAGTGGATTGTGAGGCTCGATCGACTAAGTTCAGTACAGGTCGTATACGTGTTTGAGATATGGGATGTGTGTTTATGTTTACCTTTTCTTATATAGTTTCAAGATGCCGCCATAGAGAAACGCGTTGTATGCCAGGGCTGAGAACATGAGCATTGATGAGATAGTTAAGATGTTGGAGCACCAAGATCCTCTCACTAACGCTCTAAAGAAGTTCGGGAAAGATAAAGAAGCGGGTGTGGATTTTGCCAAGATGCGTATAAACATAGTGACGTTGAACCCAAAGGAGTGCATGGGCACGGGCGCGCCAATTCTGCTTGATAATTGGCATAGAGAGATGGAGAACATACTTAATATGGTTCGTTGCCCAGAGGACTTTAGAGTGGAAGACGCTGCGTTCTACTTGAGGGATGCGGCTGGAGAGTGGTGGGATAAGGTTAGAGAGAGTGCTTTGGATTTATATGTGAAACAAGGGATGTCTGCTATACCTTGGGGTGAATTTAAGAGAGCTATGCGACGCGAGTTTCTGCCGGAACATGTGCGTAGTAAGTTGAGAGAGGAATTTGATGACTTCAAGATGACTTCTGATATGACAGTGGCTGAGTATTATCACAGGTTCAACGAGAAGTCTAGGTATGCAGAGGATATGGGACTGAACCAGGAGAACTTGGCATTGAGGTTTGAAAAAGGTTTGACACCTAAGATTATAGGGAAGCTACCGGTAGGAGTCCTTACTGATGTTAAGGAGGTATATGAGCGTGCCGGGAGAGCTTAGTGGTTAGTAGAGATGGCTAAGGAGAACAGAGAGAGAGCTTTTGAAATGAGGAAGGCTGAGAGTGAGGGTGGTGGTCAGTCTAGTTACAAGAGGGGCGACCGTAACCAGGTGAGAGCTTACTCTTCGGGGTCGGGGTTCAGTGGTGAAGCTTCTTATGGGCGTGGCCGTGGTGGTTGTAGTAGCAGTTGGGGTTTATCTAGCTTTAACTGTGGTGGTGTGGGCCACATGAGACATGAGTGTACCAGTGCTATGGGCATGGGTTTCCAGAGACAATCACAGGGGAGTTTATCTCAGGGTCCATCTCAGAGCTATGCTAGTAACAGGCCGGCTGGGTCGTGGAATAATTAGGGTGGTCAGAACAACAATGGTGGGGCTAACCGCAATGACGGTAATTCATATTAGAGACCAGCGACAAACATCAATCAAGGGTTGGCTCCTAAGCCGTCTACTTCTGCTAGTATGTTCCAGGGAGGTGGACAGAAGACCAGTGGTAAGTTGTTCATGATAGAGAACAAAGCAGCTGAGGATGATGCTTACGTAACCACATGTGATAGGTGCATTTTGTATAGTCTTTTTAGCCTATTTCATGCACGTATTTCTATGCTTTTATCGTGGTTTTATGCTACGAAATGCCCCGAATATGCTACTTTGGTGTATTTTGTCTTAATTGCAGGAATGGACCATAAAGTAGTGAAATCAGCCATTTTGCCGTCCGTTTTGCATGCATTTGGAGGAAGAGCAGATTTGGAGCGGGAATGATAGCTGTCTTGGGATGCGTGAAGCTGTTTCGGGAGCTAAAAGGACAAGTCAAAGTCAAACTAACGTGATTTATGAGCTGCTGAAGTCAAGATCCACTCGATGGAGTGCTTTTCTAGTCGATCGAGTGGTTTTAGGATGAATAATCAGTCGATCGAGCACTTAATCTAGTAGATCGACCAGTTCTTTTTATGCCTTTACTCGATCGAGTGATTTTCTCGGTCGATCGAGCAGTTTCTGGCTAGGTTTGCTCGTTCGAGTGGTTTTATTCCACTCGATCGAGTGGATTTTGCTACGGGCTGGGCTTTTTAGTTATTCTCCGTCAATTAGGTTTAGCTAATTCTATTTTCTTATAAATAGGAAGCTTAGGACGTCATTTAAACTCTCTCTCTTCGGACGTTACTTTTCTTCTGTCACTCCCACTGTTACTTTTGTTCTTCAATTCCGGATCAATAATTCAGTATTAATTTTTTCTCTTTCTTTTCTTCTTAATTATTGTTTATGTTTATTGTTCTTCCTTTATTTATCGTTTCCCCTTTTATTATGTCTAGCTAATTCCGTAGTATGTTAGGATTAGGGAAGCCGTGGTAGCAACATGTTATAATTGACTTGAATAGATTAGCCTTGCGATAAGAATTGTATTAGGCAATATAATTGTTATTAGGTTGAATGTATGCATGCAGGAGACCAATTTATAAAAGTAGTTAACCCCGACCTGGATCGAAAGATTGGAAGGGAAGGCTTGCTTAATTATAATAGGGTATTGTAGTGAGGGCGAAAGCTAAGCTATTTACGCTCTAGGGCGGTTTAAGGACCGAAAGGTGACGACCATAGCTCTTCTTATCAATAGTTTAATCGTCTCAGTATACCGATAGTTTAGCTGCCACGGTAGACCGACTCCTAGCATATTCCCTTCTCTCTATT
This sequence comes from Silene latifolia, assembly GCF_048544455.1. Lineage (NCBI taxonomy): Eukaryota > Viridiplantae > Streptophyta > Magnoliopsida > Caryophyllales > Caryophyllaceae > Silene > Silene latifolia. Next base: position 5,337,218 of record NW_027413123.1, read on the forward strand.
GATAAATCCTTCTATTTTTACCTCTCCTCCCTTAACCGCTTAATAGTTTTAGTCAATACAATCAAAACCCCCATTTCGTGACACCCGACGGAATCGAATTAAACAGATAGATAGCAACTTAGCCTCCCTGTGGAGATCGACCCTTCTTACCGCTGACTTCTGTTAGTAGTAACTTAGGTATTTATCTTTGGTACGAAACCACAGTATCAACAGGTACTTTTCTTGTTAATGGAGTCTTTACCTTTGTTTTGTTTGATTCGGGGGCGTCACAGTCTTTTGTATCATCGAGTCATACTAAGCTTTTGGGTTTAAGATTGTTTAAGTCTGTAAAAGAGGAAGTTTTTATACCATCGGGTGAGTCTGTATCTTGTGGGAGCTTGTATAAGGGTGTATCTATGATAGTTGGGCAGGTAGACTTACCAGTGGACTTGTTAGAGTTTTCTTTGGATGGTTTTGAGATGATAGTGGGTATGAACTGGTTGGGTAAGTACAAAGCTAGAAAAGACTGTCATCAAAAGAGATTCTCTTTGAGAGGTCCTAAAGAAGTTAGTGTGTCTTATCGTGGGTTTGTTGTCAAAACCAAAGTCAAGTTGATTGCAGCAGTGACCTTGAAGTCTTATCTGAGAAAGGAGTGTCTGTTGATCTTATGCCATGTGAGAGACCGTAGTATGGTGAGTTCAACAGTTGATCAGATACCAGTGGTGGGGGAGTTTCCAGATGTTTTTTCGGCGGAGATACCAGGTTTACCACCAAAGAGGGAGATATATTTAAGTGTTGAGTTAAAACAAGGGACGGGACCAATCTCTAAGACCCCGTACCGCATGGGTCCTAAGGAGTTGGAGCAGGTGAAGAAACAACTTGATGATTTTATTGATAAGGGGTATATTAGACCTAGTGTATCACCGTGGGGAGCACCAGTGCTGTTTGTGAAAAAGAAAGATGGGAGTTTGAGGCTATGCATTGATTACAGAGAGTTGAACATGGTTAGCGTGAAGAACATGTATCCTTTACTAAGGATAGATGATTTGTCTGATCAGTTGAACGGGGCAGCAATCTTTTCTAAGATTTATTTGACGTCAGGTTATCATCAGGTAAAGATTAGGGATAAGGACATACAAAAGACAGCTTTTACATCGAGGTATGGACACTATGAGTATGTTCTGATGCCGTTTGGGTTATCTAATGCACCTGCAGTGTTTATGGATTTGATGAACCGTGTCTTCAGTCAGTTTTTAGATCGGTTTGTTGTGTTCTTTATCGATGATATCTTAGTCTATTCTAAGACTAAGGAGGAGCATTTGAGGTTAGTGTTGCAGACTTTGCGAGATAATCAGCTGTATGCAAAGTTGTCTAAGTATGAGTTTTGGCTGGAGGAAGTTGCTTTTCTAGGGCATGTGATTTCAAAGAAGGGTATAGTTGTGGATCCGGCAAAGATAGAGGCAGTTACTCGTGGGAAGCACCGAAGAATATCGTAGAGATCAGGAGTTTCTTGGGTTTGGCAGGGTACTATCGTCGGTTTGTGAAAGATTTTTCCAAGATAGCCAGACCTATGACAGCATTGATGAGGAAAGAGAACAAGTTTCGTTGGGATGAAAGTTGTGAGACGGTGTTCCAAACATTAAAGGAGTGTTTGACCACAGCTCCAGTCTTAGCATTACTTTAAGGGTGTGAGAACTTAGTGGTATATACAGATGCTTTAAAGAGTGGTTTGGGATGTGTGTTGATGCAGAATGGGAAAGTAATTTCTTATGCTTCTAGGCAATTGAAGCTTTATAAGGAGAACTACCCGACACATGATCTGGAGTTGGGTGCAGTTGTGTTTGCTCTCAAGATTTTGAGGCACTATCTTTATAGGGCAACCTTTAAGGTGTTTTCAGATCACGAGAGTCTCAAGTACATCCTCACTCAAAAGGAGTTGAACATGAGACAAAGGAGGTGGATGGAGCTGATTGGGGATTATGACATGGATATTATATACCGTGAAGGGAAGGCAAATGTGGTTGCAGATGCGTTGAGTAGGAAGAGTGTGCATTCTCTATACACAGCTATGTATTTGATGAGGTTGAGAGATGAGGTGGGGAAGATGGGGATACATATGATATAGAAAGGGGATGCTAGAGGGGATTTGACAGTGGAACCAGATCTTAATGATGATATTCGCAGGAAACAGGCTTTGGATCCTAAGATCGAGGAGTGGAGAGCTGGAGTATAGAAAGGGACAATGTCTCAGTTCCCTATTCATACAGACGACAGTGGGAGATTTGATGGGAAATGGTGTGTTTCTAGTGATGAGGAGTTGAAAAAGATGATCATGACAAAGGTTCATTGCACACCATATTCGGTACATCCAGGCTGTGACAAGTTGTATAAAGATTTGAAACAGACTCTCTGGTGGCCTTGGATGAAGAAGGAAACAGCTGAGTTTGTGGCTCGATGTTTGACTTGTCAGAGGGTTAAGGGAGAGCAGCGACGACCACAAGGTAAGATTCAGTCTCTTGAGGTACCTGAGTGGAAATGAGAGTCTATCTCTATGGATTTTATAGTGGGTTTGCCGAGGAGTCAACAGGGTAACAACATGATATGGGTAATAGTTGATCGTTTGATTAAGTCAGCTCACTTTGTGCCGATGAAAGATACTTGGACCAAGATACAGTTAGCTTTGGCGTATAGGAAGCATGTGGTTCGTTTGCATGGGGTGCCTAAGGATATAGTGTCAGATAGAGATGCGAGGTTCATATCATGGTTTTTGAAAGAGTTGCAGGAGTTGATGGGAACTACTTTGAAGATGAGTACTGCATTTTATCCTGCGACAGATGGACAGAAAGAGAGGACCATCAAGACTTTGGAGGATATGTTGCGAGCTTGTGTTATGGATTTTGGTGGTAGCTGGGAGGAGAGATTGGATCTGATTGAGTTTTATTATAACAACAGCTATCACACGAGTATTGGTATGAAACCGTTTGAGGCTTTGAATGGGAGGAGGTGTAGGAGTCCAATTTGCTAGGATGATAGAGCTGAGGCAGTTGTTTTAGGACCACAGAAGGTACAGGAGATGGTAGAACAGGTTATGTTGATCAGACAAAAGATGAAAGCGGCCCAGGATCGACAAATGAGTTATGCAGATTTACATCATCGTAACATAGAGTTTCAGGTTGGGGACAAGGTTCTTTTGAAAGTGTCTCCTATGCGTGGAGTCATGAGATTTGCTAAGAAAGGGAAGCTGAGCAAGAAGTTTATCGGACCATATGAGATTTTGGATCGAGTGGGTGAGGTTGCTTACCGGTTAGCATTGCGAGCAGCTTTGGATTGAGTGCATAACGTGTTTCATGTGTCTCAGTTGCGGAAGTATGTGAGCGACCCTTCTCATGTGTTAGAGGTAGAGAACATAGAGTTGGATGAGTCTTTATCTTATCTTGAGGTGCCAAAACAAATTCTTGATCGTAAGGTTCAGAAAACTAGACATGGGGAAACGGTGTTGGTTATGGTCCTTTGGTCTAACCATGAGGTTGACGAGGCTACTTGGGAGGTGGAGGAGGCTATGAGGGAGCGGTATCCGTCTCTTTTTGATCAGGTATGTGTGGTTACGGGGACGTAACCATGTTTCTTTTAGGGGGGTAGGAGATGGTCGCATAAGGTTTTGCATGCTTTATATTGGTGTTAGTATAGTTAGTAGTTGCTTTTAGTCGGTTTGAGTGTTGCTTGGGAGTTTTGTTTTGAGTTTTTGTTATGTTGTTGTTTCGGAGGGGAGATAGTATGTTTTGTTTTTGTGTATGGGTTGAACTTCGGGGACGAAGTTCTTTTTAAGGAGGGAAGACTGTAATACTACGGATTTCTATGTCTGTGGGTACTCTATCGAGTGGGGCTTACTCTGTCGAGTTAGTATGTTTTTACGCAAAATAGTAGCTGACTTGATGGGTACTCGATCGAGTACGTGTGATACTCGATCGAGTAAGTTTCTTACTCGATCGAGTAAGTGCGTATTCCGTGTTGTTTAGCCGGGTTTTTTTAATAATACGAGATTAATATAGAAGGGCTTCCGTAACTTTGCTTAATCACTTTTTAACCTTTTAAAACCTTTCAAAGAAAAGAAAAGAGTTATGTAATTCCAATTTATCACATTATTAGCAAATCCCAAGGCTAGGATCGTCGGATTGTCTTGTTCTTTACGCCGTTGTGTCGAGGGTAAGCTTCTCGTATAATTTTTATAATGATTTAGTAAGTTTGTTTAAAACCCTAATTGGGTAGTTTTGGGGGTTTTTGGTGTATTATGATGATTAGGTGGTAATTATATGATTATGTGTTATAGGAGGAGGATTCGTAGAAGAAAGGTTTTGATTAGCTGTTTGACGATCGTGTGATTGCTAATCCAGGAAGGGTTTCCATACTCAGTATTGTTTACATGGCATTGTTGGTAATTGATTGTTGTTGTTGTTGTTGTTGTTGTTGTTGTTGTTGTTGTTGTTGTTGTATATCATATTGGTATTGGATTTGGAATTGGTAATTGTTGATAGTATATTGTGATTGACGTATAATTGTCTGTGGTTTGCGAGGTGCGTCCTCGGCTGACTGGAGTCATTTGCGGGAGTGGCTTCATGCCCTTGATTCGCCTTCTGTTAAACCCGCCACAGAAGGGATGTGCACATTTAGGAACTTGGGTTTATCGCTCAGATGAGATGAGCAGGACTTAGGTGGGAACGGTTGCGGTCCCCCACTGGCGGTGTGGAATACTTGTTCCGATGAGTATTTTGGCAGGACTACACATTTTAGTGTGTAGTCAGGTGTGCTGTGATATGATGGAGATTGGTTTGGCTGGATTGGATTGTAGTGTTGCTTTTATTGCAGCTGTATTGTTTTGTGTAATCAGTACTGACCCCGTTTAATTGTTTTAAAAACTGTGGTGATCCATTCGGGGATGGTGAGCAATTATTGAGCAGGTAACTTATTTATTAAGGTATGTTTCTCTATGGTCTATTTGATATTCATTGCCTTGGGTAACCGATATGGTAGCATTCCCATGCTTTAAGTGGTCCTGGTAAGGCACTTGGAGTATGGGGGTGTTATAGCAATGACACTAACTACAGTCAGAACCGACACCTGACCAAATCCCGACTCAAAATTCAAATCCCGACTCCAACAACGAGTCAAACCGAGTCAAACACAAAAAAACAAACATCACAAAGCTTCCATGTTAAGTATACCCGGTATACTTGAATGGTCAAGTACAACAATCATGCCATCCAAAACCTAGGATTGAACAAATCATGATTTCAATTGCGTGATAGTGACAAGACAGCTCGAAGTCCCGCGAAATGGCTCGCGCCTCTTCGAGTAGCCCATGCAGCCACGTCGCTCAAAACGCACACAAGCACTCAATTTTCTATAAATACCCCTCAAATGCCACCATTTGAAGGTACGCGAGTGTCCGCCCCTTCATTTCTCCATTAAAATTCTAGACTCGGACTTCTTAACTCACAAAAAAACAGGTGTTTTCGACCTACCTATCGAAAATACAAGCCTTACAAATTGTTTGGTACCGTCATCGTGCATTAAATCACTTGACCGTCCATCATGATTTTTATAACTAAACAAAACACTCTTTACATTGCTAAATCACTCACAAAACTAAACAAAACACTCTTTACATTGCTAAAACGGTTTTCAACCGAGTTTTCCGACCTCACAAGTTGTTACACTTCCGTCGATTTCTCGTCTCAAACCTAGCATGTAAGTATGAGGGTGTAATAATCCTCTTCTTTCATGTCTTTTTATCTATTTTTATGACCTTAACATGCCAAAACTTGCATAACATGGTCCAAAATATGGATCGAATGAGCTAAAATCGAGTTTTGACCGGAAACAGAAGGCTCTAGTCACCACTAGGTACCTCGCGCCTCAATGGGGGTGTCCAGGTCCGAACTCAAACGTGTTTGAGTTCATTCTTTCCATTTTTCTTTTCATTTTACAACCGGTTTTTACCATTTCATATCATTTTTATGATAAACGTTTTAACCATAAAACATTTTCACCCTTGGTTCCTTATACCATGACGCGGTTTTAATCCGTGTTTCGGTGATAATATTTGGTTAATTACATGTTAAAAGGTATTTTAAAACATTTTATTTCATTTCTTTACATTTCAAAACCAACATATTAGTCATACATGCAAAATCATCCTTGGTTCCACATACCGTGTCGGTTTTAAACCCACGTACGATGATGAACATTGACTAATTAAAAACAAATGAACTTAATACAATTATTTCTTAATCATTTTTCAAAACAATTCATGTCAAGCTTGAAAAACCAAATCCGACATCGAATATCGTCAATACAATGAAGATTATTCAAGTCCCGTTCCTCACATTAACACGAAAGCGGCTAAACGACCTTTTCAAACAAAGACCAGTTTAAAGACCACCTTAAAAACCATTTTACAAACGTTTTCAACAGTTAGAAGACATCCCCTTGGATCGTATGCTGCCCCGCGCCTAAATAGGCCAACTGTTTTCCTGTTTTCAAATTAGGACGGCTCTGCTTGAATCGCCTGACGGCTCGCGCCTCAATAGGTGATGTTATCATTAATCCATAAAACACATTTATAATTTCAACAGACAACTAGATAGTGGTTAAGTCGAGTTCGATCCACGGGACGGTGTGCTTTTGGTTCTAAGTCTATCTATCTCAATTTATGCTAGTGTCACAATTGATTTGGGTTGGAGTTGGTGAATCTAAACTAATAGAAGCAATGAAGTAAAGCAAGCAATAAAATAAAAGATGTAAACAATTAATAAAGATACTAGGATGTCATGGGATCATAATGGAATCATGGTAGAATAGCATAAATGAGTTATGTGGATGCACGCAATTTATTATTGTTGGAATTAAGTTAGTTCATGTCATATAATTCATAAGAAGATTTGGGTCCCGGAGCGAGTCATTTGTGACTTTACAACACCTACAAGTCGACTTAATTCTTCTTATTAAACTACATGCATGATGAACCAATTCCTAGGGAAACTTACGTCTCAGAGCCGAGTCGGTTAAGACTTTACAACACCTACAAGTCGACTTGGGTTTTCCCTAATTCAACTATATGCAAGGTCTAACAAGTCTTGATTTGATTTATATCTTACAAGCCTTGTTGAAAGGATAAGGAAACATGCTAGGTTGTCAATCAAGCATTTCATCAAACATGATGTATGCATAAGTTGGAAAACAATAAGCAAGCACTCATATGAGCTCATTAAGCATAAATCTATCACATGATTGACTCGCCTAATCCCCCACTATTCCTAGTTAAGTAACTACTCACTTATTATCATGAATGACATGTTATCAATGGTGTCAATCATCACAACAAGTGTAAACATGATTAAAGGGTGAGGAAATAAACAATAAAGAGTAAAGAGTAAAGAGATTATAACAAACTTAAGATGAACAATTGGAAAAGAAAGAATAATAGAATAAAACTTGATTGATTGATGAAGAGTTGTCAATTCTCCAGTAGTAACCCAATAATCTTCAATTACCAAATAAAGCTTGAACAATAATTAAGGAAAGATTAATGTGTAATTTTGTCTAAAGATTAAAGGATAACCAATTCTAATCTACTCCTAATCTAATCTAAGAGAGCTTGATTTAATCTAAGAAAACTTTGCCTCCACTAAGAGGGCTTGGTTTCCTTTAAATACAAGAGGGGTATATATAATAATAATTAAGTACAAAAATTAGGGTTACAAAGGGCTTAAATGACGATTAAGACCCTATGAGAAGTTTGGTGTCTTGCAAGTCCCGCAAGGCCATGCGCGAGCTAAGTGGCAAGTCCTCAGGGACACGCGCGACTTTGTTTTGAGAATGCTCGGGACTGTAAGGGGATCCGCTCGAGCTGAGCCTGGGACACCCAGATTATGGGCTTGGACGCTCGTCCTGAGCTCGAGACGCCCGGATCCTAGGACAGGATTCCTCCTCTTATTCTTGACTACATAACAATCCGTGGGGATTTTCATCATTGCCCAATTTATATGATTTATTGATTTGAGCCTTAGGTATTAGCTTCCTCTTTGATGCTTGGTCGTTATGTGAAATCAATTTAGCTCCGCTTCACTCCGTCTAGCCAGGTTAGTGCTCTTCTCCTACAAAGGACACCAAACCTCACAGAATATGCATAGAAGGAGGCTAAAGACAAGAAACGACCCTAACACATACTAAAAAGCATAGGAACTAGGCTAGTTAGGGGACTAAATGTGCGTAAATAGGAGTCACATCAAACATCCCCAAACCGAACCTTTACTCGTCCATAGTAAAGAGGTGACTAAGACTACGACCCTTATTTAAACAATCCTAATAACATAACCGATGTGAGATAATTAGCGGGTGTCACTCCGCCCCTTCAACTCACAACAAGACATCTATGAGGTAAGATGCCTTCTTGCAAGGCAAGGTGTGGCTTGCCAAAATGGCGATACATCCAAGCATTAAGCACACAAATCAAGTAATGGATGCATCTACAAAAGAATAGCCAATTTCCGAATCTAAGTGGCATTAATCATCTACAAGGGAAGCAATTTAAGGGTACACACTCCATCATACATATCATTTATCCAAGTTGCTAAGTCTAAAAGGATATCAACAAATCACCTCCAAGTTGTGTCAAACTAGGGTATCTTTGTCCACAATCGCTAAATGCTTTCGTCAAGATTAGACTCCTTATGGTGTTAGAAACACTGTAGGATCACGGAATTCCCCCTCTTGTCTAGACAAGAAGAAGGGTCGTCCCCTCTCCACCTTGCAACAATGTAGGATCATCAAAGGATAGAAAAGGTTTCAAGATGCATAAGTTTCACATTTGTAGTTTGCTTTTTTATTTGTTTTTCCCCCCAATTTCTTGTGGCATTTTGACATTTGAGAATATTTCTTGCCATTTTTTGATGTTTGGCATTTTGATACATGGTAATATTTCAATTTTTTCATTTTTGAACATTTTTCAAAGTAACCCTATTTGTAACTCCTCTTTTCATTGATGCAATTTACATACTTTTTTGATTTTGATTTTGGTACTTGAACTCAATTTGATTATTTCGTGCCTATTCCTTTTTTGTTGACAAAATATGATGATAAAAGTGTAAGAACGGTTACATGGCTTCAATGGTCACCTTGGAATAAACGGTAGCCAAGGAGTTATCACACCACAAGGTACTCTTGACTAGGCCTTAGTCCATGGGTCAAAAGATACTAGTATGACACATCCTAGGGTTTCTTGAGGGTATTCTAGCAAACAAAGTCTCAAGGAGAAAAATTATCTACAAGGGCCTTATACACACTTGTCAAGCTTCCCAAATAGGCATTTTCACAAAAAATTTCTAACCATGCAAACTACATGCCATGATGCAACTAACATATATATAATTCTAATGCATATGCTTCTATCAACTAGAATGTCAAATAATCTATATGCAAACTCTTAGCAATATATTGGTTCATACCGCATCAATCAAAATGTAGCCACATTGTCATTAACATATAAAAAGGAGGAAGGAGATTTGGAAAGATCATACCATGCGGTCTTCTATTTCCTTCGTGCTTCGAATGTGGCGTAGTCGACCCAATGTAGTAAGAACGATAAACAAACAAATATATACAATATATACAATTCTACACTACAAGGGAAATAACATGTTTTTGGAATTTTTAAATTTTCAAATTTTTATGGATTTTTTTTATGAAATTAGAGAACATATTTTTGAGTTTTTCGAAATTTTTCAATTTTGTAAGCATTTTTGGAATATAAATTCCCATTCTCCGCTTTATTTTGGACATTGTCCTCAATTTACATGTAGGAGTAGGAATGAAAAAGCAATACATGTTTTTGGATTTTTAAAGTTTTATGGAAATTGAAGTACAAATGCAATGATATGATATGAATGAATGCATGCTCTAACTAAATGTAATTTTATATGACATATATAACAAATGAATGCAATCTAAATTATACTAAATGATGCATGTTCTAACCTATGGTCAAACCTCCCAAACCGATTTAGGCACTATTTCTAGTGTAGGAAGGAATAGGTTTAGTCATTAGTGACTATGCATGAATTCTAGTCTGTATGCAGCTAGCTATATAAATCATGTGAGATATATTACAATGCAAACTAATCTAATCATATGAGATATATTACAATACAACTATACATGAGAGATAGGGAAAGAAATATCATACAAATGGAGGTGGTGTGGCTAGCCATCTCACCCGTCATCATCATCATTGTTATGGCTTCCATGTCCGCTTGATCCTCCTTGGTCATAGCCTCCTCATTGGCTATATAATCCCCTACTTGGGTCACCAAAGTTCCCTTCTTGGTTGCCATAGGTAGGGAAAAAGAGATGTGGTGGAGCCCAAGATGGATGAGGGCCTCAAGGGTTGATATACCCTTGTTGAGCCATGTTGCAGTAGGAGGGGTATTGGGCCAAGTAGTTGTCAAACCTCCCATCGTGCACTCGAAGATCAATATTTTGCATGAGCTTCATCAATTCACTCATGGATGGAGCTCTCGGATCTTGAGGAGTGAATGGTACATGTGTTTTTGGATAGGGTGGGATGGGTACAAAAGATGGTGGTGCGAAACCCCATTCCGGCAACTCGCGAGGTCGATGGGGTGCTTCTTCTCTTGGTAGTGCGTGGTCAAGGATCTCAATGGGGATAAGGTACCTTGGCCTTCGTGAGTACCGGCTCAAGCGGGGCTCGACGGGTGGTATATTCCACCCCATGAGAATAAGTGGTGTGCATCCCTTGGTGAACCACTCTACACTTCCGGCTTGATTGTATCTACACCAACGGTGGTGGTTGAAGATAACATCCTCATCTATCAAGGTTCTTCCCTTGAGCTTTTCATAGCTTCCATCAAAGTTGAACCCGGGGCAAAGTTCATTGGCCAAAATTGTAATTAGGCCTCCCATCACAGAGGTTTTGATTGGGGAACTCCCTTGTGCAATGTCATTGAACCTTGTAAATATCTCAAGAGGTGTGTTGAAATTGTAGGGCCTTGTCCCTTGCACATTCAAGTAAGACTCTAGAAAGGTCAAGTCGAGAGGGTGCACCTGTCTTCCTCTAGCCTTGAATCTGTAGTTCCGGCCACAAACCGCTCAGTAATGCTAATCACTGGAAGTTGGATAGTAAAAGCATAACATTGCTTGTAGGAATGGAGTTTCCTCCCAGAAATGGCCCTCCAAAGGAGGTTAACAATAAAGTCGGAGGGCTTATCAGTGTCATTCCTTGGTACTTCAAGACCATAGATAGTTGCAAATTGGTCTATAATCAACCTATGGTCTCTATTGCAAAGACAGAACTCCATACCGACATCTTTTCGCCGATTAGTGACAACACGGAGATTACACAAAAACTCTAGTGTGAGACTCAATGAAGTGTCCTCATCGGCATATAACATCTTCTCACAACCTAAGCCATTGAAGAATACCTTTTTTTGATGCCTAATGCCAAGTATTTCTAACACATCAAGATCTATGAATTGAGTAGGTTCATAGTCCTTACCTAGCAATTGCTCAAATCGTTGGCGGTGTTCGTTTTTGGTGAAGTGTACCTCCGAGAAATACTCAAGTTGTGCAACATCCGGTATCATTATATTCTCTTGGCCTCTTGCCTCTCGTGAGGCAGTTGAAGTAGCACCTTTGCGGCGTTTGGGTGGGATCTCGGCTGCCTTCTTGCTTTTGCTCCTTAGATTCATTCTTGCTTGATATGGTTGGTAGGGACTTATTCAAAAAGCTTGGATTGGTGATTGTGATGGGGTTTTTGTGATGGAGATTGTTTAGAGGATGATGAGATGTGGTTTTGATGTTCATAAGATAATGGAATACGGATGGTGGGTGAGGCATTTATATCAAAGAAAGGTGCTGGGACGAACGGGCTAGGGTTGGATTCGGGCGTACAGAAATGCAGCCCAACATTTATCCTCTGCTGTTCGGCCGTCTTGAGGTCGGGACGAGCATCCTGAAGTTGCTGCATGGGCGTCCTGTCAAGGGAACGCGCCGGATTCTCTTCCAGCTGATCCTCCTTTTTTTTAATACAGCTCAGGTAGAGCGTTTTGAGTTCAGCTCGAGCGGCTCAGAAATGGGGTCAGGCGTCCTCTAAATAATCTGCTTAGATTTTCAACCAGGGAAAATTTTTGCTTAATGCACCATTCAAGACGAGCGTCCAAAATTTTGCACGAGCGGATCAGTAGCTGGGACGCGCGGCCTCACTGTAGATCGCGCATATCTCTTGTCAGGGAATTATTTGTCTGAAGCATAGCTCGGGTCGAGCGTTTTACTGTCGGGACGGGCGTCCTGATCTGATCCTTCTCAAACTTTCAGTTGTTTCATGCTAATTATTTCCCTTGCACCCATTGTGGTTCATCTTATCATCATTTTTCTGAAAATTTCCTCAAAGAATAGATAAAGAACTTTCCCTCACAACTCTCAAGCAAAGAAAGAATGCAATTAATCCAAAAGTATGTTTGATATTATACAATGCAAAGGTTTAGAAAGGATTATATTACAAACAGTGGTTTGAGATAGGACTCCACCAAACTAAGTTGAAGTGATAATTTCCACTATCCATGGAGCTTAATGCTCGCAAACGTTGGTCAAAAGTTTGTTAATGGTCCTCAAGTAAGCAAGAATAAGTCTTGAACCATTGCAAAATATAGTAGGGCCAATCCATGAGGGACCTCCCTTTGAACTCCTTCTTTTTCTCCTTTGCTTCATCATGATAGGCTTCCCGGCTCTTAGAACTAGCAAACTTGAGATTCTTGTTATAGGGGGTTTTCCGGTTGCTCCTATTTCTTCCAAAGTTGATAACGAAAATACTTGGACTAGTCAATCCTCCAAGGATAGAAGGTGAACTTTCATGGCAATTGATGATGGGGTGTCTTGGGAGTTGGGATAGTGGGTGCCATGTTTCCAGATGTAGGCTCCTTCTTAGCTTTGTCCTTGAGCTTATCCACTAAGTAATTCTTGTCTGACGATTTGACTTTTGTGAGAAGGTCCATAATGTCATCTCCAACTATCATGAGCTCCATAGTGGGTGTGAGAAGGTCCTCATGTTCAATAAGGAAGAGGCATTCTTCCTCTTCATTGAAATAATCTTCAAACTTCTCAAGGATGGGTTCCTCAAGAAAGCTAATCCTATAACTCCATTGATCATTTGAGTGCATATTTCCCTCATCATCATCTTCTATATATGCGTCATCATCGCTTTCTCCATATGAATCATAAATAGGGGCTTACTTCTCCTCAAAAAATCTTCCTCCACCATCTCAATGTTAACATCAAAATGTCGTACCCTCATACTCACAAAGGCTAAGAGTATTTGGCTTAGTCAACCTCATATCTTCCTCGTCAAATACCATACTTTCGTACTCACAAGAGCTCAAGAAGATTGGCTCTTCCCACTTCACATCTTCTTCATCAAAGGTCATTTCCTCAAATTCACATTCATGGTCAATGCTCAAGGATTGGTGGGGAGTGGTTGGTTGGGTTGTTGTTTGGGTTGCCTTAAGTTAGGCAATTCGAATTGGCAACTCTTCACCATGGGTAACAATGCTTTGGAGAACATTGTTCCTATTTTGGCTCTCTTCTATAATTTGTGTGAAGAAATTTTGTTGGTCTCCCATCATTTGGAGAACCATATTATGAATGTCAAGGTTGGGCTCATCTTTTTGTTGTGGGTGGGTGTGAAAGTGCTCATATTGTGGCACTTGGACTTGGTTGTAAAGTGAGTTTTGGGTGGGTGGTTGTTGTGGATAATGGGTGTGGTGATTTTGGTGGGGAAAGTTGGGGTAGTAGTTATAATTTTCATTGTATGATTTCTAAGGTAGGTTTGAGTTGAATTGCTCCTCAAACTCCCCATACCCATAGTCATACTCAAAAGATCCACCACATACTCCATGTACCAAGTCTTGGGTCATCATCATAGCCAAGTTAAAGATACAACTACAAACATGAAAACTACAATAAAACGGTAAAAACGACCTTGAGGAACAAGTTCCTCAAGGTTAAAGCACAATTAAAAATAGACAAACAAGTTAGAACTTAATCCCAAAGCACCGTCCCCGGTAACAACACCATTTTGATGTTATCGTTAATCCATCAAACACATTTATAATCTCAACAAATAACTAGATAGTGGTTAAGTCGAGGTCGATCCACGGGACGGTGTGCTTTGGATTCTAAGTCTATGTATCTCAATTTATGCTAGTGTCACAATTGATTTGGGTTGGAGTTGGTGAGTCTAAACTAATAGAAGTAATGAAGTAAAACAAGCAATAAAATGAAAGATGTAAACAATTAATAAAGATACTAGGATGTTATGGGATCATAAGGTTATCATGGTAAAATAGCATAAATGAGTTATGTGGATGCAAGCAATTTATTATTGTTGGAATTAAGTTAGTTCATGTCAAATAATTCATAAAAAGATTTGGGTCCCGGAGCCGAGTCATTTGTGACTTTACAACACCTACAAGTCGACTTAATTCTTCCTATCTATTAAACTACGTGCATGATAAACCAATTCCTAGGGAAACTCACATCTCGGAGCCGAGTCGATTAAGACTTTACAACACCTACAAGTCGAATTGGGTATTCCCTATTTCAATTATATGCAAGGTCTAACAAGTCTTGAGTTGGTTTAGATCTTACAAGCCTTGTTAAAAGGATAAGGAAACATGCTAGGTTGTCAATCAAGCATTTCATCAAACATGATATATGCATAAGTTGGAAAACAATAAGCAAGCACTCATATGAACTCATTAAGCATAAATCTATCCCATGATTGACTCCCCTAATCCCCCACTAATCCTAGATAAGTAACTACTCACTTATTATCATGAAAGACATGTTATCAATTGTGTCAATCATCACAACAAGTGTAAACATGATTAAAGAGTGAGGAAATAAACAATAAAGAGTAAAGAGTAAAGAGATTATATCAAACTTAAGATGAACAGTTGGAAAGGAAAGAATAATAGAAGAAAACTTGATTGATTGATGAAGAGTTGTCAATTCTCCAATAATAACCCAATAATTTCAATTACCCAATAAAACTTGAACAATAATTAAGGAAAGATTAATGTGTAATTTTGTTGAATGATTAAAGGATAATCTATTCTAATCTACTCCTAATCTAATATAAGAAAACTTTGCCTCCACTAAGAGGGCTTGGTTTCCTCTAAATACAAGAGGGGTATATATATACTAATAATTAAGTTTAAAAATTAGGGTTACAAAAGGCTTAAATGACGATTAAGACCCGAAGAGTAGTTTGGTGTCTTGCAAGTCCCGCAAGGCCATACGCGAGCTGAGTGGCAAGTCCTCTCGGACACGCGCATCCTGGTTTTGAGAATGCTCAGGACTGTAAAGGGATCTGCTCGAGTTGAGCCTGGGACGCCCGGATTATGGGCTTGGATGCTCGTCCTCAGCTCGGGACGCCCGGATCCTAGGACAGGGTTCTTCCTCATATTCTTGACTACTTAACAATCTGTGGGGATTAATTTAGGGCCGTGGGGATCTTCATCATTGCCCAATTTCTTTGATTTATTTATTTGAGCCTTAGGTATTAGCTTCCTCTTCGATGCTTGGTCGTTATGTGATATCAATTTAGCTCTACTTCACTCCCTCTAGCCGAGTTAGTACTCTTCTCCTATAAAGGACACGAAACCTCATAAAATACGCATAGGAGGAGGCTAAATACAAGAAACGACCATAATACATACTAAAAAGCATATGAACTAGGCTAGTTAGGGGACTAAATGTGCGTAAATAGGAGTCACATCAATAGACTGCCAGATGCAGGTCCTATTTCATTTCCAGCTCTTGTCTAGGACGATCCCGACTTTGGTTAACTCGAATACGGGACGGATCATATGGCAAGACTGCTCTCTTATTTTGTATTTGCAAAACGCCTTTCTAAAACAAATGGATCCCGTTATGCACTATAAACCTAACTTGGTAAATGGATGTTTAATTTTCATCTTGCATGCAAATCAACACTAAATCCAATTTCACATCAATTACTTGATATTTGGATAAACAACCGACATAGAAAGCTCATATGTTAGGTTCAAACTTGTGGATGCGCATTCATGAATTTACCCATTTTATCAACTCTTGCATTTAACCAACCAAGATCGATCAGTAGAGGCCGCTACCGCGGGCGGGATTTGGTGTCCGATTAAAGGGCTTCCCAATACGTACCTTCACCTCTTACTCAAAATCTTTGGATAGTGGACGACATTATCCAGGGCAAATGAGAGTCATTCTAGAGATAGGATGCTAAAGAGGGACGACTCCTTATCTTTGGTACCTATGTCCAACACCGCTTTTTGCCTTGGTTGACCTGGGTACAAAGTGGATTTGAATGGGTCCCTAGCATCCCACAAATGTTTGGTGGCGACTCCGAACATCTCTTGCATCATTTCGAGATCCTTGCCGAGACGAAACCGACCGATCATAAACGATACGATTGAAAGCATCTTTACGCCAGCGAGCGTGGCTTTCAAAAGAGCGATGCGCGTCCGCAAATCAGCCTGGCGCGCAGGTGGGCCCATGTCCACAGTCCTCAAAGGTTTGGATAGTCCTCTCTGTATGCCTATCCGTTGCTGGATGAAACCGCGTACTCATCTTCAATTGGGTACCCAAGGAGGCATGCAATTCTTTCCAAAATCTAGTAATGAATCTAGAATCACGGTGTCCGACACCATGTCCTTTGGTATCTCATGAAACTTCACCACATTCTTCCGGTAAGAACTAGTTAATTCCACCTTGTTCCAAGAGTCCTTAATTGGCACAAAGTGAGCCGACTTGGTAAACCTATCCACAATCACCAAAATCATATTGTTACCCTTTTGAGTCCTTGGTAGTCCCACTATGAAATCCATTAATATTAATTCCCATTTCTATTCCAACACAT
Source organism: Silene latifolia (assembly GCF_048544455.1). Classification (NCBI taxonomy): domain Eukaryota; kingdom Viridiplantae; phylum Streptophyta; class Magnoliopsida; order Caryophyllales; family Caryophyllaceae; genus Silene; species Silene latifolia. The sequence goes on from NW_027413123.1 coordinate 5,354,181, forward strand.
CTAATGGTTAAACTTTCCCTTGCAATCTCTTATGCTGCCCTTTGACTCTTTGGCATGTCAAGCATCTTGCAAAAAATTCTGCTACTTCCCTCATCATACCCGGCCACTAAAACGTTTTCTTTGTTTGAGTTAGTGTCCTCCACAATAGTGCGTTAACATAATAAATCTCATTAATGGAATATCATCAGATATTTATTTATTTGATCCTCGTCAGTTGATTAACGTAAATCGATAACGGTTGGCTGACTACAGTTTGACGTTATTGTCGTGAGACGGCGGTGATCAACTGACCCCTTTCGGTCACACCTAAAGGAACGAACTCCAATTGATAACTAATTAATTGTATGAGATACAATTTGTTTAGTCCCTTGATTTATAGACTAAGAGGTTAGTCGATTATTTTTGGAGAGACTTCGAGTTGCGAACTCGAGGAGTGGCAGTTATTATTTAATTATGCGATAATTGAATAATAAGTTTTGGGAGACGGGTTTTAGTTAATTAACTGTTAATTTACTAAAATTGTACTAATTGATTAATGTGATTAATATTAGTACGTAAATAATATGTGTAGTGGTACACGTATATTTACGGAGTGAATTGGACGAATTAATTATGGAAATATTTAAACATGATACGATGTTTAAAATAATAATTACACGGATTTGTGCGACAAATATAAGAACTAACATGGACCCGTTAATGGTCAAGTGGACCGTGTAAAATAAGTGTAGTGGATGATTACTCACATAATCATTTTTACCTTATTTTGTATACAACCATAATTAATCTTATATAACATTTTGCATGTGATGTAAGATAAAAATATATGACAAAATTGTCCACTACCACACTCCACCAACCCGCCACTTTCCCTCTATATACTCCATCTATTGTTCACATTTTTACACTACCTTACTTCAACACTCTACATACTTGCATGTGAACATTTTTCCTCCATCTCTCTATAATAATAATTCATCACTACTAAGTTGTTAGTATACACAAATAATATTACTAAGATTAGTTAGTATTATTATTAATAATAATCAAGGGATCAATATTAACAAGTTCTAGTTCATACTTCTTATTAATTTTTGGGTTAGTTCTTGGGTGCAACAAGAAGGAGATCTTCAATTTTGAAGATTGGCAAGGAGGATCTTCCATTGGTATAAGCTCAAGAACAAGCTAGTTAGGTGAACTAGTTTGTGCCCTTTTTACCACAAATTCAATGTAAGGAAATTGTTCTTTCCTTTTATGCTTTCATATTAGCATGCATGTTACATAGATCACCTAAATGATAATTTATGAGATAAATTAATTTTATTAGAGAGTCTAATATGGATCTATAATCTTTCAAGTGGTATCAGAGCTTAGGCTTGTAATTTGCATGTCAAATTAATTAATCATAATTTCGAAACTTTTGATTCTACCCATGATAAATTTATAATCATTTAAGAATATTATTTAAATGTCAAAAGTGGTTTTGCATGTGTGTCTTCACTTTGTTTTGATCTTTATTGGTTTTTGTGGTTAAAAACCGATAAATATCGATCTTTTTCTTCACAAAATTTATCCGGAATTTTTGGGCAATTTTTCTGACATTTTGGTGTTCTTAGGAGTGTTCCAGAATACTAAAAAAATTTTGTTTCATTTTTTTGGGTAATTTTTCAATTATTTTGGATTTTTACTTAAATATTATGATTTTACCGATTAAATTAGCAAAATATCACCAAATCAAACTAATAATTTATCATAAAATTAGTGAGGACTAATTTTGAGGTTGAAAACAGTTTGGACAATTAGTTTGGACTTAAATGAAATTTAAGAGTTAATTATTGATTTTTACATGTTAAAAATCGATTAAATCCACAAAAACCGAGATGGATAACAACGAATGATAGATAGGGCGATTTTGGCATCATTTTTACAGCATTTTAAGCATATTTATTTAAGTTGAATGAATGATTGTCATTTATCTAAAGTATTTATCTTGTTGTACCTAGTATGGCCTAGTTAATTTTAATCGTTATTACCCGAAATGAATGGGAATATCGATTTGTATGTAATTAAATACGATCTCGTATCGTCGGTTTTTAATTAATTAATATTTTTATTTATTTTATTAATTAATGTATAATAGGAATAGCTATGTAATTCATTTTTAATTTTAATTTTTACCGGCGTTTCCAAAAGACGGATTACAACGAGACGGAGTCTATTTTTGGAAGGTGTTCCAAATCCCACAAGAGCCACTTTTGGAATAAAGAGGCAAGGGACCAAGGAGTTGGTTTCCGAAATGTAATAGACTAGTTTTTATTAACTAGGTGGCCATACTAGGATTTATTAATATGCTTACATGTTTGCTTGTTTTATTTTCGCGCATGCCAAAATCGCCATTCACATGCATTTTATTTTCGCGGTTGTCAATTCACGTCATTTACATTCACCGAATTAATTCACTTATAAGGAATTTATGACTAAATTGACAAGATCTCTCACATAACTAAAATTGAGATTAACCTTGCCAATTAGTAACACCTATGAATCTCTTGTTCATTAGAGCCACGCTCGCCCAAGCGGGGTGTTCTCTTTTTACCTTGGGTAAGTAGGGTGGTAAGCGGTTATCACACGCTAAAATTGGTTGGAATCAACGGGATATAAGACGGTCTTATGTTCCGGGGCTAGTAGATGAATTTGAGGAAATTCGTCGACCAAGAGTTATAGAGGTAGAATTAGTCAACATGACTTACAGAATTTACGCAATTATGGGATGTTTCGCCCAAGCGATGCTCATTTTTGTTTAATATTTAGGTCTTGGAATCATTTATATAATTTAGTGGGAGGTCATTATATAAATGCTAAAACTTGCTAAACATGTTTTTACAAGTAATTTTTAAAACAATGAATGTTAATTTTTCCTTTTTGTTGTAGCATTTTAATTCGCAATGGCAACTTTATCAACTCCATCGACTACTTCACTAGGCAAAGATTCATGGCTAAGGTCCGTAATGGACAAATGTATTTTAAAAGATGATGATAGTAACTTTCTTGAATGGGAATCCGATATCAAAAGTGTCGCGTTGTCCGACAATGTGCTCACTTACTTGACCGATGCTCCTCCTATTGAGCCCGGTGCAAGAGCTTCGTCGGCGGTGCGGACCGCCCATGATGACTATATGAGAATGTTGAATGATATCAAGAATGTGTTGATATGGTCAATATCCCCAAAGCTCAAGCTATCATGCATTTCTTTAAATGCTTACGAGATATTCACTCGTATGATCACTATGTTTTCACACACACCTAAAGTCTGTCAATACGAAGCGGCGGCACGCTTCTTTGAAGCTAAGCTTTAGAGGGGCCAAAAGGTTGGTCCTCATGTACTCAAAATGGTCGAATATGTTGACATCCTAGAGCGTCTAGGGTGTAAGATTCCTAAGACTCTTGTGGTGGATCGTATCCCCCACTCACTCCCCACCAAGTTTGCCCACTTTAGGGTAAACTACAACATGAATGACATGGATAAGAGTTACCATGAAATTCATGCACTCCTCTCCCAAGCGGAGAGGGATATGGAGGCTAGTGGGAGTGAAAAGGGAGATGTTTTAACCATGAAGTTAAAGAACATGTCTCTTGGAGTCAAGAAAGGAAAAGGGAAAGAAAAGTCCCAATTCAAGAAATCGTCAAAGAAAAATAACAAGGGAAAGGGGAAGGCCGTTGAGAATGGCAATACCAAAGCAAAAAGTGTCAAGATCTCCGAGGCCGAATGTTTCCATTGTAATGGGAAGGGGCATTATAGGAGGAGTTGTCCCAAATACTTGTAGGATCTCAAGGAAAGGCGTGTGACGCCTATTGGTATGATTTCCTCTCTCTATGTGATAGACGTTAATTATGCTTGTACTTCCACTTCGGTACTTGATACCGGATGTGGCTCTCACCTTTGTAACCATTTGCAGGGTATAAGGGACGTGCAAGCACTAGCAAAAGGTGATGTGGATCTCCGCATGGGCAATGGAGCTAGAGTAGCCGCCGTTGCGGTAGGGACCTATGTGCTCACTTTAGCTAGTGGTTTAGAGTTGTATTTAAATAAGTGTTATTTTGTACCAACTTTAACTAAGAACATCATCTTCATTTCCGCGTTAGACGCGGAAGGCTTTTGTTTTATGATGAAGGACAAGTGTTGTACTTTTTCTTTTAATGATGTGGTTTATGGCAAGGCCATTTCAATTGGAGGCATTTATGTTTTAAATGATGTTAATGACGTTTATCATATTGAAACTAAAAAGCTCAAAAAGGGTGATTCAAACGAATCCTACCTTTGGCATTGTCGTTTAGGCCACATAAACGAAAGACGCATTAAGAGACTTGCTTCATCAAAAGGGCTCAAACCATTTGGTTTCGAATCTTATGGTACATGCGGGTCTTGCCTTCTAGGCAAGATGACTCGTGCACCTTTTGCGGGGAAAGGGACACGAGCTAGTGAGGTTTTGGCTCTCATACACACGGATGTGTGTGGACCATTAACCATCACCGCTAGAGGAGGTTTTCACTACTTCATTACTTTTACTGATGACTTAAGTAGATATGGGTATGTCTACTTAATGAAGAACAAGAGTGAAGCCTTTGACAAGTTCAAAGAGTTTCAAAAAGAAGTAGAGAACCAATTGGATAAAAAGATAAAGACTCTACGATCCGACCGTGGTGGTGAGTATCTAAATATTGAATTTGATTCACACCTAAAAGATTGTGGTATAGTATCACAATGGACTCCTCCTGGCACACCGCAATTAAATGGTGTGGCCGAAATGAGAAACCGAACTTTACTTGATATGGTTCGGTCAATGATGAGTCTAACTGAGCTTCCTAGTTCATTTTGGGGTTTTGCCCTCTTGTCTGTAGTATTTTCACTAAATCGAAGCCCGACTAAAGCGGCCGATAAGACTCGATATGAGATATGGACAGGGAAAGTCCCTCATTTGTTATTCATGCGTATTTGGGGTTGTGAAGCATATGTTAAGATCAAGTCTGACAATAAGCTTGCACCCAGGTCTAACAAATGTCTTTTTGTAGGATATCCAAGGGAAACACTTGGCTATTACTTCTACAATAAAAACGAGAACAAAGTGATTGTGGCTCGTGATGCTGTCTTTCTAGAAACAGAGTTTATTTCTAGGAGACAGAGTGGGAGAAAATTTGAAATTGAAGAAGTTTAAGAGCCACAAACCGAGAATGAGGTAGAGGAGAACGTGGAGGATAGCATTCCCTCTTCCTATGAAACGGTAATTTTTCCTAGAAAGTCAAGTAGGATTTCTAATCCACCTGACCATTACCTTGGTAACATCGAAGAGGATGGTGTTTTGTTACTTTTTGAAAGTGATGAACCGACTACCTACAAATCCGCCATGTCTAGTCCCGACTCCTCGCTTTGGCTAGAAGCCATGCGGTCCAAAATGGATTCCATGTACGAGAACCAAGTATGGGACTTGGTGGATTTACCTGACGGAGTGCGACCCCTTCAATGTAAATGGATATATAAAATTAAGCTCGGTGTTGATAAACATGTGGATGTTTACAATGCTAGATTGGTGGCAAAAGGTTTCACCCAAGTTCATGGTTTACAATATGATGAAACCTTCGCTCCAGTCGCTATGCTTAGGTCCATTAGGATAATCTTAGCGGTTGCCGCATTTCATGATTATGAGATTTGGCAAAAGGATGTCAAAACCGCCTTCTTGAATGGGATTCTAGAAGAAGAGGTGTACATGATACAACCTGAAGGTTTTGTGGATACATCTAACCCTAAGAAGGTATGTAAACTTAAAAAGTCCATCTATGGTCTTAAGCAAGCATCTAGGAGTTGGAATCATCGCTTTGATTATGTTATTAAACAATACGGTTTCACTAGAAGTGTGGAAGAACCGTGTTTATACATGAAGTTTAGTGGGAGTAAGGTTGCATTCCTTGTCCTATATGTGGATGACATATTGCTCATTGGGAATGATATTCCATCGCTCACTTCTGTTAAGGAGTGGCTAGGGAAACACTTCCAAATGAAGGACTTGGGAGAGGCACAACGAATCTTGGGTATCCGGATCTTTAGAGATAGGTCCAAAAGGATACTAGCATTGAGTCAAGAAGCTTATATTGACAAAGTTCTTGACCGGTTCAATATGAAAGACTCCAAGAAAGGATTTATACCTATGGGCCAAGGGATTACTTTGAGCAAGTCACAATCTCCCTCTACCCCTAAGGAAATTGAACACATGAAGACCGTCCCTTATGCTTCCGCTGTTTGGTCTATCATGTATGCTATGATTTGCACTCGCCCCGACGTTGTGTATGCCTTGAGCATGACAAGTCGGTATCAAGCCAAGCCTGGTGAGAGTCACTGGATAGCCGTAAATAACATCCTTAAGTACTTGAGAATGACTGAGGATTCGTTCTTAGTGTTTGGAGGAGAAACTGAGTTGCGTGTAAGAGGTTACACGGACGCAAGTTTCCAAACCGATCGGGAAGAAATGAAATCCCAATCCGGCTATGTGTAAGAGGTTACACGGACGCAAGAGCTTCAAGCAAAGTGTTACTGCGGATTCTACAACAGAGGCTGAGTACCTTGCAGCGTCTGAGGCTGCGAAGGAAGCTGTTTGGATTAGGCAATTCATGGAGGGGCTAGGAGTAGTCCATTCCGCCAAAGATCCTATCACTATATTTTGTGATAACAGTTGAGCTATTTTTTAAGCCAAAGAGCCTAAGTCTAGTAACAAATCTGGACACATTGAAAGGAAATACCATGTAATTAGAGATTATGTGGAGAGGAAGGAAATTGACATTTGTAAGGTTGGGACAAATGATAATATTGCTGATCCTTTAACCAAGCCTTTATCAAAGGCTAAGCATGATGGTCATGTCGTCGCTATGGGATTGAGACGAGTACCAGATTTTCTTTAGATTATGGATATGTAATAATTGGATAGTGTATCTTTTATTATATATATGATAATCACATTCATTGTTTTCGCATTCATTTGTTTTATGAATCTTTTATTTAGTGAGACTAAATTTTAATACCTTGTTTATCTGAATAAGTTGTGGAGACAATGTTGAACATTATTCAAGTGAATAAGATGAACATTGTATTTTGTCCCTAGTCACTTAATGAGGTGACGTCTCGGAGTGATTAGATTGTAAGTCGATTGATGGTTGTTCAGCACCATAAGGTCATATGTGATGACTGGTCGATTACATAGGCAGAGTGTGTGTCACTTTGCCGGACAGTGACCATTTAGAGAGTCCCTAAGTTCTATTATAGACGCCTGGTCGTGGCGGGGATCTCTAAGATGTTCTAATGAGTCGATTCTTTTGACTGGAGACTATTATCTGAGCAGGTGCAGTTTCCGAGTGATTTTGGTTTTTGTCCTAGGTCGTGCCGTGAAAGGAGGCCAAAAGGGCATTTACTAGGTCATGGAGAGATATATTGTGCAATAGGATAAATAGGGCATACAGGAATTGTCCACCCACGTTGGGTTACTATATCTCAAGGCCACTCGAGGAGTTAATGACTACAAATGCGTGGCCACGCTCGGAAGTAATCTGTGAGTGATTTTTCCGGTCAGGTAGTCACACTCCCGATCGAGAAAACCACTCACGATGTGTTCATGTGCAAGTGCGACCCGAAAGAAACCTTGCATTGAGTGGGAGATTAAAACGGACAAGAGAATTGGTAGCGCACACCTTGTGTCGGACAAGTGGGAGATTGTTGGAGTTAGTGTCCTCCACAATAGTGCGTTAACATAATAAATCTCATTAATGGAATATCATCAGATATTTATTTATTTGATCCTCGTCAGTTGATTAACGTAAATCGATAACGGTTGGCTGACTACAGTTTGACGTTATTGTCGTGAGACGGCGGTGATCAACTGACCCCTTTCGGTCACGTCTAAAGGAACGAACCCCAATTGATAACTAATTAATTGTATGAGATACAATTTGTTTAGTCCCTTGATTTATAGACTAAGAGGTTAGTCGATTATTTTTAGAGAGATTTCGAGTTGCGAACTCGAGGAGCGGCAGTTATTATTTAATTATGCGATAATTAAATAATAAGTTTTGGGAGACGGGTTTTAGTTAATTAACTGTTAATTTACTAAAATTGTACTAATTGATTAATGTGATTAATATTAGTACGTAAATAATATGTGTAGTGGTACACGTATATTTACGGAGTGAATTAGACGAATTAATTATGGAAGTATTTAAACATGATATGATGTTTAAAATAATAATTACACGGATTTGTGCGACAAATATAAGAACCAACATGGACCCGTTAATGGTCAAGTGGACCGTGTAAAATAAGTGTAGTGGATGGTTACTCACATAATCATTTTTACCTTATTTTGTATACTACCATAATTAATCTTATATAACATTTTGCATGTGATGTAAGATAAAAATATAAGACAAATTTGTCCACTACCACACTCCACCTGTTGGAGTAAGTGTTCCCGACAATAATGCGATCACAAATGTTGATCATATTGATCACATATTTAAATCTCATTACAAGAATACGAAAGGGATGATACATTACATATATAGTCAACTGGTCCACACATATCAGTAATGATTGGCTGGCTAGAGTTTGACATTATTCTTGTCGTCTTGACGGTGGTGATCAGTTGATCCCTTGTGGTCACACCTAAAGGACGATTCCCTTAATTGAGAAGGTTAAATAATTGTATGCCGATACAGATTAATTAATTCCTTAAAATTGAACAAATTATTATCATAAGAGAGAAAAGGACATCTTATTATAATGTGATTAAATGAGATTTTATTTAGTAATTTAAGAAGTTATATTACTAAAATTAATCGGTGTTTGCGAAACATGCGAGATGAGAATGATAAGTTAGTTATAATTACAAGATGTTGTGAATTATACTAACTAGTAATTAAATGACCATTTTATGAGAAAGTAATTTTAAATTACTAGTCAATTTGTTAAATATGATTTATTTAATTTGTAAATGATATTTAATTTGTTAAATATGCATTTTAAATTAAAACATGACATAAGACATGTCACATGTCACATGTCATACAATTGTAAAATTGACAAAAATAAAATGGACTCCAGATTACGACATCAAAACCGAAATATTGGTGGGCTTGTGAGAAATTTTGTCTTCTTCATTTGTCTTATTCATTTGTCTTTGACACTTGATAGTGACTTGACAATGACAAAGTTTTTACACCAATTTGTCTTGTGAAGACAAAAAGAAAAAGGAATATGGTCCATATACACATACACCAACCGGTTTTGGTGAGTGGTGTGAGAGTTTTTTTCCTCATTTTTATCATTCTCTCATGTTTAAGAAAAACAAAAAAACTTCTCCCTCTTGTTCATCAGAAAATCTAGTTTTGATGAATCTAATTTGTATGTATCAATCACTAATAATACTAGTAGTAGTATATGAGTATTAGTAATCAATTTTAAGGTAAACCACATTACAAATATCTAGTACATATTAGTTTGTGGGATTAAGGGATAGTCTTGGGTGCTACTAATTGTAGGGCTTCTATTTTGAAGTCATGAATGTTAATCCAATATTAAAAGCTCAATAACTAACAAGAAGGAGATCTTGTTGGTGCCCATTTGACCGAAATTTAAATGGTGAGAAATTGATTTTCTTATCTCTTCTTATTTAGTTTGCATGCATAAGATTTAAATTAATTTTATGACTAAATTAATTTGTAACATATAAGAATATGTTAAGTAATGAGATATAGATTCCCAACAAGCGGTATCATGAGCCTTAGGTTGTTTGCATGCAAATCGGTTATAGTTTTTCCGAGTTATACGATTAACATATAAAACTTATAAATTTGTGTTTATTATGATATATCACGAAATTTATTATGCATGTTAAAGTTTCTGGTCCTAAAATGTTTTAGGATATTTTGGTTTAATTTATGGATTTTATTGTTCATTTTATATAATATTGGCATTAAAATATGATTTTTATGATAAAAATGTCATTTATGGACGAAAATTAGCTGAACTTCGAATTTGGCAGCAGTTTTTGGATATGTTTTCACATATATTATTTTTAGATGATCTGTAAATTTTCAGAATTTGTGGAGTTTTTATGCTCGAAATATGGATTTTTCATGATAAAAATCGAATTTAATTGATAAATGGGTTAATATGAGATAAATTTCGAATCTGGTCATAGAAATTTAGTATGTTGTCACATGCAATTTTACAAGATGTGTGTAAAATAATAGGCTATATTGAAGTCTTTATGCATGATTTATGAATTTTTGAAGAAAAATAGCATAAATAGTGACTTAGTTAGTGAATAATTGCTAAAACATACTTCATGACTATGGAAAAACGACACATGTTGCATTTTATTATATTTTTCAGATCTAAAATTGAAAAGTTGATGAATATAATTTTTCTCATGTTTTTTATGATTTTAATTGATAAATCCGATAAACCGCAACATAGTTTTTCCGATAATTTTTCGAAATTTTAACCTAAAGTTTTGAGCATTATGAGTGTCATGGTATTTTTCCAGAATTTTCATGAGTTTAAATTTCAAATTTCAAATTTATTTGAAATTTTTGTGATTTATTTGAAGTTTATAGCATTTTATTGTAATTTTGAGTCCATTAATGAACAATTTTAAGAAATATAAGTTAATTATAGTCAATATGTTAGTGGAGATTAATTTTGAGTCCTAAGAAGGTTAGGGTAATTAACTTGTGCATAAATATGATTTTATGTAATTTATTGTGATTTTATAAGGGTTGAATCACACAAATCCGTAAAAACCGTTTAATATACGATATTGGCTCCTTAAAGGCGATTTAGCATAAAATTGGGCATGTTTATACATATTATAATGCTGCATTTTAGTTATGATTGTCATAATTTTATTTTATGTAATTTTGAATTATGTAATTTTTACTTAGTATGGCCTTAGTTTTTAATTGGTATTACCCGAAATGTATGGGAATATCGATTCGGTTGTAATTTATTGTGATCTCGTATCACCGTTTTATAATTTAATAGATTTATTTTATTTTAATTACAAATGTATAATAGCAAATTATGTAATTTGTTATGTAATTTGTTATGTAATTTATTTATTCCGGAGTTCCTTGAAGACGGTGTCACTCAAGGAAGACGATACTTAAAGACTATGTTACCTCGAGATGCGTGCCAAAACCGAAGTTCTCGGGACCAATGGAGTTGGTTTCCGAATATGTAATAGTTAATTAGATTTTCTATTTTAGGAAGGCCATACTAGGATTTAATTTATGCTTTGCATTTTATCTATATGTCGCATGCATCGCTAAATCGCCATAATTAAAACATGCATTGTCATTTTAATCGAGTTTATCGACCGTGTCAATTATAATTATCGTAGTTCACCGCTTTAGTTCACTTAAAACGTGATAGATAATAAATTGACATGACCTCTCGCTAAAAATAATCAATTGAGACTTAGCCTTACCAAAAATTAGAAACCATGAAGTACAAGTTTCGCAAGGGAGTTGAGCCGGCATTACCGTAAGACAAACCTTGTTACGTTGGTGAAGTGGGTGATAAATGTCTATCCACCGAATTCATGTTGATGAGGGATGAATCGGCCCTACCGTGCCCAAATTGATGTGGATTTGAATCATGGACACATTTATTCGAAATTTGGATTGAGCTCAACGGAAGTATTCGTGACCGTAGTCGCATGTGTTCCGGGCTAAAGATAAATGTTAATGTAATTTTATCGACCAAGAGTTCTAAAAGTAGAATCGATTAAAGAGTTAATCCACCGAGTTATATTGATAAGGGATGAATCGGCCCTACCGTGCCCAAGTTAATATGAATTTGGATCTTGGAATCATTTATCATAGTTGGGTAGAGGTCACTATGTAAATGTTTTACTTGTTATTTACAAGTATTTTTATAACGATAAATGTTAAGTTTTTCCACTATTCCGTTATCATATTGTTCTATTTCTTTACCACTATTCATATACGATATCATTTCGATTTTTGATTCAAATCTCCATTAAAACATCGTAACTAAAGACAAATATGAATTTTCTTCTAAAAGACCTCGAATTATCCATTGTAAGGATCTCTTGTAAAGAGTATAGATTAAAGTTATTCATTATCAAACAGGTTTTTGATTCTTGACTAACACATCTACTTACAATAGATTATGTTTCATATACTTAATTGAATTAAGTACCTTGAAGCGATAAATTGTTTTGGTAATTAGTTTTGTCAAGAATTCGTAACTGACCAAAATAACGCAACCACTTCAATGAAAGTTTTAAGACTAAAACGATTAAATTGAAGAGCAGTCTTCATAAGATCCAACTTTGCTTCTCTAAGTAAAGATTCATTGAAATGAGTGGGAGCATTCTCTTAAACATTTAAGAAAGGGATGAGGGTCAAAGAAGTAAAATTAAAATGGAATTGATTCAAGGTAATGTTAAAAGTAAAGTTATTGAGAATAACGATACTAAACCTGTCAATCTCGACCAATAAAGTTTCCATTGTCTTAAATGTTGGACACTAGAAAGGAAACTACCCCAAGTTGTTAAAGAATAAGCAAGTTAGTTGTGGGACATCTAATAAGACTTAGTTCTTTATTTATTTGATTGACATAAATTTTGCTAGTACTACTTCGTCTATATTAGAAACCGGTGGTGATTTTCATCATTGTATGCGATACATAGAATGATTAGAATATGACGACTAGCAATAAAAATGTTGAGAGATAGAGTCATTGTGTACTCAATCTAGTTTTTGGGTTTAGAGTTGTACTTAATTATGACTATTAAGTGCATAAACTCTAAATAAGAATATAAACTTGTTAAGATACAAAAGAGGTTTCACTTTTGTGACCCTATATACCGTAATTTGATGTATGGCTAGCCCATTATCAAGGTGAGTATATTTTAAACCAAACTAGAATGATATATCATGAAGATGATGCAAGACTCAAATTGGTAACCTATCATTAAACCTTAGGGGGTGTTTGGTTGGAGCTTTTGGAATGAATTGAAATGGATTCAGGCCATTCCAATGTTTGGTTGGAGCATTTTGGAATGGAGTTAGATACCTGATGGATTCTAACTCCATTCCAACCCCTTGAAATTCCATACCCATCTATCTCCCCAAGTTTCCAACTCCATTCCACCCCACACATTATTATTCCCATACCCTGATTGAACCAAACAACTTTAAACAGGTATGGGGTTCTAACTCCATACCCCCTTGGAGTTAGAATCCATTCCATTCCATACCTAATGTTTGAACCAAACGCCCCCTTAGATTCTGGAATGATGAACGCAAAGAGTTATCGAGTACTCTTGAAACCATTAGATCTTATGGTATATGCGTATCTTGTATTTAAAGCAAGATATCTCGTGCCTTTTGGTTGAAAAGGAAATCGAGGTTGTAAATCATTGATCCAAAATAGGTTGATCATTTTTTACCAACGATTTAAGTTGACGCTAATATGTTCGCTTAATAAGGTAAATAGAGAAATATTTGAAGAAGTTCAAAGAGTTCCATGAATCACGATCAAGTCGTGATGGGATTATCAAAGTGAAGACTTTGATATAAGCCAAAGGAAATGTGATAGAGTATCACAAGTTAATCTCTCTTAACACACATTATGGGATAATGTGTGGTTGGATAAGAAATTAAACGCTATTCGATATGGTTTGAACTTCAATCAAGTTACCTTGAGTTACTTGATCTAATTTTGAAGATTTTATCATTTTGTCTAAATTATTTTTCCACTAAATCTAAAACGAATCATATGAGATATGAAATGGTAGGGTACCATGTATGTAAGTTTTCAAAAGAAACAAATGCTCATCTTTCCTTACTATTATCACAAGTACAACGGGATTGTGGCTCGTGAAGCTGTCTTTCTAGAATACAAGTTTATTCCTAGAAGACAGAGTGGGAGAAATTATTCAAGAAGCGAAGCCACAAAGAATGTTATGTCGCAAGAAACTGGTATTTCTTGGCTACATGAGACGCTTTGTGTAAGACATTGTTCCTTCAAAACCTAGGAGGTTAAAGTCATCACTTGTTAAAGATGATGAATTAATGTTACTTTTAAGAAAGTAAAGAGCTTATAACTTACAAAAGAAATCGTTTGATTCAAGTTCATTACTTCTAGAAAGTAATGAACATATGACTTACATGAGAGTGTTTAAAGTCACAACTCAATACAAGGCTTAGAGCCATGAAAATCCGAAATAAAAGGCTTGATTAGTGACAAAGGGTTTTGCACTAATAAAGAGAGATTTCAAGGCTTGATTGGTTGGAAAGGGTTTTGCACTAGTTGAAATGCTTAAGTCTATTTGGATCTTCTTAGGGATTATATTTCATTATGAGATATACAGCGAGTGAATCTAAAACCCACTTCTTCAATTAGAAGGAATGTATTCAATACATGTCTTGAGTTTTGTAGATTCTTGCAATCCTAAGATAATGTGCAACTTAAGAGAAGGTCTTAAGTAGGACATCAATGAGTTAGAATCAATGTTATGATCATGTTATAAAACTTTTCTCGATAAGACGAGCAGTTGTTTTTATACATGAAGTTTAGTGGGAGTTACGGAAATTTTTATTGGTCTTATATGTGGATGACATATTGATCATTGAGAATGATTTAAGACTTTTGGAGTATTATAATACATCTTTAATATCTAGATTTATGTAGATAAATACACATGATATTAGCGTCAATAAGAAGTCTTATGTTGATAAGATTCATGACTAGTTCAATTAAATTGAACATATTTGATTGATTCCATTTGCGTCCGCTGCCGAATCAATTAAATAGGAAATGATGTATAACACTTCATATACTTTGAGTATGATGAATTGTTTCAAAATCGAATTCAAGTAGTAATTACCAAGTAGCCATATAGATCACCCTTAAGTGCTTGCAGAAGCATTAAGGATATAATGCAAAGTGTTTTTGATGCAATTTTGTGTAAGGGTGTTACACAAATGACAATTGAAAATTGAGATTGCGCATGGTTTCCGACAAAACCATAATCAAAACACATTAGGATGGTTAAGATAACATTGTGGCTATGTTATTTAAGAAATAGATTTTCTAGAATCGTTCTCGGCAATAAAGAACAATGAGAGATATTTATAACGGAAATTGAGTACACTTGCAATCATGAGATGTGCAAGAGGATGAGTCCCGCACACTGTGAAAACAGTGGGAGCTATTCTTAGGCTAGAGGGCCTATGTCTTGATTGGATCTCGACACGTACTCAGAAAGTTTTGTGATGCAAATGTATACATTACAAAGGAAAACAAGTATGTAGTAAGGTTGAGTAAGGTACAAGAAGTTGATAAAACCTACTAACCAAAGCCTTCTCATAGGCTAAACATGATGAGTCATGTCATTTCAATTGAATTGAAATGAACAACTACATACAAGATCAAATTAGATTATAGAACATGAAATAGTAATCAGGCATTGACTATTCATATGTGATAATCGCATATGTCGTTCGAGTTTTTACTTTAAAAACTCCTTTTATACTTTGTTACATCCAAACGGGTTGTGGAGACAACATTGAACCCCGTTAAAGTGAACACGGATTAGCATTGTATTCGCCCATAGTCACTTGTATGAGGTGACGTCTCGAAGGGACTAGAGTGTGATGCGATTGATGGCAAGTTCAAGTGCGATAGAGTCATGTGAGATGACTAGTCGATCACATAGGCAGAATGTTAGGAACACTTTGTCAGGCAGTGACCGCTTATAGAGTTCTGGCAAATTTATATAGCCTGGTCATGGCGAGAGCTACTACAGTATTCTAATGAGTCGATTCTTTTGACTAAAGACTGTTCGCCTAAGATGGCACAGTTCCAGATTAACTTTGATTTGTGTTACTACGACCTTCGTAAATGGGGTCAAATGGGCATATTTTGGGTTATGATGGCTGTGGCTAGTCGAAGGGAATAAGTGCGATAGGAATTGTCCACCCCTTTGTCAGGGTTAAAACAATATCTCGGGGCCACTCGAGGAGTAATGAACTGGAATGCGTGGCCACGCTCGGATGGTATCTATGGTAGATAACTCGGTCAATCAGTTATTCTCCAGATCGAGGAAACCACTGTCGATATGATCACTTGCAAGTACGACCCGAAATACACCTTGCATTGAGTGGGAGATAGTAATAGGACAAGATAATTGGTGACGCACACTTGTCGAGGACAAGTGGGAGATTGTTGGAGTAAGTGTCCCCGACAATAATGCGATCACAATTGTTGATCATATTGATCACATATTTAAATCTCATTACAAGAATACGAAAGGGATGATACATTACATATATAGTCAACTGGTCCACACATATCAGTAATGATTGGCTGGTTAGAGTTTGACATTATCGTCTGCAACGGTGGTGATCGATTGATCCCTTGAGGTCACACCTAAAGGACGATTCCCTTAATTGAAAAGGTTAATTAATTGTATGCCGATACAGATTAATTAATTCCTTAAAATTGAACAAATTATTATCATAAGAGAGAAAATGACATCTTATTATAATGTGATTAAATGAGATTTTATTTAGTAATTTAAGAAGTTATATTACTAAAATTAATCGGTGTTTGCGAAACACGCGAGATGAGAATGATAAGTTAGTTATAATTACAAGATGTTGTGAATTATATTAACTAGTAATTAAATGACCATTTTATGAGAAAGTAATTTTAAATTACTAGTCAATTTGTTAAATATGATTTATTTAATTTGTAAATGATATTTAATTTGTTAAATATGCATTTTAAATTAAAACATGACATAAGACATGTCACATGTCACATGTCATACAATTGTAAAATTGACAAAAATAAAATGGACTCCAGATTACGACATCAAAACCGAAATATTGGTGGGCTTGTGAGAAATTTTGTCTTCTTCATTTGTCTTATTCATTTGTCTTTGACACTTGATAGTGACTTGACAATGACAAAGCCTTACACCAATTTGTCTTGTGAAGACAAAAAGAAAAAGGAATATGGTCCATATACACATACACCAACCGGTTTTGGTGAGTGGTGTGAGAGTTTTTTTCCTCATTTTTATCATTCTCTCATGTTTAAGAAAAACAAAAAAACTTCTCTCTCTTGTTCATCAGAAAATCTAGTTTTGATGAATCTAATTTGTATGTATCAATCACTAATAATACTAGTAGTAGTATATGAGTATTAGTAATCAATTTTAAGGTAAACCACATTACAAATATCTCCTACATATTAGTTTGTGGGATTAAGGGATAGTCTTGGGTGCTAGTAATTGGAGGGCTTCTATTTTGAAGTCATGAATGTTCATCCAATATTGAAAGCTCAAGAACTAACAAGAAGGAGATCTTGTTGGTGCCCATTTGACCGAAATTTAAATGGTGAAAATTGATTTTCTTATCTCTTCTTATTTAGTTTGCATGCATAAGATTTAAATTAATTTTATGACTAAATTAATTTGTAACATATAAGAATATGTTAAGTAATGAGATATAGGTTCCCAACACCACCCACCCGCCACTTTCCCCCTATATACTCCATCTATTGTTTACATTTTTACACTACCTTACTTCAACACTCTACATACTTGCATGTGAACATTTTTCCTCCATCTCTCTATAATAATAATTCATCACTACTAAGTTGTTAGTATACACAAATAATATTACTAAGATTAGTTAATATTATTATTAATAATAATCAAGGGATCAATATTAACAAGTTCTAGTTCATACTTGTTATTAATTTTTGGGTTAGTTCTTGGGTGCAACAAGAAGGAGATCTTCTATTTTAAAGATTTGCAAGGAGGATCTTCCACTGGTATAAGCTCAAGAACAAGCTAGTTAGGTGAACTAGTTTGTGCCATTTTTACCACAAATTCAATGTAAGGAAATTGTTCTTTCCTTTTATGCTTTCATATTAGCATGCATGTTACATAGATCACCTAAATGATAATTTATGAGATAAATTAATTTTATTAGATAGTCTAATGTGGATCTATGATCTTTCATTCTTAAAGTCTTTATACAACTTGTCACCAACCCGATGCACTGAGTAAGGCGTACTATACGCTTCATCCAAAATATTCTTCTTAAGTTCACCATCATTAGGACTAAACCATCTCCCTTTGAACATAAGTATACCATCTGCGTGTAGCTCAATTCTTGATGCTTCATTCTCCCAAAGCTTCCTTCTACTCTAGGATCTTAGGATCGGTCATTTGCTTTTCCCGGATTTCATCATACAATTCCGGCTCTAAGGTTAAGTCACTAATGACCTCCCCTTTTCGGGTTACATGATTGCTGATCTTCCCCACTTCTTCCTTTAATCTCATCATAGATAAGGCGGTACACAAAGAATGAACCGACTTTTTACTCAAAGCATCGGCTAATACATTAGCTTTCCCTTCATGATACACTATCTCCATGTCATAGTCCTCAATAATTTCAATCGACCTTCTTTGTCTCATGTTCAACTCCTTTTGAGTGTAGATGTACTTCAAGCTTTTATAATCGGAAAACACTTCGAAAGTGGCTCTGTAAAGGTAATGCCTACATATTTTCAAGGTAAACACCACCGCTACCCGACTCAAGCATCCCATCCCTATGGTGTAACCACTCTCAAAGGACTCAAGGAGAGGAACTATGGTGAAGGAGAAGTGAAATGATGGTATTTAGGTTTAGGAATAAAGGAGGAATGATTTGGGTTTCACGATTATATGATTTATAATTTCCCGCTGAAATCCCATTACTGGATCTAGTACCTCACTTACTCGATCGAGTGGCCTCTACTCGATCGAGTTCCCAAGCTACTCGATCGAGTAGCCTCCGGTAGATCGAGTAACACGAACTCAAATACTCACAACATCACAAGGTTTCACTCGTAAGGTTTCCGAAGGTGTAGATAGGCGTCTCCGGTCGGTCAACGGGTCTCTAAAAGGACGGGTATTACAGTCTTCCCCACCTTAAAAAAAAATTCGTCCCTGAAGTTCAACTCATCCTCCCCCCCATAACGCAAAGCAAAAGGAACCAAGGCAAACTACCATTATCCATCCTAACACGGGCCATCACAACCGTTCATGAATAACACCTCGATATGAATGCTCATCAAACATCATGATCATCTACCCTAACACAAATAACTCAACACGACTTTCTATCAACTCACCAACCTTTCTATCAAATCACCAAGCACACATTGTATACAAGAACAACCAACTCGATCATCACTTGCACTCATCTCATGTTATTACACCAATTAAAGCCAACACGATTATCTGCTTATTCTTTCATCAATTATTTGTCACCAATCAACCATTCATCAAACACCCAAAAGCAATAGATTATCGATGACTGACACATAACAACATATCATTCCTTTACATTAATTACTTTAAGTTATTTCTATTACTCAACCATGCAGTAGCAATTTGATTATTTAATAACTACCCCGCAACGATTTAATAACTACTATTTTATAACAACTTGTGAATATAATTTTTTTTATATGCCCTATTGACATTAGGAACAAATCATATGATACGTTGAGACTCATATCAACCACGATACTTCCTTGACATTACATAAATATGATTCATTTATATGAAAACTATCGGAAAGTGGACAATACAACGAGACATCCTGTTATCCAGTATCATCTATGACGTTATGACATTTCTTATGCTACCATACAAATTATGCAACAAGAATTATAACCATTATTCATCATTTCACTTGAGGCAAATTGATCTAGCATGCAAAAGTGTATGAATCAAACCCAAATTGTATAAACCACATCTATATATAACTTCATAAACTATACTTGACACACGAAAATGTTGTCACTCACCCAAAACAAGGGACATTTATCATAAGAACCACCAACTTGAAGATACAAACAAATGTAGAAACGAAATAAACATCCTACAGGGGCACTTGATCGAGCTTGAGAGGTACTCGATCGAGTTGATGTTACTCGATCGAGTTCATCAGCTACTCGATCGAGTACGTTGAGATCAGAATGCATTGCAAAGTCACTCCTGCAGTTACTCGATCGAGTGAGGGGCACTTGATCGAGTAGCCACAGGTCGATATTCCCTAAATTACTACCTCGTGAGGCCAAGGGAACATGCATATAAGTCAGAAATTCGTTTTCGACACTAGCAACCTGCATAGTAAGTCCGAAAATCATCCAAATACTGCCTTAAGGCAAAATACAAACCAAAGTCTAACAAAAGTACCAACCAAAACAAATACCAAAGACTACAAATCCATCAAAACAAAATAAAACAAAGAAACACCATCACTCCAAGGTCGGCTCGTCCATCATCTTATCACCACCACCTCTACCAGATGTGCCAACTCCTCCAGTCTCGTCGCCCATAGTGGCTCCAACTCTTGAATCCACTCCCATGCGCCAAGGTGCCTAGCAACCGTAATGATAACTCTGAGGCTCTCTCCATGTAGTCTTATCTACACCAAAGGAGTGAAAGACCCCACTGTCATCACCAACACCTCTCCACCACACCGGCTGGGCCGAGGTAGTCTCGATGCCCTGCACATAAGCCATCTCGTGGACATTCCGGATTGTCAAAGTGGCAGACACTCTCTCCGTGAGCTCACTCACCCTCATCTCAGGACTAAAGAACGTAGGGTAGCTGGGAAACTGATGCTGTGGAGGCACGTGCTGCTCTGGCTTGGTCTCAGCAACCCTCTCCCTCACCTGTCTCGGTCATCTCCCCACTCTAGGCTGCCTATCCTCGGGTCTAGCCTGCTCCTTCTTAGTCGGCTCTTGCATCACCTCCAAAAGATCATCAACAATGAGGTAATACTGCCGCGCAGGAGCCTCCTCATCATCATCGGAGTCCGCTGCCACTACTGCCGCCGTCAACGGCTCAGTTACATGAAGGTGCTCGGGACTAGGTATCCTCCTCCAACTCATCCCCCATACTCTCTAAGCCAAACCACTAACCTCCAAAGTTCTCAACCATTTATGGTCGAGGAAGTAGTCTCGGTCCAAGGTAGGCGTTGACGGGGCCAAAGGTGTAAGGGCCGAGGAAGCCTCAAAGGTGGTCAAACGCTCCGCCAACCATGTGGCAATGGCGCCACAACCAAATTATCGGGTCCCAGAGGTGGCCATCAAAGCTAAGCTAGCACAAACTATGGCCGGGGCACTGTAGGAAACTCTCGGGGCTCGGGTGGGGTTAAGGCAGGCAACAAGCAACATCACCTCATGTGAGTTAAGCTTACTCACATCCTTCATATCATAGAGTAGACAAGTAAAGGCACGAAGAAAGATCTTCATAGTGATGTGTTGCACATCATTTATCAACATGTTGCTAGAGGTGGGGGCGTGCATACCGGTAAAGCAAGGCATGTAACTACTGGCTCCACACTCAGACGGGATATCCCTAAGGGCTCCCTTCTCCGGTCAGGCAAGGCCAAGGTGGATAGCAAACAAGTCCATGGTCAAGATGAAACTAGTGTTCATGAGACAAAATTAGACGGTCTTAGCCACCGTATGATAGAGAAAAGAGCTCATGAACTCCAAGGACAAGAAGGCATAGGAATGTTTCCTAAGACGATATAAACCGGTCAACCCCAAAGTCTCAAAGATATGCCTCACATCTCTCTACCTCAAGGTCCTCTAAGATAGTGGTGTCGATACAACGGGTTGGTTTCATACGACATTTTTGTAACTCGACAAAAGCATCTCTTTGCTTGAAGTCAGCAAAGACAACGGTGGGGTACTCAAGAATGGGTGGAACAGTGGGTCCCTGACTTCCCTCACCAATCTCAGGCTTAGATGTCGTCCCCCTCTTACTCTGACGGGTATCGACTGCTGGTCTTGGCATCTGTTTCTACACACATTTTAGGCACACAAACGAACACTTATATGGGGATACATAAAAGTTTATGCATACTCATGGAAGAAGAAAAAACTAGGTACACACTTTCACCAAAATAATCAAAAGGTTCAAATATACTACTTCCAAAATTCATATCAAACGGTCTTTATAGCTATCAAAATACAAAAATCGCAACATCAATTAACAAACCAACTACAAATTAGGGTATTAATCTTTTCAAAAGAGTTCTACAACTAGATATTCATGAAAAGAATTGGGGCGAATTTTATTTTGCGGCACTTTTAAGATGGAGTTTTAAGACAAAATTTGTGAGCAAAACCAATCAAAATCAACACTAAACATGCTACCGATAACATATATTACTCAATCTTTTCCCTTTTATATGCAAAAGACAAACAAAAATTTAATTTGAATCCCAAACCCTAGAAGTTTCAGTCCACATAAACCCCCATATTAATTCGACCTTTCTACTTCTAGCATCAATAATCAACAAGCTAGAGCAATTATACCATATTACAACAATTATACGCAAGAATACATGTATATAAATCGAATTTTCAGAAAAATCCAACACTTTATATGGTTCTAATTGACTAAAAAAAAAAGAAAAGGATGAAAATTCTTACCTTGAATGATTAGCAAATGGAAAGGACGAATTAAACAAGAAGAAACCAAGGAAAGAAGCACAAAATCACCAAGTGTTGAGAGCAAAGAGAGAGATTGAAAGAAATTAGGGTTTATAGATATGAAGAAATAAGAAGAAAGAAATTGGGAAAGGTATATTAATCCCGTATAAACCATGTACTGTAGCACTTAATAGATCGAGTAAGTTAGGTACTCGATCGAGTGGCCTCTACTCGATCGAGTTCCCAAGCTACTCGATCGAGTTCCCAAGCTACTCGATCGAGTAGCCTCCGCTAGATCGAGTAACACGAACTCAAATACTCACAACGTTATAAGGTTTCACTCGTAAGGTTTCCGAAGGTCTAGATAGGCGTCTTCGGTCAGTCAACGTTGGTCAACAGGTCTCTAAAGGGACGGGTATTACATTAAGCCCATCAGTCACACTTGAACTCCCATAGTTCTTTTGATTAGGTGGTAAATGAGTCAATGTGATCTTCCTGCTGCCTTGTTTAAAGGAATAGGTGTAGCATTCGTATCAAATTCCCATGGCCTCCCTAGTAACAGGTGACATGCATCCATGGGGACTACATCACACAAGATCTCATCTTTATACACATTGCCAATTGAGAATGGAACCAGGCACTGTTTATCCACCTTGACCTCTGCTCCTTTGTTTGGCCATTTAAGCTTTTAAGGGTTAGAGTGCTCCTGGGTACTGAGGTTAAGCTTGTTAACCGTGATGACATATGCTACATTGGTGTAGCTTCCACCATCAATGCTCAAGTTGCATACCCTGTCCTGGATAGTACATCTACTCCTGAAAATAAGGAACCTCTGAACCTCCTCCAAAGGTGCCTGTTGAGAGTGAATTACCCTCTATAAAACAAAAATATGGCCTGTATCAGGATGAGCCATGACCATTTTCTGGCTGGGTTCCTCCTCAAGGGTTATCTCCTCAATCACTGGCTTCTCTTCATACTCAACTGAACCCTCTCTTTCCCATTCATCTACTTCTATTGATGTTAGTGCTCTCTTGAAAGGACAGTCCTTCCTGAAATGACCATACCCTTGGGATTGGAAGCACTTAATCATTTCCTTGGTCAGAGGTGGGTTGGACGTAGGGAACATGGGTGCTTTCCCTTTGTCTCCTCCTATTTGGGACACTGGTTTGGGTGTCTCTGTTGGAGCTTGTGTCCTCCACAAATTAGTGTGATAACATTTGTAAATCTCTTACAGGTTCACAAGGGTATACTTCGTATATTTAATCAGTTGATTAACGTTTACCTAATAACGGTTGGCTTGCTAGAAAGTTTGACGTTATTATCATACAGATGGCGGTGATCAACTGGTCCCTAAAGGTCACACCTATAGGATGTGTTTGAGAAATGTGGTTATAGAAATATAATCACATTGATGCCCAAAATGACCAAAATGTGGTTACAGACCGAGAAGGATATGAAATTGAGTGGGAGCGTGAAGCAGGATGTTTTCACGATTTACAACAAAGGTAAAGGTAAGAGCAAGGCTCATGGCGACCTAGCTGTAGGTAAGCCAAAGTTTAAGAAGCCAGGAAACGGTAAGACTGCGCCTGGTGAGACTAGTGGCTCACAAGGCAAGACAAAGAGCAAGGGCGGTGACATAGAGTGCCACCATTGTCACAAGACTGGACATTGGAGGAGGAACTGTCCCGTCTACCGTGAGGACATCAAGGTTGGCCACGTCGTTCTTGTTGGTATGTCATCTTATATTCATATGATTGAGATTAACCATGTAAGTTTCGGAACTTGGGTACTAGATACTGGTTGTGGTTCTCATTTGTGTAATCATTTGCAGGGCCTAAAGAACATCATACCTTTCGAAAAAGGTGATGTGGACCTGCGAGTCGGGAATGGAGCACGAGTTGCTGCTGCCTCGAAGGGAACATATGTAATCCAACTCCCTAGTGGTTTTGAGTTATCTTTAAATAACTGTTACTATGCACCCAGTTTATCTAAGAATATTATCTCTGTTTCCGTACTTGCTAAAGACAGTTTTACATTTTCAATAAAGGATAATAGTTGTATTTTCTCTTTTAATGAAATGATTTATGGCAAATCAGTTTCCATGAATGGAATTTATATCTTAGATCAAACCACGGAAGTATTACACATGAATAATAAGAAATTAAAGGTTGGTGACAAAGATCAAACCTATCTATGGCATCGTCGAATGGCACACATAAATGAGAAACGCGTGAAGAAACTCGTCGATAATGGGACTATTCCCGCATTCGGATTTTCTATATATGGCACGTGTGAATCATGTCTCATTGGCAAGATGACTCGAATTTCCTTCAAAGGTGTTGGAATGCGCGCTAGTGACCTATTAGGACTCATACATACGGACGTATGTGGACCTATGTCAATTACCGCTAGAGATGGCTATAGATATTTTATCACTTTCACGGACGATTTGAGTAGATACGGATATGTCTACTTAATGAAGCATAAAAGTGAGTCCTTTGAGAAATTCAAGGAATACCAGAATAGAGTACAAAACCAACTGGGTAGAAAGATTAAAGCACTCCGTTCAGATCGGGTGGCGAATATCTTTCAAATGAGTTTGATCAACACCGAAAAAGATCGTGGAATCGCTCTACGATTAACTCCACGGAACACCTCAATTAAATGGTGTGTCCGAACGGATAAATCGAACCTTACTTGATATGGTTCGATCCATGATGAGTCACACAGTAGTGCCTGAATCATTATGGGGTTATGCTCTTTTGTCAGCCGCTCTTATACTTAACTAAAGTCCGTCTAAAGCTGTCGACAAGACTCCATATAAAATGTGGAAGGGAACGGTACCTAACTTGTCCTTTATTCGGGTTTGGGGCTGCGAGGCTTATGTCAAGTGGAGACATGAGGATAAGCTCGGCCCGCGATCGGTCAAGAAAAACTTTATAGGTTATCCAAAAGGAACATTTGGTCATTACTTCTATTCGCCTACCGAACATCGAGTTTTTGTTGCAGCTAGTGCGACGTTCTTAGAGAAAGAATTTCTCGAGAACAAGACGAGTAATAGAACCTTCGAGCTGTCGGAGATTCCAGAACCAACGACAGAGGAACAGATAGAGGAAGCTGTACCTCCAACTGATCATACGGTCAATATTCCTGAGGAACCTAGGAGGTCGGGTAAAGACTCTCATCCTCCGGACAGATACATTGGTATGGTCGAAGAGAATGACGTTTTACTTCTAGAAAGTAATGAACCCGCAACCTATAAAGGTGCTATGGCCTGTTCGGACTCAAAGCTATGGCTCGAAGCCATGCAATCAGAGATGGACTCCATGTATGAGAATAACGTATGGGATCTAGTTGATTTACCTAATAAGGTAAAACCTCTACAGTGCAAATGGCTTTACAAAATAAAGCGTTCTGTAGACGCGTAACCAGTTATCTATAAGGCACGACTTGTGGCAAAAGGTTTCACTCAAGTGCAAGGATTACATTATGATGAGATTTTTGCGCCTGTAGTCATGCTACGTTCCATTCGGATAATCTTAGCGATTGCCGCATTTCATGATTATGAGATTTGGCAAATGGATGTGAAAACCGCCTTCTTAAACGGTTATTTGGAGGAAGAGTTGTACATGGTGCAACCCGAAGGTTTCATAGATCCTGAGCATCCTAAGAAAGTATGCAAGCTTAAGCGTTCCATATATGGACTTAAGCAAGCTTCTTGGAGTTGGAATCATCGTTTCGACCAAGTGATAAAAGTGTATGGCTTTATTCGATCGGTCGAAGAACCATGCTTATATATCAAGTCGAGTGGGAGCAAGATTGTATTCTTGATATTGTATGTCGATGACATACTCTTGATTGGGAATCACATTCCTCTCCTATCTTCGGTTAAAGAATGGTTGAAGAACCATTTACAGATGAAAGATCTGGGTGAGGCACAGCGTATATTGGGAATCCGTATCTACCGAGATAGATCACGACGGACGTTATCACGTAGTCAGGAGTCTTATCTAGATAAGGTTCTTGAGAGGTTCAGCATGACCAAATCCAAGAAGGGGAACCTTCCTATGACGACTGGGATGCAGTTGAGCAAGTCTCAGTCACCCACGACGCCTGAAGGTATTGAGCGCATGAGTCGTGTTCCTTATGCTTCTGCAATAGGATCGATCATGTATGCCATGATATGCACACGTCCAGACGTGGCATATGCATTGAGTATGACGAGCTGGTACCAAAAGACTCCAGGTGAAACACACTGGATAGCAGTAAAAAATATCCTCAAGTACCTACGGAGGACTAAGGATTGGGTATTGAATTATGGAGGTGATACTAAGCTATACTTGCGCAACCAAGTTCTGCAGATGCTAGCTTCCAAACGGATCGAGATGATTCAAAATCTCATCCGGGTTCGTCTTCACTCTTAATGGTCTTTGCGGTCGGTGGAAGAGTTCCAAACAGCGTGTTGTAGCAGATTCTACTCATCAATCGAAAGTACTATGCCGCTTCGGAGGCAGCAAAGGAAGCAATATGGATGCGTCAATTCTTACAAGGGCTTTCGGTAGTTCCTAGTTCGAATGACCCGATCACTATCTATTTTGACAATAGAGGTGTTATCTTCCAGGCTAAGGAGCCAAAGTCTAGCAACAAATCTAGACATGTACTTCGGAAAGCTCACCTGATCCGTGATTACGTGGAGCAAGAAGAGATAGTGATTGACAAGATTGCGACGGATGTTAACATCGCGGATCCTCTCACCAAATCGTTGAATTATGATAAGCATGTAGGGCATGTTAATTCCATGGGAATTAAACATGTTCCTGATTTGTAGTACTTGATTATGGATTTGATACATTATCTTTTTCATATATTATTTATAACTTCATCGTTTTATATATATAATATTTTGTTTTTCATGTGGATTGTACTGACAACATTGAACGCCACAAAGTGAACTGAATTACATTATATTTGTTTTGGTCCGTAATCGCCAATGTGAGCTGATAACTCCGGCTATTATATTGTGCAGTCGATTGATGGTGGGTTCAACGAGCCATAAGTCAAACGGTTGACTAATCGATCACAGATACGAGATTATGACGATACCTCGTAGGACAACTTTTTGTGACAACGTAATGGTGTCCTAAATATTTCATAAGATTCGGGGCCAGGTCGTGGATAGGACATCCATTGTGTTCCTAGAGTCGATTCTTTTGACTATCGACTGTCTCTTGAGATTAAGGCAGTTTTTGGGTGACTTTGGTTTCTTTCTCACGGTCTACCGTAACTGGGGCTAAGTAGATTTTTTAAGGTCATTTCATCATTGCGCTTACATCTGCAGGATTCGAGTTGAGGAAAATATCCAACCCTTATCAGGTATAGTTATTTCTCAGGGCCACTCGAGGAGTTGTAACTGAAATGCATGGCCATGCTCGAATGTTGATTTGTTTATCAGTTAAGTTACTCTCTAGTCGGGGAAACAACTCTTGATATTGATCGCTTGTAAAATACAACCTTTGTGAATGCGGATTTGCAAGTTGTTTTACATTGAGTGGGAGAAATTTTATAGGATATGAGAATCGGTTATCGCACATACACTTGTGAGGACAAGTGGGAGTTTGTTGGAGCTTGTGTCCTCCACAAATTAGTGTGATAACATTTGTAAATCTCTTACAGGTTCACAAGGGTATACTTCGTATATTTAATCAGTTGATTAACGTTTACCTAATAACGGTTGGCTTGCTAGAAAGTTTGACGTTATTATCATACAGATGGCGGTGATCAACTGGTCCCTAAAGGTCACACCTATAGGATGTGTTTGAGAAATGTGGTTATAGAAATATAATCACATTGATGCCCAAAATGACTAAAAAGTTAGTCGATGTGTTGATGAGGTAATTATTTAATGAAAATTAAATAATATTAGTTGAGACGAATTAACTGTCAATTCGTAAATTAAATATAAATTAAATATAATAAGTTATATTTAATTAAATGTATATAATGTTAGCTTGGACGAATTAATCTGTTAATTCGAAATTAAATATAATCAGTTGTATTTAATATTAACAAGTTGAATGTGTCATAGTGGTAATAGTGAGGGTACACATACCAAGAGGTCATGGGTTCGATCCTCACTAGATGACAATTCAATACATATTATATATTTTTGGAAAGACCAAAAATAAGGATTAAACACTCCTTATTTCGGTTTACTTGGCCGAAAATTAGGAGAGTTTTTACTTTCCTAATTGACTCCAAGTTTCGGTCTGTATAGAAAGAAAGGGAGAGAATTATTTCTACCCTAATGCTTTTTCTTGACCTTGCCTCCTCTCTCTCTCATCACAAGAACACAAAAACAACTAAATTTTACAGAAAATTTTAGATCGATTCTAGCATAATCAAAGGGCATATCTCATATCGTCTTGGGTGCAACTAATAGGTGAATATCAATTTTGATATTGTTCTTAGGCCAATTTTGCTAAGACCGAAGGTTAATTCTAAATCCTTATACTTTGTTTATGTATTTCGTTTATGACCTTTAATCATCATTGTTAAATTCGTTATAATCCTTCTAGTTTAAGGGAAGTATACAGATTATTTCCCACAGTCTCAACAATCTTAACAAAAGTGTAGAGTCTATAGACAGGTTTTGGTTTAGGTGTGACAGGCTTAGATTTTCCCATTTTTTCTAGTCCGAGTACTAGGTTGACAACATCATCATATGACCAAAGTGGTTGCATTCTAACCATAGTAGGAATGTTTTTATCAAGCCCTTCTAAGAACATAGCAATCATTTTCTCAAGCTTCTCATTATTCTCACATTGCAGGGTTAGTTGTTTAAACTCTCTTAAATTGGTCTCAAGGGGTCTCTCATCCTGCCTGTGCTTAGACAACATAATGAACAAGTCCTGAGTATAATCTTTTGTGACAAACTTATTCAATAATTTCTTTTTAAGCTTGAACCAAGATTTAATAGGTTCCTTCCATTCCCTTAATCTCTGATGTTTAAGGTTATTATACCACAGTGAGGCATACCCCTTTAATTTCAACACAGAAACCTTACAAGCCTTTGCATCATTGTAGTTTTTAAACTCAAATATTTTTTCAACATCCTTAATCCATTTTAGTAAGTCATCAGCGTTAAGACTACTAGAAAAATCAGGACTTTCTACCTTTAGATGCTTGTTTGCTTGCTCAAGAGCCTCCTCTTGTGTTCTGATGCTTTCTTCAGATTCTGATTCATATCCATATAGTGGTTATCCTCTCCCTGCTCCCATAAAGAAGCCTTTGCCTCTACCGCTTCCTCTGGCAGATGGTTGTCTTCTTGGATCATGGTTTGGAAACCTCTCCATCACTACGTGGATAGCATTGACTAGTGTGTCTACATTTCCGGCAAGAGTTTCTATTTTGGTTTCAATACCAGCAAGTCTCTCTTCGCTCATGGTTGTTTTTGTGTTTTTATTTTAGGTAGGGATAATGAACTCACAGTTTCTCTCAACCCAAGACTAACACAAAGGTGGAATTGTGTTAACCTGAGCTCTGATTACCAAAATGCAGTATAAAGACCAAGGACAAACAATGATGAAGCCAATTCTGCAGGGCAATTTAAAAATACCAAATGGCTTTTAAAAATTCTGAATTTTTGTGAAAATTAAGTTTAAATATCACACTAAAACTGTGCCAAATCTCATGGTTTTTGAGGGAGCCTAAGTAATTTTAATATTGACAGAAACAACCTGAATATACTGAACTGCAGACAACAGACTCAACTGAATTCTAGGGCTTGTTTGTATAGGAAAACGATGTAGTCAAGACCCTAAATTTCCACAAAAAATTCACAGGAAATCCAAGATATTAACTTAGCAAATTTAGACTCAAATCCACAGCAAACACAGGATTAAAGTTTAAGCTCGCTCAACAAAATTAAACTGAACCACAGTCAAGGACAAGTTCAACTTAATAATGCCAAACTTACTTTGATCAACTAACCACAGATATCACAGGTGAATTATCAGGCCAGAGATTCAAACTACAGATTAACACAAGTTTGAAATAAATGAGAGAAGTCTCAAGGCTTAATTTTTCATTCAAAAATAATCTGCTTCTAACAGTTGAGACACAGATCTTTATATAGGCCTTGTCTTGCATTATAATTCGAATAACCTAGGATCCAAGGGCCAATATCTCTTTTAGGATTAGTAAAAACAATATTAAATTTATTACAAGCTAGAATTGAGGTGAATAAGTAAAATTTAATATCAATGGGGTAAAACAGACTGAAATAAAGCAAGATGCAGACTAATATTTGTCCGTTGTGCACAGGTTGTTGTTATCTTGTTGGCTAGCTGGTTACTTTCTAAAGTCAAGGCTTCTTGTAGTTTTCTGTAGTTGATTTTATGGAATAATGGTGCAGTGGTCCTCCTGCAACAGCCTCACAATTGCCTCATCAAAAATAGAAAGAATGCTTTATGCTTTATCAATCTTTTCAGCAGGATGTGACTGGTTGTCCTTGCTTGTTTTCTGTGCTGAGTTTCCCTTTGTATTTCCTGGCTGATCTTGGATTTTTGAGACTCTTGATGGACTCAGTTTAGGCTCACTCCAGCTGGCCATATTGGTAGCTGAAAGCTGGACCTAGTGAACCTCTTAACAGGTTGTGTTGGGGGTGGAGCATTGAATGTTGCCTGGCCTTGGTCCGTGGCTTGGTTAGGGTTGTGAACCCCTGATTTAGCTCATGCTGCAGAGGTCCTCCACATAGGTAAGAAGTACATTGAACGTAATATAGTAGTCTTTTACGGTCATCCCCTCGGTCTTCACAAAGCTATCAAACTCCGCTTGGAGCTTGCTCCGGACGTATTTGGGTATGAACTCATCTCTCATCTCGGGCTTGATGTTTTTTTAACGACGGTGACTTCTCCTTCGCGCCTATAGTAATCCTTCATAGCTTCCCGCTCCTTGTACCACCATAGGGCCGCTTGGCCTTTTATGTGACTCATATTTACACACATTTAGTTCCCTAACTAGCCTCATTTCATATGCATTTACGTGATTATTAGGGACGTTTCTTATCTTTAGCTTTCTATTATGCAAATTATATGAGGTTTGGTACCTTTGGTAGGAGGAGAGCACTAGGCTTGCTTAAATGGAGCATCATAGACCTAAATTAATCTCATCTAACGACCAAGCATCAAAGAGGAGACTAAAGGCCTTAGTCAATAAAGCATGATTCCGGGTAATGGAGAGGAATCCTTATGAGTTCAGGCCAGCTCCCACGAGCTAAGGGGCAGTCAAGCCAAATCAAGAGAGAAAAGGGAGTGAGCTCAACCGAGCTCATCGAAGGTCGGGCGAGCTCACTGAAGGTCGAGCGAGCTCGTACCCTGCTAGCACGAGCCAACTGACAGGATTGACCTCGAAAGTGGGAGGTCGTGCGACCTGACCTAGCTCTTGCAAGGCAAATGACTTTATTAAGGGGCCTAATCATCATTTAAGCCCTTAGTAAATCCTAAAGCTTTTACTTAATATAAATACCTCATGTAATTAGAACTAGAAGGAGGATTATCATAGTTTAGATTATTTTAAACTACTTTAATTAGCTTAATTAAATATTAATATTTCCTTAATTATTGCTCAAACAATCTTAGATATAGCTTGGTAATTGAAGATTACTTGGGTATTGTTTTGGAGTATTTACAACTCTTCATCACTAATAAAAGTTTCTTATATTATTCTTCTATTTCCTTTGTTCATCTTAAGTTAGTATAATTCCTTTACTCTTTACTTAATCATTTACTTAATCATTTGTTGATTGCTTTACTCAATTATCATGCTTATGTTTGTTAAGATGTTTCACACCAATTATGACATGATTACCATGATGATGTATGAGTAATCATGGGTTTGATATAACGTCCAATAACCCGACCAATCCGGCCCTTATTTTTAGGCTTATGCTTCTAGCTAGGGTTAGTGGATGTTAGGGGAGTAATCATGGGTTAAATATATGCTTAATGAGTTCATATGAATTAGAGCTATTCATGGGTCATACCATCCAATAACCCGATGTAATACCCCGTATTTTAGAGGATGGTCAAAGGTTTGGTCAACATTATTTTATTAAAATATGATTTATGAAAATAGATATTTTATAGGGTTATTTCATAAGAATAATCCATCCTATTGGTGGTCTGCAATAATCACTTCATCCTATCAATAATCCCAATTAAATCCAACCTAAGCACCATACCTTCTAATAACGAACCAACTGATTTTTTTTTACGTTTATGTTGGAATATTTGATAGTTTTTGGACAACCTAGCTAGTATATGTGATGTTTATGTGTAATATTTTCAAGTGATGAATCAAGTACTTTGTTTATTTGATACACATAAACATAAAAAAATATCAGCTGGTTCGTTATTAGAAGGCATGGTGCTTAGATTGGATTTAATTGAGATCATTGATAGGATGGAGTGATTATTGCATACCACCAATAGGATGGATTATTGTTATGAAATAACCCTATTTTATATTAATTATTTATTAATTATTGAGACATGTAATTATGAGACGGAAAATAATAATTAAATAATACATAATAATATATGATGGAAGATGTATACATTTGACGCATACTAGTATGAGTTTGTGGTATTATACAACTAATAAAGTAATACGTATTTTATATACTATTTATATAGTATTTATACAGTAATTATACAATATCATATATAATATGACATAATAAGATTAGGAAAGAGCCTAGAAGTTTCTTCCACCTACCTTCTAATAGTATAAATAGAGGCCTTATGCTATTCTATTGTTCACATAAGATCACATAAAAGTTAGAAGATAAAGACAAGGGAAATGATTGTATACATTCATCTTATCTTAAAAGTAACCGTCTCATAACTCTCCTCATATAATTAAATTATTAAAATAATATGTTGACTTGATCCAAGACCCGGCCTTGACCATTGACCCGACCTAGTCTGACGATTGACTTTGACCCGTTGACCGTAGTTTGACCCGAAATAAATTTAGGTTTAGTTTATTGTATACATACCTTCTTAAAGTGAACCATATTAAGACTATTGAACCGGACCCAAATAGTGACTCGACCCGACTGACTTGTGGACAAGGGTTAGGGTGTTGTGTGGGGGTCCTGATAATGGTGTTTGTGACTGAGGTAAGGGCCAAGATCTCTTTTAGGATGAGTAAAAACAAAATTAAATTTATTACAAGCTGGAATTGAGGTGAATAAGTAAAATTTAAAATCAATGGGTGATGTGACCATTATTTGAGCATATTTAGTCCCCTAATTGAGCCTATTTTGCATACTATTATATCATTCCATGATCATTTTATCCGTCAAATGCTTTCTATTTTGCTTTCCTAGTGCATTTCGTATGTTTTGTAGGAAAGAAGATAATAAGGCGGAAATTCCCGTCTTTCGTGCATATTTGGACGCTATTTTGACGATGTTTGATGGTTTAGTATGAAGAGGAAGCGAGAACTAAAGACCAATCCTACGAGAATAAAAAGAAAGTGAAGGAAAGGATTCTGTCACAGAATCCGAGCGCCCTCACCGGCGAGACGCCCGTCCAGAACGACAATCCGAGCGTCCAAGCAACAAAGACGCTCGGATTCCTCCACTACTGGTCGGGACTAAATCTTTTCGGTAACTTGTCGTTAGGAGCACCTAGACCAAAACACAATTTATAGCTTCACAAACAACTCTACAATTAGTAAAGAGGCAAGTAAAGGTCGGATCCCAAGGGACGGGAATTGAAATGAGATTTCTATTGAGACTAGTGGTGTCTTAGGGGTGTCACAATTTGGGTTGATGTAGAAGGTTACTAAACTAAATAACAATGAAAGTAAATAAGCAAGATGAATTGAAAGGGTTGTAAACAATTGATAAAAAGCACTAGGGTATTATGGGGTCATAGGGGATTCATGGGAATTGATCATACAAACATGTTCTCAAATTATAAGCAAGCAATTATTGTTGTGATGGATTGAGTTGGGTTATATCTTACAATCCTAGGAAAGTTTCGGTCCCGGAGCCGAATCGATTAGATTGTACAACACCTACAAGTCGACTTAGTCTTTCCTACTCAACAACATGCATGGTCTAATGAGACTCGAGTTGGTTTATTTCTTACAAGTCTCATTGAAAAGGTAGGTGATGGGTAAAAAATGCAAGGATTCATAGGCTCGCATTTCATCAAACATAACATGTGCATGAGTTGAGATCAAAACAAGCAAGCAAATAAACCATGAAAGCATATTAATTTAAGCATGAATCATTCCCCATGTTGGTTTTGTAATACTACGGTTTTATGAGTCTCTGGGTACTCTATCGAGTGGGCCTTACTCTGTCGAGTAAGGGTAGTTTGCAGTTTAAAATAGTTTTTGACCTGTAGGGTACTCGATCGAGTAGCCTTGGTACTCGATCGAGTAGGCGGCGCTCGATCGAGTACGTCAGTTACTCAATCGAGTAAGTGTGTTTTACGGGGTTGTTTTGTCGGGTTTTGCTAATAACACGAGTTTAATATAAAAGGTTTCCGTCAAGTTCTTTAATCACTTTTATCCTTTCTAAACCTTTCAAAAGAAAAAGGAGTTACGTAGTTCTCTCTCGGTGTGTTGTTGGCAAATCCCCAAAGCTAGGAGTGTCGGATCATCTCGTTCTTTGCATAATAGTGTTCCTTGCGTCAGGGGTAAGATCTACATACCAATTTTATAGTATTTCATTAAGTTTCGTTAAACCCTAATTTTGGGATTAGGGGTTTTCTATGTTTATGTTGATGTGGTAGTGATTGTATGATTATGTGTATAGGAAAAGGGTTCGTACTGATGTTTGTGTTGCATTCCAGGTAGGGTTTCCCTACTCAGTATTAGTCCCATAATGCATTGTTGGTGTTTCTTGATATTTGATTATTATCGTATTGGTATTGTGACGGTTGTTGAATGATTGATGCTTGATGGTTGTGATTATTTGTCTCTGGTTCTCGAGATGCGTTCTCGGCTGAGTGGAGTCACTTGCGGGAGTGGCTGCACGCCCTAGTTTCGCCCTCCGTGGTACCCGCCACGGGACGGGATGTGCACATTAATGGGACAGGGTTATCGCTCGGTATGATGAGCGGGGCTTAGGTGGGAACGGCTGCGGTCCCCCATGGCGTGGCGGTCCGGTGGACGATCGGTGACGGAGATTGATTGGAGTGGGTGTGATTGTGTGTGTGACCGTTTGAGCTGCTTGTTTACTGTGTTGTTGGTTATATAAATTGTGTGATTAGTACTGACCCCGTTTAATGGTTTAAAAACTGTGGTGATCCATTCGGGGGTGGTGAGCAGTTATTGAGCAGGTATGATATGACGCGTATGGGATAGCTGGGATGAGTCATCACGTGGCAGTTAGAAGTCTTCCGCTGTGTCAGACGATGTTTTATAGTTTTGATAGTTTTAGCAGTAGACCGTCTGAGAATCTTGTATTTCTTTTTATCAGTTTTGGAGTTGCTATGTGATGTGAATACGAATCATCTTGATGAAATAATTCTCGAAAACAAGCGACGAAGACAACCCGAGTCACCAAGCATGGATCGGTTCGAATAAGAGTCGAGGAAAGTGCATGATCACCCGCCAATGGGACGGGTAGAACCGTGTGAAGAACCGTGTGGAGCAAGGATGAACCTCGAAAATGGGCTAGACCAAATGCATTGAATAAGCTCACCTAGTTTTTGTCATAGCCTAGTTTTTACA
Organism: Silene latifolia; assembly: GCF_048544455.1. Lineage (NCBI taxonomy): Eukaryota > Viridiplantae > Streptophyta > Magnoliopsida > Caryophyllales > Caryophyllaceae > Silene > Silene latifolia. The sequence goes on from NW_027413123.1 coordinate 5,390,527, forward strand.
AAGGTCTTACCTAGTTTTTGGTTTAGTCTTGCCTAGTTCTTCCACATAGCCTAGAATTCACAACAAGGCATTAAAGACTAGCCTTGGGCACCAAGGATTTCGGCCTATATAAGGCTTGTAGTCCTCATTTGTTTATCATCCAATTTTGAAGTAAAAACTTGAGAGTATTCTCTAAAACTTGTCTTGTCTTCTTGTGTTGTTACACGAGTGGTTTGGCTTAAGAGGTCGAAACGCGATTTCGCACCTTGCTTGAACGAGGGACGTGATCCTAAGTTTAAGTCGGATTTTTGACGAGTATCAAACAATTAACCCATTGGCGTAGCTATAGGTCTAGCTACGACAAATATCCCTTCTTTTTCATTCAAATCTTGCTACGAATATACGGATTGATCGAGTTGCACCTAGTGCATTCGGATCCTTCGTCTATTTTCTAGTACAAGTTAAGACTTCCGCTTGCGATTCACATCAATTGTGGTATCAGAGCTTCGACTTTTGATTTCCATTAATCGAGACGATCCAAGGGTCTTGATTTCTTCGCACAAAAAAAAAAAAAAAAAAAAAATTACTGTTCACGTCCAGTACTGTTCACAGTACTATTCATCAAAAAAAAAAATGGATCCCATCAATCCTAATCTCCTTCAATGTCTTATAGAAGCACTACAAAATCTTTCGGAACTTAGCCCACGTGGAACACCACGTCGAGGTGAACAAAGTCGAGAAGAATTCAAAGTAAGTGAACTACCCGAGTTTGTGGGAGGCATGGATCCCGAGGATTACCTCGAGTGGGAGAGGAAAATCGAACGAATGTTTGATTTCAAAGTTCTGGATGACGCGAAACGATACAAGTACGCTATTCGAAGACTTAGTGGAGGGGCTTCACTATGGTACGAGAATTCGAAAGCATGGCGTGCTTGCGCTGGAAAAAAGAAATTATCATCTTGGGATTCTCTTAAACGCAAGTTGCGTAAGAAATATGTTCCAGCAACTTATACGCTTACGACTTATCGTAAGATCGCCAATCTCAAACAAGGGAGTCCGACAAGTAGTGTTAGTGAACCCAAGTCGGCTGCCACCCCTAGTTCCACGGCAAGAACGCCCGATTCTCAGGAAACAAGTCTCTCCAAAGCACGATGTTTAAAGTATCCGGGGTTTGGGCATTATCAAAGCACGTGTCCAAATAAACGATTGATTACCTAGAGAGATATTGTTGCTTGTCGGGATGAGTTGTTTGATGAGGAGGAACGATTGGGTGACGTGTTCAAACTCGAAGAAAGAGAAAGAGGCGAGATTATGGAGCCATTGAGTGATGATGATCAAATTAAAGATGTGATCGAAGATGACATATTTTCCAACTTGTATGAACCTCAAACAAGAGGTACTTCTTTATTTGATCCAAATCTACCAATTGTTTTTGATGAAGAATTGGAAGAAGTTTATGACGAAACTCACATGGAATAAAGTGATCATACAAGTTATGACGATGCAACTCAAGACAATCCTAATCTTGTGCCAAACTCGGATGAGGAATTCGGGGATGTATTTCCCAAGAACCTACCCGCTGGTTTACCAACTATTAGAGGGATCGAACGCCAAATTGATCTCATTCCCGAAGCCTCGTTACCGAACAAAGCGGCCTATCGATGCAACCCATTGGAAACAAAAGAGTTGAAACGACAAATGGAGGAGCTAATGGATCGAGGCTATGTTCATGAAAACCTAATTCCATGTGCCGTCCCTACTCTATTTGCTCAAAGGAAGGATGGGACATGGCGAATGTGCGCTGATAGTCAAGCCAAGAACAACATAACTATCAAGTATCATTTTCCTATTCCAAGGCTTGACGACATGCTTGATGAGTTACATGGATCCAAAACCTTTTCTAAGATCGACTTGAGGAGTGGTTATCACCAAATGCGAATGAGAGAAAGGGATAAGTGGAAAACCGCGTTCAAGACTAGACATGGGTTATACAAGTGGACTGTCATACCATTCGAATTAACTAATGCTCCGAGTACCTTTATGCGACTCATGAACGAGGTACTCAAATCATTCTTGGGAAAATTTGTGGTTGTTTATTTAGATGATATCTTGGTTTACAGTCAAAGCAAAGGAGATCGCTTCAAACACCTTCGCAAAGTGTTCGAAACTCTCCGAGGACAAAAGCTATATGGAAAGAAGGAGAAATGTTCATTCTTGGTCGAGAGTATCATATTTATCGGCTATGTGGTTTCTAAAGATGGAGTTTCAGTGGACCAATCAAAGATCGAGGGCATTAAGTCATGGCCTACGCTTAAGTCCGTCACAGAGGTTCGGTCTTTCCAAGGACTTGCTTCGTTCTATCGAAGATTCATAAAAGATTTCAGCACCATCACAAGTCCCATCACCGAGTGTTTAAAAAAGGGAACATTTGTATGGACCGAGGCTGCTCAAAAGGCTTTCGAGACGATTATTCAAAAACTTTGCAAGGCACTTTTATTGGCACTCCCAGATTTCACTCAACCATTCGAGATGGAATGTGACACAAGCGGTGTTGGAATTGGAACCATACTAATACAAGGAAAGCGATCCATCGCTTATTTCTCCGAGAAAATGAATGGAGCCAGGCTCAATTACTCGACGTACGACAAAGAATTTTATACTATCGTGAGAGCTCTTCAACATTGGAGTCACTACCTTTGTCTGAGTCATTTCATCCTGCACTCGGACCACGAATCACTGAAGCACATCAATGGACAACAAAAGTTAAACCCACAGCATGCTAAGTGGGTGGAGTTCCTACAATCCTTTCACTTTTCATCAAAGTATAAACGTAGCAAGAGTAATGTGGTGGCCGATGATCTCTCACGACGGTACTCATTATTGAACGTGCTCGATGTACGGTTACTTGGATTTGAGGCATTGAAGGGTTACTACGAGCATGATCCCGACTTTGGAGAAACCTTCGAGATTTGCAAGTCCGGAACTCATGATGAGTTCATTATTCCAGATGATTTCCTCTTCAAAGGTAATAGACTTTGTGTTCCAAAACTTCCAACTCGGGAACTCCTTATTCGAAAAGCTCATGGAGGTGGACTTGGAGTACATTTCGGGGTAAACAAAACTGTAGATATTCTCAAAGAGCATTTTCATTGGCCCCAACTGCAAAGAGACGTGCAGGATGTGATACGAAGGTGGAACCGTATCAAGTCGAAGATCCGTATCAAGTCAAAGAACCGTATCAATCACCAATTGACAAATACATTGATAAGAAGCTACATGATGGGAACTCTAATTTCTTATTGAAGTCAATTTTCATGGGAGTTCATGATGATCTTGTTGCTTCGAGCAACCATTATTTGGATTTTGGTAGAATTGTGCATGGAAGGTGGTGGGAAGGAAATCACAAGAAAGTAATGCACAAGCAAAGATGGCACAAAATGGTTGTGATTGACAATACTCATTACAAATTCAAATCACCGCAGAGGGATAAACATAAAGACTACATTGAAGAAGATGAGAAGAAGAAGAGATCAACGGGGTGCGTAAACTGCTTCGTGTTCTTAATCAAGTTTGAATCTAACTTCCAAATTTGTTTTGATCCCGGTGGCATCAAAGATGATTCGACTACGTGTTCGGGCTTGTTCGGGTTTACAATATTCATCCTTGATCCCGGCATACTGAGGCAAGAATTGAGGACAATTCCTTTCAAAGGGGGAGGAATTGATGTGAATACGAATCATCTTGATGAAATAATTCTCGAAAACAAGCGACCAAGACAACCCGACTCACCAAGCATGGATCGGTTCGAATAAGAGTCGAGGAAAGTGCATGATCACCCGCCAATGGGACGGGTAGAACCGTGTGGAGAACCGTGTAGAGCAAGGATGAACCTCGAAAATAGGCTAGACCAAATGCATTGAATAAGCTCACCTAGTTTTTGTCATAGCCTAGTTTTTACAAAGGTCTTACCTAGTTTTTTGTTTAGTCTTGTCTAGTTCTTCCACATAGCCTAGAATTCACAACAAGGCATTAAAGACTAGCCTTGGGCACCAAGGATTTCGGCCTATATAAGCCTTGTAGTCCTCATTTGTTTATCATCCAATTTTGAAGTAAAAACTTGAGAGTATTCTCTAAAACTTGTCTTGTCTTCTTGTGTTGTTACACGAGTGGTTTGGCTTAAGAGGTTGAAACGCGATTTCGCACCTTGCTTGAACGAGGGACGTGATCCTAAGTTTAAGTCGGATTGTTTGACGAGTATCAAACAATTCACCCATTGGCGTAGCTATAGGTCTAGCTACGACAAATATCCCTTCTTTTTCATTCAAATCTCGCTACGAATATACGGATTGATCGGGTTGCACCTAGTGCATTCAGATCCTTCGTCTATTTGCTAGTACAAGTTAAGACTTCCGCTTGCGATTCACATCACTATGTAATCACTTTAAACATTATTTACTTTTAAGTATGTTTCGTTATTGTCTTATGATTATCATTGCCTCGGGAAACCGAGATGGTAGCACTTCCATGCCTTAAGTCGTCCTGGTAAGGCACTTGGAGTATGGGGGTGTTACAAAATGGTATCAGAGAGGCGATCCTGAAACCTATAACCAATGAACCTAATGAATATAGGGAGTCAAATTAAAATGAACCCGGGGTAAAAGTTGTAGGAGCTAATTCAAAGACTTGGGAGACGTCCTAAAGTCGCGAACTCGCCCTACAATTTTGAACCGGTCACCATGGGATATGAGTCGGGATCGCTATGTGTTTATCTTGTAAATTGTGTACCTATATGGTGATGTGTGGCATGAATCAGTGGATGTATGTTTGTGGTGGAATGAGGAATGTGGTAAATGATAAAGTGTTGTGAATAGGCATGTTGCATGATATTTGGTTTACAGTGATGTATGAAATTGTTGGAAAAGTACATGAGAAAATAAATGATGTGGTAGAAAAAGGGAAGTACATAATATGATGATATGTGATGGGTAATGATGTTGCAGGATGAATGGTTTATAATGTGTATATACTACTAACTTGTGATTAGGGGATTTGATATGATTTTACATAATTCTGTTTGCGTAAAGTTAGATAATAAGTTCATGTAACTGTCTACTGTGGTATCATATGCACTTGTAAATGAAGAATGTGGTTGAAATAGATGAACTGATTGGAAAAGATGGAATGTCAATTGCATGAGAATATGGATTTTGTGAATATGAATATGTTTAGTTGACGAAGTGGGGTTGTAATATTGTTGTGTTAGTAACATGGAAATAGGATTTGTAATTGTATGAGTATGTTTTGTTTTACGAAAAGTCATAAAATTTAAAGCATGCGATTAGTACATGATTAATGAGTTAAATAATATATGTGCATGATGGATGTTGTTGCGTGACTTTTGAAAGTAGTAACATGTGATTAGCAATACTGGTTTTATGAGTACTGAGTTGGTTTTGCTTACCTTGTTGTCGTTTAAGTTGTTTGGAAGTAAAATCAAATAGCTGTGTTTTTCGATTATAAAGAGGTTGTCTTTAAACTGTTATAACTTGAGATTCATAAATGATTTTAATGTGATTCTAATTGGAGGTGATAGCTTGTTCTTTTACGATTCTAACGATAGGTCACACACCCAAAACGACCAAGAAATGAGTGAGTTATGACCGTTTTACGAAAACTGGGCAGCGCTGAGAAATGCGTAGGGTACTAGATCGAGTGGCCCTTACTCGATCGAGTGCATATTGGTACTCGATCGAGTACCCCCTTACTCGATCGAGTAACCCTAGTAAAATTTGTTTTACGTGCTTCTGACCTTCACCTACTCGATCGAGTAAGTCTCTTAGTCGATCGAGTGGCCTGTACTCGATCTAGTGACCCCTATTTTGGGTCATATGCTTATCTTTTGAATTCGTTGCATATTATGTTTAATTCAAAGTTGTTATTTTGCTTCTTTATGCATTGTTTTACATGTATGTTGGTCTTGATACGTAAGTTACCCAATCTTATGAGGTGGTGAGTGGCACCTTATGGTGAGTATGAGTTTGGTGGGAGGAGATGAGCTATATGTGGTTGTGGTAGATAGTGGGAAAAGAAAAAAGGAAGATCGTTATGGCTTAATTGAGACATAGAACATGTTTTGTGAGATGAGATGAGTGATATGTTTGTGTGTTGAGTAATGTAAAAGTAAATTAATGTAGGCAAGGGATGATGCGAGTTTATGAAACGAGAGAATGAAAAGATTGAAATGAGGGACGCAAATGGTGGCAACTTGAGATGTGTGAAGAATCATGGAGGGAGGTGGTTAGGAGTCGTGTGGGTTAAGAATATACATAGTGAAAATTCGTTTTAAAGGGGTTGAGAAGAGTAGTATATAGTGAACTTTGTGGAGACATGTCGCGAGGTGGATTTGTAGACAGTGAGTGAGTTTGGGAGATTTGGTTTATTAACAGGTGAAACTACTGTGGGATTTCCTTGGACAATTAACGGTATGAAAGGAATTTTGATTTCTAGAGATGTACAAAGGAGATGCAATTGTCAAATAGTAAACGTTGATTCTATGGATGGATTAGTAGCAAGGGTGATTGATGGCATAATAAGAGAATATTTATGGTAAGAAAGAGTGAGATGATATCGTTATGAAATAATGAGATGTGAGTTTTGGAGCAATGAGAAAGTAACCGGAACAGTAAAGAGTTAGGTAGAAGTGATAAGGAGTTGAATAGTAAATTGATTTTGTCGAGTGTAAAAGAAAAGAATGAGGAGAGTAAAACAAGGAAAATGTTGACCGGAGTTATGTGACATAAAAGTAAGGAATCGTCGATATGTATGATACTATCAAGAGTAAGTAAGTTAATTGTTATACAGAAGTTTCGGGACAACATGATTAATCATGAGTTTCGAGGAATTAAGGGAGTATGAAGTTGGTGGAGTATTTGCACGATACGAGATTTTTGGTGGAGAGTTAGATGATGATACAATTAAGGATAGTATTGGGAAGAATGTTGAGGTAATTTTTTGTTGATGGATTCGATGTTCATTATTTGGGATGTTAACCAAAGATAGGAAAGAAATCGTTATGTTTAGAGATGAGTGTAAGAGGTTTGATGTCCGGACAGTGGTAGTGTTATGTTTTGTGACTAGTGGTTAAGGGTGATGGTATATTAGAAAGGTAGTAATTCTAAAGAGGTTGATTTTGTAGGGACCAGATTGATAAGTATGGTTATGAAGGAGTATAAGATGTGGTTATATGAGGCGATTGTTAGTAGTTGAGTATTAATGGTGTGGTTACATTTGGCAGGGGGTGATGGATATGCGAATGGGAGAATATGTTATGAGGAGTATACGAGTTAAGCTCGGGTGAGAGGTAACTTTTATCAGGTGGTAACTTACGTGATCAGGACTGACACTTGATTGGATGTGATTACGGGTCTATGATGTGTATAAATGTTTGTGTGAGGTTCTGACCTCACGGGAAGTGGTATGGTGTGATAGTTATAAAGTTGTTATCTGAGTGTTCTGTAATATATGTTGGACACGGTAATTTAATTGAATGATATTCAAAAAGTAATAATTTGATTGATCTGGCATGACTGGTTATACTTGTATGCATTCATGATATATGCTATTCCGTGATGTGGTAAGGGGATGATGTTCATGAGGTTATTATCTGCTTAATTCATAAAATATGTTGCGTTATGATTTAGTAAAGTGGATTTGAGTAAGTTTTTCTTATCTGAGAAGTTATTCTGAGTCAGTGTTTATGGGAATTGTATGCAGTTGTGATGTCTATTGATGTGGTTGTTGTGCCTAGGGTGGTGATCCGGGCACGGTACATAGTGCTGTGATGCGGGTATTTTCGCACTGCGGTGTGGTTGTTGGTGGCGGTGTTGCGATGCGGTCACCGGTTGTGGTGGAGTAGGCGGGATGATTATGATACGAGTTTTCAAAAGTACATACCAGTCATACATAGATTATTGTTTTGATTGATGTTGCTTCCTGTGAGTTTCAGTTTGTACAGATAGACAGTTGTTTTGTTATTGATGTTCCTTACCAGTTAAGTTTGGGAATCAGGGTAGAGTATGATATGAAAGAGAGTTGTATATGTTTTCGTTGTTGTCATGGTATAGTGACATTCTGTTAATGGGACATAGTTGTGAAAAGTTGTTACAGTAATTTTGATCTTGTTTTAAGATGAGGCATCGGTAGTCATAGTCATGGCAAGTGATTCGTGGAACATGTGTTGTAATGATCTGAAAGCGGCAAGTGGTTCATAATCTTTTGTTGAGATAGTAAGTGCAGGGTATTAGGATTTGGTGTCATGTTAAGTTATGTATGAGTTTTGTGGTAATGAAAGAAAAGAACTTGAGGAGCTAGTGTGAGTGTACGTAACAAGTGTGGATCGTGATTTATGCTTTTGACGAAGGGAGTTTTATATAGTTTATATAGAGAGGTATGTCATGTTGCGGTAATGTAGAAAAGTTGAAGTTTTGGGTTAAGCTAAAGATTTTGAGGTATAGGTTATGTGGTGTGACGAGTGAATTGAAGTATGAGAATTGTTTAAGTAAGAGAGCCTTGGATATATGCATGACGAGTGTTTAGAGTATTGGTGGTTATCTATGATGGGAATAATGAGAAGATATAACTAAGGATATATTATTAGTGAGTTACGAGGACGTAACATTTATCTTAAGAGGAGTAGGATGCGATAAAAGAGATTTTGATGGTTGTGCATATGGTAGTATATGCGCAGTAGAGTGTTGATGTAGCATAAAGAATGAAGTTGTATATTTTGTGGTTTATGTTGTTAAATGCCCATGGCCGTGCTTGTAGTAGTGTGATGTTTAGGAGTGTGAGAATATTTCACTAGTGTTGACAGTTGGATGATGAGGTTATGAGTGTGAGTAAACTTCGATGACAAAGTTCCTTTTATGGGTGGTAGAATGTAACATTCCGTTTGATGTCTATGAGTGTCTTGATATTGGATTTGGTAGTGGATGATATATTATAGAGCTAGCAACGTTAGAGGATGGTAGTTGGTAGTGTATGGAGTTAGTGTCGGGAGAGTTTATGGTGTAGTTGATACGACATAGTGAGTGATGTGGGGAGGTAGGAATAGTTGGTGGAGTTAGTGTTAAGGGTTCATGGTTTCATGTTTTATAAGTTGGGGCTTTGGTTTTGAGTTCTTAGTAGCTTTGTTGCGTCTTGACTGAGTTAGTATGTTTGTTTTTTGTATGGGTTGAGCTCGGGGACGAAGTTCGCTTTAAGGAGGGAAGACTGTAATACTACGGTTTTATGAGTCTCTAGGTACTCTATCGAGTGGGCCTTACTCTGTCGAGTAAGGGTAGTTTGCAGTTTAAAATAGTTTCTGACCTGTAGGGTACTCGATCGAGTAGCCTTGGTACTCGATCGAGTAGGCGGCACTCGATCGAGTACGTCAGTTACTCGATCGAGTAAGTGTGTTTTACGGGGTTGTTTTGTCGGGTTTTGCTAATAACGCGAGTTTAATATAAAAGGTTTCCGTCAGTTCCTTTAATCACTTTTATCCTTTCTAAACCTTTCAAAAGAAAAAGGAGTTACGTAGTTCTCTCTCGTTGCGTTGTTGGCAAATCCCCAAAGCTAGGAGTGCCGGATCATCTCGTTCTTTGCATCATAGTGTTCCTTGCGTCAGGGGTAAGATCTACATACCAATTTTATAGTATTTCGTTAAGTTTCGTTAAACCCTAATTTTGGGATTGGGGGTTTCTATGTTTATGTTGATGTGGTAGTGATTGTATGATTATGTGTATAGGAGAAGGGTTCGTAGAAGAAAGGTTTTGAGACAGCTGCTAGATCGTCTGATGTTTGTGTTGCATTCCAGGTAGGGTTTCCCTACTCAGTATTAGTCCCATAATGAATTGTTGGTGTTTCGTGATTGTTGATTATTATCGTATTGGTATTGTGACGGTTGTTGAATGATTGATGCCTGATGGTTGTGATTCTTTGTCTCTGGTTCTCGAGATGCGTTCTCGGCTGAGTGGAGTCACTTGCGGGAGTGGCTTCATGCCCTAGTTTCGCCCTCCGTGGAACCCGCTACGGGAGGGGATGTGCACATTAATGGGACAGGGTTATCGCTCGGTATGATGAGCGGGGCTTAGGTGGGAACGGCTGCGGTCCCCCAGCTGGCGTGGTGGTCCACTGGACGATCGGTGACGGAGATTGATTGGAGTGGGTGTGATTGTGTGTGTGACCGTTTGAGCGCTTGTTTCTTGTGTTGTTGGTTATATAAATTGTGTGATTAATCGACCCCGTTTAATGTTTAAAAAGCGTGGTGATCCATTCGGAGGTGGTGAGCGATTATTGAGCGGTATGATATGACGCGTATGGGATAGCCGGGATGAGTCATCACGTGGCGATTAGAAGTCTTCCATTTGTGTCGAGGCGATGTTTTATAATTTTGATAGTTTTAGCGATGAGACAAATCGAGAATCTTGTATTTCTTTTTATCAGTTTTGGAGTTGCTATGTAATCACTTTAAACATTATTTACTTTTAAGTATGTTTCGTTATTGTCTTATGATTATCATTGCCTCGGGAAACCGAGATGGTAGCACTTCCATGCCTTAAGTGGTCCTGGTAAGGCACTTGGAGTATGGGGGTGTTACAGGTTTCCCCTAATTACCCATTAACCCTAGCTATGTAACTACTCACTCATCATCATGTTGAACATGCTAGCAAGGTTGTCAATCATACCAACAAAGTGAAACATGATGAACAAATGAAAGTAATTAGCAATAATTAAAAAGGGATTAAGAGAATTATACCTACTAGTGATTCCAATAATAAAGCAAAGAATAATAGAAGTACTTGATGCTTGATTGAGAGGTTGTCAATCTCCCAATAATAACCCAAATAATCTTCAATTACCCAAAATAAAGGATGAACAAAAGAGAGATTAAGGAAATAAAACTTGTATTAAAACTTGATTAATTGTTGATTACAAAACTAAAGAGAGATTTGATTCATATTAACTACTCTAAGAATTGATTAGAAGAACATACTCTTCTAATTAGACTAACGGGGTATTTATAGTGGAAATTAGGTGGATGCATTAGGGTTAACTAAGGGCTTAAATGACGATTAAGTCCCTACTTAAGGAAACGCCGGTATTTTTTGAAGGATGGGCATCTTTCTTGAAGCTTGAAGAAACGAATTTGCGCTGTCTTGGAATCCGTGCGTCTTAGGCTCGGGACGGCCGGATTCATGAGTCTCTGCCCGGGCGTCTTTGGGAGAAGACGGGCGTCTTCTGGTAGCTGCTGCCCGGGCGTCTTGTATGGAAGACGCACGGATTGTGGTGCTGGGGACGGGCGTCTTCAGGACAATCCGCACGGATTGCTGCTCAGCCTTGTTTCGTCTTTTTTTCTTCCCTTTCTTCATAAAATCCTTGGGGATTTCCTTGGGGATGCAAGGATCTTTCCTCATCATCGCCCAACTACTATAATATGTACAAAGGCCTTCTAATATTGTCTCTCCTTGGTGCTTGGTCATTGAATTCAATCAATTTAGTCTCATTTTGCCATGAAAATGCAAGGTTTGCACTCCTTTCCTACCAAGGACACAAAACCTCAAAGAATATGCAAAACAAAGAACTAAAGACAATAAATGACCCAAATATGCACTAAAAAGCATGGGAACAAGGCTAATTCGGGGATTAAATATGCGCTAATTATGGTCACCTCAAATATCCCCAAACCGAACCTTTGCTTGTCCCGAGTAAAGAGGAGACAAAGACTAGGACCATTATTTAAACTAACCTAATAACATAGCCGATATGAGACAATTAGCGGGTCTCACTCCGCCCCTTCAACTCATAACAAGACAACCATGAGGTAGAATGCCTTCTTACAAGGCAAGGTGGGTCTTGCCAAAATGGCGACACATCCAAACATTAAGCACACAAAATTAAAAAATGGATGCATCTACAAAAGGAATAGCCACTTCCTCATCAAGTGGCGGAGTGAACTAAAAGAGAACAAATTTAAGAGCATATATTCCGTCACAAATACTAGTTCAACAAATCACTAAGGCTAAGAGGATGGCACTAAATCACCTCCAAATGGTGTTAAACTAGACTACTTTCGTCCTCAATTTCCAAATACTTTCGTCAAGAGCGATCGGATGGTGTGGAATGATGATCCCCATGATGCTAGTAACATATGACATGACAAGTCTCGAGTTCTCTACAAAATTAAAGGTCATGGATCGTCCCAAGCTCGACAAAGTAGCTTGACAAAAAGGCTTTTTGGGAATGAAATGCTCAAATCGTTATAAATAAGGGTGGATATGACTAGCATTCAAAAATTGACCTCATTCAACTTTCACATTTCAAAAATTAGAGATGGGGTTTGTCCCTTCCGTGCTAATGTCCTTTGCTTTCGCCAATCGCTTATTAGGCAACCGGTTAACCTCTAGACAATAGCTTTTCGGGGTGATAGTCACTCTGTCTCTGGGCGGTTGAATTCACAACCGTGTGGGGGTCCAATTCAATGGATCCCTCTCCAAAGCACATCGAAGTGGTACGCCTCCATGGAAACAACTAAAATTCTCAATATTTCAACATTTCATAACATTTGAGGTTTTCTTGGCAATAAAACGTTTCCACATACAAAATCCTTGAAATGAGCACTTCAAACTTATTGATAGAAAGTATTTTTGGGTTGCCGTACCACAAGGTCAATCAAGGTCACCTAGACAAGTTAACCAAGTCCACATCGCATCACGGGGTTGGATAGGTGACTCACATGCAAACCCTTGACTAGGCTTTGGGTCATGGGTCGAAAGATACTAGTATGACACAATCTAGGGTGTTTTACAACCATTCTAGTAGGCGAAGTCTTAAGTTGAAAAAGTATTTGTAATGGCTTAGTTGCTCTTGTTAAAGTTCCCAATTAGGCACTTTTCAAAATATTTTATCTAAATGCAACTATATGCCATGATGCAACTATTGTATACATCCTAATGCAAGTTATTCTACCAACTAATATGACATATAAACTAAATGCAAGTCCTAAGTTCACATTGTTATACCGCATCAATCAAAATAAAGCCACATAGTCATTAACATAAAGAAGAGAAAGGAGATTGGAAAGATCATACCATGCGGTCTTCAATATCCTCATGTCTCGGATGTGGCGTAGTCGATTAATGTGAACAAGGATAGAACAAACACAATATATACAATAATATATACATGACTACACTACAAAGGAAAATAACATGTTTTTGGTTTTTCAATTTTCAAATTTTTATGGTTTTTCGAAATTTTTCAATTTTTTTGGATTTTTGAATAAAAGTTAGATTAGAATTCCCCATCCCCACACTAATATGGGCATTGTCCTCAATGGCCAAAATGATGGGAAATTATGCAAACATGATGCATGATTTCTACACTAAATGCAAGCTACCCTAATCTACACTACATGATGCATGGTTTTTGTTTATGACGGAGAAGATAATTTAGATTACCTCCCGTTGTGTATGTATGTACTTCCCCAAACCGAGTTAGATATTATTGCTAATGTCCTAAGGTTGGGTGTAGTTCATGCACACACTATGCAATGCATGAAAGTAAATTTGTCATTTTGGATTTTTAAAGGTGGGAACAATAAAATGAGAACACCTCAATGGGGCCGAGGTGTTAGTCCTTTATGGTGCTAGGACTACTCCAACAATGATCAAGATTAATAAAATACAACAAAGAGAGAAGTAGACAAACCTCAAGATGGTAGGAGCCTCCAAAGCTTGCTAATCTTCCATCATATCATCACTATCATCATCTTCCTCACTAGAAGTGGACTCATCACCACTTCCCTCTTCACTTTGTTGTTCACCTTGCTCATCATCCTCTTCTCCTTCTTCACTAGCTTCTTCATCAATGTTATCATCAACCTCTTCATCACCGACAACCTCATTATCACCTGGAAACTCACCCCTAGATGCACTCAGAAAGAAGACTTACCTATCCGTCCAACTAGGCAAAGGACATGAAGGGTCAAGTAGTCCTTGCCTAGCTAAGTGAAGGAGGGGTGGATATTGGGCTAAGTAAGCATCTTCCCGATCCTTGAAGGCTTGCTTGTGCATCTCTTGCATAAGAAGAATCATATAATCTTTGCTTGCTTCAACACCTTCGGGCTTGAACTCTTGGTACTTGAAAGGATAGGGTGATGTGACAATGGAAGAGGAGGGCATTTCAATTTCACCCTTTTGTTGTCGGATAATGTATTCGGCCTCTTTTGAAAGGGGAAGGAGATAGTTGGTCCGGTGGACACTTAAACGACAAATCTTCGAAGGCAAAGTAAAAGATCTAGCCTCACTAGTGAGCCACCCATACTTAGTGTCAAGAGGGTTATGAGAGACCCACTTGTACTTGTTTATCATAGTATCAATATCAATGAGATGACCACCCTTCTTTGCCTCATACTTGCTATCCTTGTTGAAGTTAGGATCAAAGTATTTAGCCAAAAGAGTGACTAGACCTCCATTCACAATGACGGTAGTGCCTTGCTTCCCACAATCAACATTTAGCCATCTATCCACTAAAAGCCTTAGAGAGTTAAAAGGCTTGGTGAATTCCCTTCCAATGTTCAAGGCCGACTCAAGAAGAACAAAATCGAGTTTAGTGAAATGGTTGGTGTATTTTCTTGCAATGATGGTGTTCCCTACAACCTTGTGCCACACTCTAATGCGCGGATGGTGGACTACTAGAGCGCGACTAGCATGAAAGTTCCCGAATTTCCTTCCGGAAATCGCCTCCCAAAGAGGGTCGGGGTCATATTTGCCAACATTCTTGAAATAACTCGGTGAATCACTAAGACCCAAAGCTTTACCCATTTCCTCAAAGGAGATGCGCCTACTAACATTAGCTAGGCGAAACTCGATGGTTTCCATAGTCTCAACCTTGTTAACTTTCAAAGAACTCAAAAATTCTAAGGTAAGGGAGGGGTATGTCAATTCTTTTGTTGTAAACAATTTTTCCAACCCCATGGCTTTAAAGAAGGCTCTAGTTTGCTCAAGGACACCCAACTTATCTAAGGCATCTTCACAAATAAACTTGGTGGATAGAAATGATTTACTAGCAAACATGGCAAAAGTGTCCCTATGGGATTTGGAAATGAAAATTACCTCCGGATAATTCGAAAGTTGAGCAATTTCCGGAGTAGTAGATGTTGTTGCTTCCATGGGAGGTTGTTGTTGTTGCACCTCCAAGTTTGGGCTAGCTACCACCATAGTCAATGCTTTCTTTGCTTGAAGACGCTTTTGTCTTGATGAGAGTACCTTTGCCTTTGGTGCCTTTGCCTTTGTTGCTTTTGTTGCTCCCTTTGTCTTTGCCATTAATGAATAAACCAAGAAAAGAGTGAAAATATTCAATTTCTAGTGCACCCAAATCGATTTAAAGATGAAAGGCTTTGCCTTTATGAATTCAAAAATCGACTTAAAGGTTGAAGATTTTGTGCTTGGTTTTGATTTTTGTTGAAAGAGGAGTGATTAATTTGTTGTTAAAAGGATGTTTTGATTTGATTTTGGTGAATGTTGTTGAGGAATCTTGTTTTTGTGATGGAGAGGATGAGGGTTTTGGAGTTATGGGGTTTATGGGTAGTGTTTTGAATGAAGGAATGAGAAAATGAATGTGGGATGGGGTTTATAATAAACCAGAAAAATTTGAAATGCAGGGGGAAGACGGGCGGCTTTCCTTCGGCACGCCCGGATTCTTTCTGGATGGGCTTCAGGAATTCTCGCCTAAAGACGGGCGGATTGCAGCAAAGACGGACGGATTTAAAAACACAGGACGGGCGTCTTTCAGAGAAGACGGGAGGATTCCTTTCCAGGGATTTTTCTTGTTTTTTCTCAGCCAAAAGACGGGCGTCTTTCTTTCAGGACGGGCGTCTTTATGAAGATGGGCGAATTCTATTGCAGGACACCCGGATTCGTTAACAGTCACAAAATTTCAAAAATTCAGCTCAGAAGGACGGGCGTCTGTTGCCCAATATGCCCGGATTTCCTGAAGACGGGCGAATTCTCTTGAAACCGCTCGGATTCTAGCCCTTTTACCCGGATTCAGTTCCATCCGTGTACCTTGCATATCCCTTGTCATTTTTTTCATTCTTCTTCAAAATCTCGTGTTCTTCATTATGGGGGCACTACTAAGGCATGAATATCCTAGGCAATTGCTATCCCCACACTAAGCTAAAACACTACACATTAATTAAAATTATTAGTCCCTCCCTCACTTCTCTCAAACATGATAATTATCTTGATCAAGGCATAAAAAATCCAAAAATGACAAAAATGCAAATTAAGAATTAAAATGCAAGTTAGGGAGTTAGAAATATTTACAAATGGTTGTTTAGGGAGGACTCCACCAAACTCTCATTCTTGATGAGATGTCAAGGGGGCATGTCCAAGGTGTTGTTGATGTTGCTCAACACCTTGAAGAAATAATCAAAAGCTTGTTCATTATCATGGAAGAGGTCTTCAATAGACCTTGGCCCTTGTTGTCGGTCTTGATCGATGTCATTACCAATGTAGGGATTAAAAATCCCTTCAAATTCGTCGTCCCAAAGACCACAAACTTCATTAGGTTGATCATTGAAAATATCTTGATTTGATGGAGACAACTTTCCCATTTCCTTTTCTTGGCCAATGAGGCCATCTTCCTCATTGCTTATCTTTGATGAGCTTTGCAAGCTCTCTTTGTCACAATTCACTTGCTCTTTGAATGGAGCATCTTCAATTTTCTTCTTCCATTGGAGTTCCGACTTCTTCCTTTCATTCTTCCGACTATAATGATCGATCATAAAACACGGTTCATGTAAACGGGGAGCTCTCATAGTCTTGTCAAGATTAAAAGTTATACTCTCATCTCCTACTTCTAGAGTGAGCTCACCATGTTTTACATCAATCACCGCACCCGCGGTGTGTAAAAAGGGTCTTCCAAGAATGATTGGAATGTTGGAGTCTTCCTCCATATCAACAATGACAAAGTCCACCGGGATGAAAAACTTCCCAATTCGCACGGGGACATCTTCCCATATCCCTAATGGTGTCTTCGTCGATCTATCGCCCATTTGGAGTGTAATATTGGTGCATTTAAGCTCTCCCATCCCCAACCTTTTACTTACCGAGTACGGCATAACACTCACACTAGCCCCTAGATCACATAAGGCTTTGCTGATCGTGGTGTCGCCAATGGTACATGGTATTGAGAAGCTTCCCGAATCCTTTAGTTTTGGAGGTGAACTCCCTTGAAGTATTGCACTACTCACCTTAGTGAAGGCGATAGTCTCAAGTTTTCGGATCGACTTCTTCTTTGTGAGGATGTCTTTCATGTATTTTGCATAGGCCGGCACGTGATTGATTAATTCCGTGAAAGGAATTGAGACTTCCAAATTCTTCACAATTTCCATAAACTTTCCAAGTTGGTCATCAAATTTGGGCTTGGCTTGACGACTTGGAAAAGGAAGTCTAATCACAATGGGCTCCTTCTCCTTGACCTTGTCTTCATTTTTCTTTGAGATTTCTTCTTTTGATGATTCTCCATCTTTGGAGTTTTGCACAATTTCTTCCTTATCACTAGCTTCCACAACTTCATCCTCAACTTGCTTCTTCGATGCTTCATACCTTGTACCACTTCTCAAGTGAATGGCACTAACCGTTTCATGTCTTGGGGGATTACTTTGAGGTGGTAATTGCCCCTTTTGTCTTTGTGAGCTTGAAGATGCTAGTTGAGTCAATTGGGTTTCCAACATTTTGGTGTGAGCTAGGATGTTGTTGATGGTGGTTTCCTTTTCTTGACTATCTTTTTGCATTTGAGTGAAAAATTCTTGTTGATTCTTTTGCATTTGAAGGACCGCTTTTTGAACATCAAAACCTTAGTCATTTTGTTGATTGTATGGATTTTGATTTTGGTAACCTTGGTTTTGGTTGTAAAAGGGTCTTTGATTTTGGTTTCTCATGGGAGGTGGGGTGTATATTGTTTGAGGGTTTTGAACATTTTGTCTTTTGTATGAGAGATTTGGATAGAATTTGGTGTTTTAATTGTAATAGTTGGAATAAGGGGTACCACTCTTGTATGCTTGGAAAGCATTCACTTGTTCATTTGTTCCCCTACATTCACTTGAGTCATGTCCCAAAGTTTCACAATTCTCACATATCCCACTTGGGATTGATGAAGATGCCGTCATGGCATAAACATGATGCTTTGGTGATTTTGAGGCTTCTTCAAGTCTAGCCATAGCTTTTTCAAACTTCAAATTGATGGTATCAATGTGAGCACTAAGTTGAGCACCCAATTGAGTAACGGAGTCCACTTCATGCTTTCCTCCTCTAGTAGCCTTGCGAGGTCTACTATATTGTGAGTTATGGACCGCCATTTCCTCAATTTTGTTCCAAGTTTGATTGTCATCAACTTCGGTGAACATTCCATTTGATCCCATGTTGAGAATGTTCCTTGAATCTTCATATAGACCGTTCCAAAATTGTTGTACCAAGAACCACTCGCTAAGTCCATGGTGAGGACATGAGCGACAAATTCCTTTGAACCGCTCCCAAGCTTCATACAAAGATTCTTCATCCCTTTGCTTAAAACCCGTAATTTGAGCTCTTAGCATGTTAGTCTTTTCCGGTGGGTAGAATTTTTTGTAGAAAGCTAGAGCCAACTTCTTCCAAGAATCAATTCCGAGAGTGGCCTTATCAAGGCCCTTCAACCATTGTTTCGCGGTGCTAATTAGAGAAAAAGGAAATAAGACCCATCGAATTTGGTCTTGAGTTACACCAGTTTGAGAAATCGCATCACAATAGTCACAAAAGGTCTCCATATGAGAATGAGGGTCTTCACTAGGCATCCCCCCAAATTGGCTCCTTTCGACTAATTGGATAAATGCGGATTTAGCAATGAAATTTCCGGTCAAATGTTGTAGTATAGTGGTAAGTATTCCCGCCTGTCACGCGGGTGACCCGTGTTCGATCCCCGGCAACGGCGCCATTTTTGGTCGGGACTAAATCTTTTCGGTAACTTGTCGTTAGGAGCACCTAGACCAAAACACAATTTATAGCTTCACAAACAACTCTACAATTAGTAAAGAGGCAAGTAAAGGTCGGATCCCAAGGGACGGGAATTGAAATGAGATTTCTATTGAGACTAGTGGTGTCTTAGGGGTGTCACAATTTGGGTTGATGTAGAAGGTCACTAAACTAAATAACAATGAAAGTAAATAAGCAAGATGAATTGAAAGGGTTGTAAACAATTGATAAAAAGCACTAGGGTATCATGGGGTCATAGGGGATTCATGGGAGTTGATCATACAAACATGTTCTCAAATTATAAGCAAGCAATTATTGTTGTGATGGATTGAGTTGGGTTATATCTTACAATCCTAGGAAAGTTTGGGTCCCGGAGCCGAATCGATTAGATTGTACAACACCTACAAGTCGACTTAGTCTTTCCTACTCAACAACATGCATGGTCTAATGAGACTCGAGTTGGTTTATTTCTTACAAGTCTCATTGAAAAGGTAGGTGATGGGTAAAAAATGCAAGGATTCATAGGCTCGCATTTCATCAAACATAACATGTGCATGAGTTGAGATCAAAACAAGCAAGCAAATAAACCATGAAAGCAATGAGAGGCGATTTTTAGACGATAACTAGGGCTAAATCTCCATGGTTATGGCTAGAAAATCTTCGCAAAAATCATCAACTAAACATGTTCCAGCATCACAACGTTCTAAATCTCCAAAAAAGGGAGGAAGTAGCCATAATGAGGAGGTGAAGAAGGGACCAGGAGAAGAGGATGTACTACGTACAAAGGCCATGCATGAAGTTGTTACTATTCCTGGTTTATCCCTTGAGGACGAAGAGGACCCTACTACTAACACATCCTGGATAACAAAGAGGGGCAAAAAGCATGTTGCAGTGGTTCAGGATGTTGCAACCATTGCTACTGAGGATCTCATTCAATTTACGACTGATGACATCAAGGAGGAAGTTGAATATTGGAATAATGCTGTGTATTGCTTTGTACTTGGGGCAAACCCACCTTGGGAAGTTCTTCATGGCTATATACATCGCATATGGGGTAAGCATGGCATTGATAAGTTAAGCCTTGGACAGAGAATATTGATTTACTGAAGGAGGATGTCAAGCTTGTCCCTGCTTGGGTTAGATTCCATAATCTACCATTGAAGTTCTGGGGTAAGTGCATTCCAAAAATTGCTGGATTGGTAGGCAAATTCATTAAAGCTGATACTGCTACGGAGGAAAAGACTAGGCTTGGATTTGCACGACTTATGGTTGAGTTGAAAATTGGACAAACATTGCCTGAAACTGTCAACTTTTTGGATGAACATGGTCATGTCCTTAGTATAAAGGTAGAATATGAATGGAAGCCTACCATTTGCTCAAAATGTAAAAACATAGGGCATGAAGGTGTTAATTGCAGGAAGACAACACAGAAACAGCAACACAAGGCTCCTGTTAAAAAAGTGTGGAAAGTTATTTCAAAACCTGATGTTCCTAGCAGTTCTGGTACTAATGCAAAGTATGATTCTGAGTACCCGGTATTGCAGAATAAAAAACCAGTTGGAGAAGTGACATCACCTCCTGACCACAAGGAGACTGACAGTACCATACCAGAGACAGATACTGTCAGTCAAATGAGTAATACTCCAGTTCAGGAAGAAGTTGTTTGTGCAGTTGTGTGTGAAATTGGTAACCCTCTCCCAATCACTTCAAATGAATAACATAGGATTTTGGAACGTGAGGGGCATGAATAATGTAAATAAACAGAAGGTTATTAGAAGTTTTATTCAGAATAAAGAAGTAGGTCTTTTTGGCCTTCTTGAAACAAAAATAAATGGTGCAAATGTAGGAAATATCTCCCATAATATGTTTGAAAATTGGAGTGTCACTACTAATTGTAGTCTCCATAAGGGAGGAAGAGTTTGGCTTATTTGGCAACCTAGTCTTTTTGATGTTATGATTCTTCAGTATGATCCACAATTCATTCATACTAAAGTTCATATCAAAACGACTAATAAGTTCTTTTTCCTTACCATGGTGTATGCGTTTAATGATGGGACTGATAGGGTGGATCTCTGGCATAAATTAGTTTCTTTTGCTTCTAATTGTAATGGCCCTTGGGCTATGGCTGGGGATTTCAACACGTTACCTCCCGATGAGAGACTAGGAGGAAATACAAAACAGGAGGACATGGAGGATTTTATTGATTTGCCTGGATAAATGTGGCATGACCGACATTCTTTGCTCTTTGGGGCATTTTTCACCTGGAAAAATAAACAAGAAGTCGGACACAGAAATGTAGTAGGTTAGATAGATTTCTCATTAATAATGACTGGTTGACTGCATTCCCTAAAATGGCTGCTCACTTCTATCCAGAGGGCTTACTAGATCACAATCCATGTGTTGTTAGCAATATCAGGTTGGGTGGAAGGAAAAATAAGAGCTTCAAATACTTCAATATGTGGAGCCTTGCTCCAGATTTTATTAAGAAGATCCAAGCAGCCTGGCTGGAAGATTTGGAGGGTACTAAAATGTTTATTTTGGTAAAGAAATTGAAAAAGTTGAAACCTGTCCTAAAGGAGTTGAATAGAAGTTGTTATTCTGATATTGAGAATCGTGCAAGTCTTTGCTATTTACCATTTGAATGATATTCGGGAAAAAGCGATGGCTAATCCTGCTAACCAGGAGCTTATCTCTCAGAAGATTGAAGCTTTAGGAAATGTCAGGCTGCTTACTAAGGCCAGAGATAGCTTTATGCAGCAAAAGGCTAAGAGTAAGTGGTTGGAAGAAGGAGACAGTAACACTGCATTTTTTCATGGTGCTATTAAGAAAAGATGCATCAAGAATAAAGTTATTCAAATTGAAGATGTAAGGGTCGACCAAGACGACATCTTGTGATTCAGGAAGCATTCCTAGAATACTATAAATCCCTACTTGGCAGTAGTAAACCAACTGAGATGGTTCATTCTGCTGTGCTAAGCAAGGGTAGAGTATGTAGTTCAGACCATGCAGATATTTTATCCATGCCTGTTACCCATGAAGAGATTAAGAAAGTTGTTTTCTCTATTCCCAAGGACAAAGCACCAGGTCCTGATGGGTATACCAGTGGCTTTTTCAGAGATGCTTGGGATGTTGTGGGAGCTGATTTATGCAATGCAATTACTGATTTTTTTACCACAGGTAGACTTCTCAACCAAGTGAATGCTACTAATGTTACTCTTATTCCAAAGTGTGAGAGGCCAACCTCTGTGAAGCATTTCAGGCCCATAGCATGTTGCAACACTGTGTACAAAGTCATCTCAAAGCTTCTTTGCAATAGACTAAGCCAAGTTTTGCCTGATATAATACATGATAACCAAGGAGCTTTCATCAAAGGCAGGTCTATCCTTGAAAATGTCCTTATCTGCCAAGACATTGTGCATTTGTATGCTAGGAAAGGTGTCTCTCCACGTTGCCTCTTCAAAATTGACTTACAGAAAGCCTATGACACAGTTGAATGGGATTTTGTTGAGCAAATGATGACTGGTTTGAAGTTCCCTGATCATTTCATCCACCTTGTCATGACTTGTGTTAGGTCTCCTGCATTTACCCTATCCCTGAATGGTAATCACTTTGGCTACTTCAAAGGGCAGAGGGGTCTTAGGCAAGGGGATCCAATCTCTCCCTTGCTTTTCACCATTTGTATGGAGTACTTGACCAGACTGATCAAATATGCTACTGATAGATGGCCATTTCAGTACCATCCTCTCTGCAAAAGCCTCAAACTCACTCATCTTATGTTTGCAGATGATTTGTTGCTATTCTGCAAAGGCAATGCCCCTTCTATTATTTTGCTAATGAAAGCTTTCTCTTCTTTCTCAAGTGCATCTGGACTCACTATGAATAGCTCCAAATCAGAAATATTCTTCAATGGTATGAATGAGGATCTTAAGGAAGGTATTAAATCAGTGACAGGTTTTAAGGAAGGCAGCATGCCATTCTGATACTTGGGTGTGCCAATCCAAACTGGTAGACTATCCAAGAAAGACTGTTCGGCCCTAACTGAGAAGATGGTGTCAAAAATAAGGGGACTGGGTGCAAAGAAGTTATCTTACTCTGGTAGAGTTGTTCTCATTAATTCAGTCCTTAATACACTCTACAATTACTGGGCTCAACTCTTTATTATTCCTAAAAGTGTCATCAAGCGAATAGAGGCTATTTTGGGGAACTACCTATGGGGGACAAAGAGTCCAGACTATCATAGAGTGCCTCTAGTTGCGTGGGACAAGGTTACTATGACAAAACAGGAAGGTGGGCTTGTCATTAAGAAAGCTGAAGTTTGGAACATTGCTACTGTTGGCAAATTAGTTGATTGGATCTATATAAAGTCAGACAGGCTCTGGATCAGATGGGTGCATGATGTGCACCTGAAAGACAAAGACTGGCATGACTATGCCCCTCCAAATGATGCAACATGGGTTTGGAAACATATCTGCAAGGTCAAAGAAAAATTGAAAGATGGGTTTGTGGATGGTTCTTGGATCTCTCACCCTCATGGTTATTCCATTAGAAGAGGCTATGATTGGCTTAAGCCTGTTCAGAACCCCCAACCATGGCAATCAGTTGTCTGGAGCAACTGGAATACCCCCAAGCATTCTTTAATCTCCTGGTTAATGCTGCAGGGGGGATGAACACCAAAGAAAAACTGCATAAAATTGGATATTGTACTGATGATCGTTGTCTTTTATGTGACAGTATGCCTGAAACTATTGATCACTTATTCTCTAGCTGTATGTACAGCTGCAAAGTCAAGCACCTTATTGAGAATTGGATTGGAGGTAATATGCCTACTGTCAGTCACTTGGCTGCAAGTGTTACTGATTCTGTTCAGTGGAAAACAATGGCTGTCATCCTGAATGCTTATCACTATGCTATTTGGACTCAAAGGAATAATGCTCGTGTGAATTGCTATCTCCTCAGACCTGAGAAAGTAATAAAACAGATTGAAGAAACTACAAAGGGGAGGATCAAGCTTAAGCTTGGGCAGGCGCTAGTAATGGCTAGAGTTGATTGTCTGAAGTTTTTAGGACTTTAGTCGGTTAATCTTTGAGATGTAACTGGTTTGGTGTTAGCAGCTGATACATTTTGTCACATAAGCTGTAATTGGTTCTTTTGTTGTTGATATATAATATACACACTCACATTTCACCAAAAAAAATAAACCATGAAAGCATATTAATTTAAGCATGAATCATTCCCCATGTTGGTTTCCCCTAATTACCCATTAACCCTAGCTATGGAACTACTCACTCATTATCATGGTGAACATGCTAGCAAGGTTGTCAAGCATACCAACAAAGTGAAACGTGATGAACAAATGAAAGTAATTAGCAATAATTAAAAAGGGATTAAGAGAATTATACCTACTAGTGATTCCAATAATAAAGCAAAGAATAATAGAAGTACTTGATGCTTGATTGAGAGGTTGTCAATCTCCCAATAATAACCCAAATAATCTTCAATTACCCAAAATAAAGGATGAACAAAAGAGAGATTAAGGAAATAAAACTTGTATTAAAACTTGATTAATTGTTGATTACAAAACTAAAGAGAGATTTGATTGATATTAACTACTCTAAGAATTTATAAGAAGAACATACTCTTCTAATTAGACTAATGGGGTATTTATAGTTGAAATTAGGTGGATGCATTAGGGTTAACTAAGGGCTTAAATGACGATTAAGTCCCTACTTAAGGAAACGCCGGTATTTTCTGAAGGATGGGCATCTTTCTTGAAGCTTGAAGAAACGAATTTGCGCTGTCTTGGAATCCGTGCGTCTTAGGCTCGGACGGCCGGATTCGTGAGTCTCTGCTCGGGCGTCTTTGGGAGAAGACGGGCGTCTTCTGGTAGCTGCTGCCCGGGCGTCTTGTATGGAAGACGCACGGATTGTGGTGCTGGGGACGGGCGTCTTCAGGACAATCCGCACGGATTGCTGCTCAGCCTTATTTCTTCTTATTTTCTTCCCTTTTCTTCATAAAATCCTTGGGGATTTCCTTGGGGATGCAAGGATCTTTCCTCATCATCGCCCAACTACTATAATATGTAAAAAGGCCTTCTAATATTGTCTCTCCTTGGTGCTTGGTCATTGAATTCAATCAATTTAGTCTCATTTTGCCATGAAAATGCAAGGTTTGCACTCCTTTCCTACCAAGGACACAAAACCTCAAAGAATATGCAAAACAAATAACTAAAGACAATAAATGACCCAAATATGCACTAAAAAGCATGGGAACAAGGCTAATTCGGGGACTAAATATGCGCTAATTATGGTCACATCAACTACAATCCGAGCGGATTCCCATAAACACGCCCGTGCACCCCCTCTAAAATCCGAGCGTCTTCCCTTCCTAGACGGACGGACCGCAACGTCTTTAACCGAGATGCTCATCCCTCCAAAAAGACTAGCATTTCCCTGCTTAAAACTCAAAAATGTAATTACTAATTTAGTTTTAGTTAACCTAATGAAGCTCTACTATTTATACCCCACTTGTAAATAATCAAAAGAGAGGTTGGAAATTAGGTTAAGCCTCTACATTAGAAATTCCTCTTAGATTCAATTAGGAGTAGATTAGAATAGATTGCTCTTTAATCTTTCCACAAATTACACATTAATCTCTCCTTAATTATTGTTCAAGCTTATTACTTTTGGGTAATTGAAGATTATTGGGTTATTATTGGAGGATTGACAACCCTTCATCAATCAATCAAGTTTCTTCTATAATTCTTTTCTTTATTATTTGGATCATCTTAAATTGGTATAATTCCTTTACCCTTTACTCTTTATTGTTTATTTCCTCATTCTCTTATCATGTCTACGCTTGTTGTGATGATTGACACCATTAATGACATGTTCTCCATGATAATGAGTGAGTAGTCTCTTAGGTAGGATTAGTGGGTAATTAGATGAAACCAACATGGGATTGATTAATGCTTAATCTAATATGTTTTCATAATTAAATTGCTTGCTTGTTTTGATGTCAACTTTATGCATATGTTATGTTTGATGAAATGCTAAGCCTATGAATCCTTGCATTTTTACCATTTCTTATCTACTCAACTTGACTTATAAGATATAAACCAACTCGAGTCTTGTTAGACCATGCATAGAAGTTGAATAGGAGGAAAGTAAGTCGACTTGTAGGTGTTGTACAATCTAATCAATTCGACTCCGGGACCCAACTCTTTCTATGAACCGTAAGACATAAACCAACTCAGTTCCTCCGCAACATTAATTGCTTGCAACTTTGTAAACATGTTTGTATAATCAACACCATGAATCTCCTATGACCCCATGATATCCTAGCACTTTTAATCATTTGTCTACATCTTTCCTTTTATTGCTTGTTTTACTTTATTGCTTTTATTAGTCTAGAACACAACTACAAACCCAAATCAATCGTGACACTAGCATAAATTGAGATAGATAGACTTAGAACCCAAAGCACACCGTCCTATGGATCGACCTCGACTTA
Organism: Silene latifolia; assembly: GCF_048544455.1. Taxonomy (NCBI): domain Eukaryota; kingdom Viridiplantae; phylum Streptophyta; class Magnoliopsida; order Caryophyllales; family Caryophyllaceae; genus Silene; species Silene latifolia. The sequence continues at coordinate 5,417,064 of NW_027413123.1, forward strand.
CCGCTAACTAGTTGTTTGTTGAGAATATAAATGTGTTTGATTGGATGTGACCCGACGACATCACTCCATATCAAAATGGCGCCGTTGCCGGGGACGGTGCTATGTGATTAAGTTCTTACTTGTTTGTCTATTTTAATTGTGCTCTCACCTTGAGGAACTTGTTCCTCAAGGATTGTTCTTACCGTTTTTGTGTAGTTTCCATGCTTGTAGTTGTTTTTTTGTCTTAGCTATGATGGCTCAAGACTTTACGTATGGAGTATGTGGTGGATCTTTTGAGTATGACTACAATGGGTATGGGGAGTTTGAGGAGCAAGTCAACACAAACCTACCTCGCTATTTGTACAATGGAAATCCTAACAACTACCCCAAATTTTCCCACCAAAATCACCACATCCAATATCCACAACAACCACCCGCCCAATACCCACTTCATAATGAGTTTTAATTGCCACGATACAACCACTTTCACACCTACCCACAACAAAAAGATGAACCCATTCAAAATGTGATTCTCCGAATGATGGGAGATCAACAAAACTTCTTCAAATAAATGCTAGAGGAGAGCCAAAAGATGGACAATGTTCTTCAAGGCATTGTTGCCCAAGGTGAGGAATTGGAGATTCAAATCACCCAATTGAAAGAATCCCAAGAAACCACTCCCCACCAATCCTTGGACATTGATCATGAATGTGAACTTGAAGTAGTAACTTTTGACATGAAAAATGAAGAATGGGAAGAGCCAATCTCCGTGAGCTCTTGTGAATATGAAAGTGTGGTATTTGAAGATGAAGACATGAGGTTGAGTAAGCCAAGTACTCTTGACCTTTGTGAGTATGAGGGTGTGTCCTTTGAAGTGAGTATTGAGATGTTGGAGGAAGAAATAATGAAGAAGAATGAAGCCCCCATTTATGATTCGTATGAAGATAGCAACAATGATGATGAGCCTAAAAGATGGACTTGTAATATCACACTACTACAAATGAGCACTTGGGCCACGACTAAATTCGTGGCGCAAGTGTTAAATTTCCGTGGCTAAATCATTTCGCCACGGGAATACCTTCCGTGGCGCAAGTGGCCGTGGCAAAGAGATAGCCACGGGAAAAACAAGAACGTGGCTATTATTAAATTTTTGGCCACGGATTCTCTCGTGGCTAATAACTCTCGTGGCCAAAAAAATTTTCCGTGGCGAAAAACTAATTCCCGTGGCAAACAATATATATGAAAATTAAATAAATAAAATGTAAAAATTTTTTTTTTCACGATCGATATTTTATCATATATGGAACCGTGACAATCTCGGTACTGGGCACGCTTAACTCGATTCATTTGAACGTTCTTTGGTTTCAGCAGTCATGCATTCGCGCGCATCATAGAGGCTTCCCAGGAGGTCACCCATCCCAACACTACTCTCACCTGAGCACGCTTAACTGTAGAATTTTTTTTGATGTGCTATCGAAATTGAAAGTTCACTTTGTTGATATAATTAGCACTTTGACTTCCAAAATTTCCCTTTAGTACTATTTAATTAAACAAATGTTACATGATTAACGAATTTTTGCGGGGAAAACATTATTTTGGCCAAAACAATCAAATTTTCGATGTTATCCTTCCGACTAATGATTTTGACGTCATTTTTTTGCCCAAGTTAGCAAAACCATTTTCGATGTTACCCTTCCTAACATTTTTTTATTTCTTTAGTTTATCGACATTCTAATTTTCAATTCTCTTGTACTCATTTTTTCGTATATTTTTTTACGCAAATTCTACTGTATGACCGTGGTACCTACGATATGAAAAATTTAATCATTTTTTGCTAAAATAATGACCACTTTTTATAACTAAAGGTATTTTTTTCCCCCAATGTGGTTACTATTAACCAAAACTTGTCACTTTTTACCCAAAAAACACTTAAAAAAATCGGCGTAAAACTAAATCGCTTATTTTCTTAAACTGGATTCTCTTTGTTATGATTTATCGTTTCTTTTCTCAAAATTTTCACATTATTTGCACATGTGACATTAATTATTATAATTTCTATATTTTCCCTGTGATGCGCTCATTTTCAATGAAAAAAGTTTCTCCATATTGAATTTTGGGTAAATTGATAAATACTACCAACATTAGTCATTTTTTTCATAATCAATACCAACATAATCAATAATTAGTAATATACCAAAATATTAACTTTTTTCTATGATAAGCACCAAGTCGCCTTCTTACTCTAATTTTTTTCCTACTTTAAAGGCGTTTTCATCTAAGAGAGGGATTTTGAAAGTGGGTGAGTGGTGATTTGTACTTGAATGATGGTTTTTTGGACTTTTTCAAGTATGTTGAGATTAGATTTTCAGGCGACTTAGTACCTAATGTCAAAAAAAGTTAATATTTTGGTATTGATTATTAATTATTGATTTTGCTGGTACTCATTATGAACAAGGGTCCTTATATTGGTATTGTTTATCAATTAACCCTTGAATTTTTTATATTGATAGTTTTTTCAATATGTTTTTTTCTTAATTTATTTGTGGGAGCATTTTTTTACTTTCATTTCTTATCGCACTTATTATATTAAATCAATTTTGTAATCTAATTTTCGTTTATTTTTCACTTCTAAAAATAATTTTCCCAAAATTTTTTTCGCCAAGTTAAATTTTATATCAAATTCAAATTTTTCTATGATTATCTTACAAATAAAGTTGCAAATGAAATTTGGATTGAAAAAGTTTGGCAATATGTTAATTTTAGATTTATCTAAGATAGATGATACATAGCTTTTTTATTTAATTTTATATGTTATGTCTTTAAATGTGATACGATTATTTGAGATTGTTTTTAAAGATTATAATATTTTAATTAAAAAATAAAAAGAAATTCAGGACTTTAATAAACAGAATTATTTATTAAAACAAATTTCTTAAATTAGCAATGTTTTGAAAAACCTGCAAAACGTTATTGTGATTGTGGACAGCGGGCCGCCCACGGGGGCGCTTGGTGAGAAACGAAACAAGCGTTTGCATTTTGTATGGAGTCGCCACCAATTTTTATGGGAAATTGGAACCGTTCGAATACCTCGTGTCATGTCAAGACACAAAGTAGTGACATGAACACTAAGCAATCGTTACCCTTAGCATTCTATGTCTAGAATGACTCTCGTGGATGCCAATGAACACGGGTGCTCACGGAGATCTGGAGTAAGGGGTGAGGGTACGTATTAGGAAGCTCTTTTGATCGAACACCTAATCCCGCCCGCCTCGATAGCGGCCTCTACTAATGATTAGGGAAGTTGTCTATACTCGATATATCGTCGGCTATAATGCATGTAATGCAACATCCAAGTTTTAATCCTAGCATGTGAAGATTAGACTAAGTCGGTTGACAATCAATTTATCATACAATTGGGTCAAAGTAGGATTTAGTGTTCAATTACATGTGAAGGCATGCAATAAATCATACAAAATGCGATAAATAATACAATAAAGATACAATAAAGAAAATTACAATAATTACATTGGATTAATTGATTTACGTCGAAAATACCTTTAAACGGATAATTTGAGAAAAAGAATAAAAGAAAGAATTAACGAACAAGTCAGTAGGCGATAATACGGTTAATAGTCAATTATACGTAGACTAATTAATCTAGGTCAAGCAACAATGGAGTTCAGAGACAGAAATCAACCTGGAACAGGCGCAGCAGGACTGCGCCCTTTGGAAGAGGCGCAGCAGTTGCTGCGTCTGTTCCAAGGGTGAGTTCTGGCTGTGAAGCCGGAACTGCAAATCGTTAATTTGAATTGATGAATTTAATGATGGATTAGAATATTTACTCGGATGAAAGTGATTAATAGATTAATTACATATGATTAAGGTCATAAAACAGTAAAACATGGTTAAGACGGAAATAAGACGGATTAATTATGTGAAGAGTCGATGTTAATGAATGATTAATTAAACTAACTAACTAAACGAATTAGACTAAACATGATGAATGACGACGGATTAATGAACAAACAGGTGAAAATATATCAACAATGAATCCCAGAAACCCAACATGAACGAATTGAATTTCTAAAACCCGAATTGAATTTAATGACGAAAACCCGCAAATATTGATTATTAGGGATTTAAGTCGGATTTATGACGATTTAAACATGTTAATGATGATGGTTAATATACATATGGATTATTAAACTATCATGATGAAGAGTTAACAGACGAACACACAAAAGAAATAAATTTGATACGAATTATGAGAGGACGGAGGAAGAAGAAAAGAGGCAGGAGGCTGCGGCGGCCTCACGAAGAGCGCGGCGAGTGCTGCGCTCCTTCAAGAGGCGCGCGGTTCTTTGCGTCTTTTCTCGGCGTCTGTCTACTAAAAATCCGCAAAAAAGGTTTTAAAGACGGTTTTAGAAATCGGTTTTAATGAGGTACTTTCGACATAAACCTTACAATTGTTATGCAATAATAAAATACAATAAATAAAAGAAATTAATACACCCTCAGACTTACATGTTGACGGAACGAGAAGAACTAAGAAGATCGATTATTGAATGCTCGACGCGAATGCAAGGAAAGAGTGCCCTCGTAAGAGGAAAACGATTAAAACAGATTGATTAATTAGATTGATTGAGTGTAGTGGTCAAATTGGTCGGTCATGCAACGGAGAGGCTGGTACCCGGAAGGATCCGAGCTTACGTGGTCGGAAGTCCAAGCACGTAGGCGCCAATTAGTAAGAACAAAGTCTAGAATGCAAAGGGAGAAGAGAAGGGCGGACACTCGCGTGAGAAATATGAGGAACGAAAGCTCCGATTTATACTAATCACGTGAAGGAATAGGGTTTCGGAGACTCTTTGGAAGTGAATCTCGGAAAGATATAAAAAAGATACGTAAATCATGCGAGAGAAGGGCTCGGGAAGAGGCGCAGCAGCCACTGCGTCTCTTGGAAGAGGCGCAGCACCTGCTGCGTCTATTCCCAGGAGGTTTCCTCCTGCTTAAGAAAGATTTCCGTGTTTAAGTTATGGTAGGACGAAAATAACTCGATTATCTTATGAATATTACGGGATATTATTTGCCAAAAGATAAAATTTGAGAAATATGGAATAGAAATATCCAGGAACATTCAGAACATTCGACTCGGGATTTAACGATTTATCGAAAATAGAGACGGTTTTTGACCCGGACTCGAATGTACTCTAATTATCGCCAAAACGACCAGTATCGGCACGTAGATGACAACTAAGAGGTTGACATTAATATTTGAGCAATCACTTGACGATAATCTTACGAATTGTCACTAATCGTTCCGCGAATCAAACATGCGGCCCAATCATCACCGGGTGGTTTGCGAGAGGTGCGAAATGAGGTGTCTCTGAGCCCCACTTTGACCGAGGCTTGGACAAGGCGAAAGTCAAAGTATAGCCATCAGGTCAATCGAAGATTACAACATGACGACTATGGCGACGCGAGGCGGCTCAAGGGATCTGAGCCAAGGACCTATCGTCGGGAACATTTTAGAGTCCGTCGACTATCGGGAGGGTCGTTTAAAGTCCATTAGACTACGTAAGGAGGCTCGCCAGCCATAAGAAGAGACCATACCCGAGACTTCTTTCTCGAGATGCTTCCGGAGTTGCGTAGGAGCTAAGGTTGAGCGTAGGAGCTAAGGGTAAGACCTAAAGGACATATAAGGATTGTGCGAGGGTATGGGGCCCTAAAGGAAAGCATTGACGGGAAGGAGGCCTAAAGTAAGTTCAACTTAAGGGGTAACCAAGGTTTAGGTGTAGGAACTCTAAGGAAGTGATGATCCTAAAGGAATATGATCCTAAAGGGAAAAGGTGATCCTAAAGGAATACGATCCTAAGGTATAAGGTTATCCTAAGGAATATGATCCTAAGGGTAGAAGTGTATGAACTCTAGGGAGTTTGGGAACTTAAAGAGAAGCTATGTGTGTGAACCTGGGTGTACGAACCTAAAAGGACGACTGGTATGGGAACTTAAAGGCTTATGAACCTAAGAGGAATTGGGATCCTAGGGTTAAGTTTAGGAACTTACTGGGTTACTAATTCTTGTTTTAAGTGCGTGCGCTTAAGCTTTCTGAGGTATGAGAACTCCAAAAGGATTTATGGGTTTATGAACCTAAAGATGTTGGTGTGGGAGCTTAAAGGTTTATGAACCTGAAGGAAAGCCATTTTGGGATCTAAGAATCTAGGGGAAAGAATCCTAACTTTGGGTTTACGAACCTAAGGAAGGAGGCTCGGTTTGGGAACACGGAGAACAACACCATTGCCAAACTCCGTGAGGGGAGACAATAATATTGAGGGTAGCGGGGACGTCGGTAGAAACTGCTGGGGAATCTGCTTGCGTCGGTCTCAAGCGAACTCTGGTAAAAACTTGAGGTTGAATCTGCTTGCGTCGGTCTCAAGCGAACTCTTGTTGGGGAATATATTGACGATTAGGAACATCTTGATCGCCATGGAAGAAATCTTGAGTGAGCAATACTGCAAAAATCTTCTTTGCGCTAGGGATGGATATTTTGACGACTAGGAACATCTTGATCGTCATGGAAGAAATCTTGTGTGAGCAATACTGCAAAATATCTTATTTGGGAGAATGAAGACTTGGGTGAAGTCCCCAGTCGGAGCGAGCGCTGCTTCTGATACTTACCTGCATGGTTAGTAGCCACTCAAGAATGCAATCTAGTATGCAAATAGAACATAAACACATATGCACGTAAGCAATTATCACATGGACCTTGAATGAGGAAACACATAGGTTTTGCAAAAGTCGTTTCTTTATAAAAGTCGTTTAAAACTTGTTCAAAGAAGTTTGTCGTTTGTAATGCGTTATGCATATTCAATGGGCTTTAGACATAGGACTTGACATAGCACAGACCTACTAGGACGCGAAAATATAGACTTAGGTTTGACTGACGCGACACTAACTTAGATTTGACGCGACACAGGGATGACTTAGACAGACTTTGCTTAAGCATGCGCAACCCCTAGGCAAGTGTGGGTGACAATGCGTATCAGTTCCAAAAGTATAAGAATTGCAAGAATGATGAAGGCGTATAAAGGCAAAGCATGAGCCATGGACTATCTTTGTTCTAGGACTTCTTTCGCCACCGTTTGCTGTAAAAGAGACCCCTCTTGAGGCACGATAACTTGGAGAATCGATCTAAGATCTTTGTCATTGTCTGGACCGAGTACTAGCTAGACTTAAATGAGAGAGGAATAAAGGAAGGGTGGCATCTCGGGAGAGAAGCCCCCAGGATGAGAAGATGACTCTGGACCTTTGGTGAAAAAAGAGGTTGGCGACAATAAGGAGCCCCCAGTATAGAGGTGTTGGTTTAGGAAGGGATGTTAATTGAGCTTGGAAGGTTGAAAATGGGGATGGTTGAAAGTTGATGGTTGAGATAATTGAGATTAAAAGTTGGAAGTGGGGATGGTTGTGTCCTTGAGGACTGCCTACGTATTCACATGAAGTGAAATCAAACCAGATCGTAGTTCTGAGGTTTGGCTAATTTTGTTTGGGTGTTGTGGTTGTATCCTTCTTGTGTAAGAAAAGACTGCCTACGTATCCACCTGAGTAGGTGAAATCAAACCATGCTCGTAGTTCAAGTGTGTGCCTAAGCTATGTTGTTAGGGCCTTAAAGTGCAGGGTCACAAGAGAGTATATTCCTTTGGTGACTCGAAGAATTGATTTGAGATAACTCCCTTTGATGATAGACCAAAGAGGTGTAATTAAGTTTGTAAAAATTTCCTTGTCGTGTGAGCACACCTAAAAGTGGACCCTAAGGATGAATATGGGTATGTCCCGTTCTGGTAGCAAAGTATTTGAAGATTCCGTGTTTGGGCAAAGGTGAAACTGGATTGGATATTTGGAATGTGGAGCTTGGTAATAAGAGGCTTTGATGAACAAATCTCTGGAGTTTCGATTTTGTGGAGTTAAGGCTTTATGAGGTTATGGCTTGTAATATGGGTTGGGAATGGAGTCTCTTGGCTTGATGTAGCCTGAGCACATAAAGGTAGGTTAAAATGACGTGGGTTCAAGTTTCCATGTCTTGGCCCTAAAGGAAGGGTATATTTGACGAGCTTGAGAGGATTCTCAAAATTCCTAACTATCTCCCTGTAACGGTCTCGAGAAGGACTTAGGGTATGATGTGTGAAAGGCTAAATGAGGGTGCTAATGACCATCTTCATCGACATCTTGATTCTATATAGACTTCAGTAGTATTCCGTTTAGCATTTGATTTCAGACTTGTTCTTGATTCATATTCAGATTCTTGGTCTAAAATATATTTCGGCTTTTTGCTCAGATTTTTTATCAGGTTTTGAAGGATAACGTTGACTTTGGATATCTACATGGCTTACTTGATTGATTGAGCCTTGTTCTTTTGATTCTTTTGTCTTGGATTACAGGCATAACTACGGCTTCGGATATTGATCTTGGGTATTTCTCTTGATTGAGCCTTTGTCTTTGATCGTGGCTCGTGTCGTCTTGGATTTGATTGCTACCATGGATTTGGGTCAGACTAGCACCTTTGGTGTGAAATAGGGTTGGTCTTTTAGTAACACGGGTTGTTTATTGTGGGGAATGGGCTTGCCTTCCGTCATGGATTGTCAACAAGGGAGATGGTCTGGATTCGTCCTAGAATCTCTTGAGATATGCTCGTCCTAAACTAGGGTCATATTGTGGTTTCTATTGCCAGACATGGAATAGGTAAGAAAAATGGACACGGAGTTTCAGGTCCTCTACAACTTGGAATGGAACATCATTTAAGTGTACTCACATCGACTTGGAACGTGTGGTTGTTGTTCGTTTTAAAAAATATCTCAAATCAATTCTTGTTGTCACAGGAAAAGGATAAGAGAAGAGATAGGATATAATATGTGGATTGAAAAGTGTACTTTTATTGAAATGAATGATGAATGTATTTAACATAGAGTCGAGAAGACATGTGACTCGTGGGACAGCCCCCAGGTTGTCACTAGGAATGGAAATGGACACGAAGAAAGTTACTAGAACAAATATGAGATAGAAAGCCTAAAACTCGGACTCGGACTCGGACTTTGACTCGATCCTAGGACTAGACTCGTAATCATCGGCCCACGCTTGAACATTTTCTCTTCCAGCAACGGGCTTCGACATCTGACTTTGAGCATTCACCCATTTGAGCACCTCGTCCTCATCATTGGGAACATTGGAAGGATAACAGTCAAGAAGAGTTTCTTGATAAGTGGTATATCCATGAGGATTGCCTAAGCTACCTTGTGGGTTAAAGGTTGAGAGGGACAACCTCTCGCTTTCGATCATATCCTGAATGACATGTTTTAATTTGTAACATTTCTCTGTATCATGCCCTTTGCCTCTATGGTATTTGCAGTAGGAATTCTCATCCCAGAACTTGGATTTCTTTTCGGGTTCGGGAGTAGGTCCTATAGGCTTCAACATTCGTTGTTCCATGAGTCTCTGAAGGACATCGGTGTATGTAATACCAATGTTGGTAAAATTCCTAGGAGGTGTGCCCTTATTTTCGGAAGCCTTTGTAAATGACCTTGGAGGGTTGTTAGGTTTCTTTGACGAAGGATCCATGAGGATGCCTTTGTCGATTTTGATTCTTGGATGAGAAGAACTAGGAATGGATTGTCCATTTGTTGCTTTCTCCTTAAGACTGTCAAGTTGAGGGTTTGTCTGGAAACTTTTCATCTTGAGAGGTCGGGCATCAAGCTTGTTACCCATTTCAGCAAAGTGGTTCTCTATGTTGGAAAGCCGAGAGTTTAGGCTATCAATGGCTCCTTCTATCTTGGAGAATTTGTTGTTGAAGGCAATGGAAAGCATGAGCATTCCACTTTGGATATCTTCGTCTTCGAGGACATTGATTTCCTCACTACCATGAGGAGCGAGGAGGTGAGAACAGTCTAGGGATGATTCTTCGTCATGTTTAATGATATCAGACCCAAGAGGGTCGATCTTCTTGGATTTCTTGGCGGAAGGTGGCTTAGGAAGCTTGCCCTCTTCGATCATATCTTCGATGGTGTGTTTCAAGAGAAAACACTCTTCAATATCATGGCCTCTACCTTGGTGATATAAGCAATATTTGTTGCCCTTCCAGAGGTTCACTTGTTTCTCTAAAGGTGGATCCGGAGTCGGTCCTATTGGATGTAGCATGCCTTGGGCAGAAAGTCTCTTCAAAGCATCGGCATAAGACATGCCTAAATCGGTAAGCACCCTTTGATGCCTCCCAGGTTTCTTTTCAGCTGTTTTCGGCTTTCTAGGACGATAGTTATTGCAAGAGGTAAGCTTTGGACGACCTAGACTAGAGGTTTCCCTAGGTGGTGTGTTCTTTACCACCATTCCATTTTCAAGGGTGAGGACGCGAATGCTCAAATTTTCCACTGTAGCTTGAACTCGCAGGACCATGGCATAAACGTCTTGAAGAGACACGGTGATTGTGGTTTGATCTGCTTTGTGACCTTGCTGATTGACAGAACTTGTTGGATTCCTACTTGACAAAAATGACGCGCATTACAACTCGATTCGACATGGGATCACGCATACTAAGGCAACAAACAAAGGAAGGGATAAGATGACAAATCTAGACTTGACTTGTGAATTCATGAAATGTCGTGAACGACTTCTCGTGTTTGAATTCACGGTGCTTGACTTTAATTTAGACTCGAGTGTTGACTTTGACCGAAGTGACCTTCATATGATTGACTTTATTGACGGAATTGATGACGCACGTTGATTCTGGACTCGAGTTTGCTTATAGGTGTTAAGAAGACTGTTGTAGTTTAGACTTAAATATGAGGCCCATTAAGACTCGTGTGTTGAGTCTCGGAACGTGTGACTCGAGTGTTTAGATCCTAACTGAATTGGGGTAGGGGGTCCAAAATGACGGCGTGACGCCTTAGGATTTGACTTGATTTTGAAAAGACCCAAAATATAAAGAAAAGACGGGTTCATGACTCGACGGAGTTTCGACTAGGACATAGTCGGTTTGAACTTTGACTCTAACTTAGCCCAATTGAATTTACATATTTACATTTACACGGTTTGAAAATATTTTGAATAAAACGTTTTTGGTTTTTTTTTTGTTGTTTCGTTTTTTTGTTTTAGGTTTTTTTTTTTTTTTTTTTTTGGACTTTTTTTTTTTTTTTTTTTTTTTTTTTTTGGGACTTTTTTTTTTCGTTTTTTTTTTGTTGTACAGGTTTTGAAAAGGGTTTGAGGCCCGAAGTTTGACTCAACATTTGGACAGAGTTTTGACTCATTTTGCGCTATTTTGAAAATGTTTACATTTTGAAAAGGATTTTTGATTTTACAAAATCGTGGTTTTGTTTAGAAAGTGGTGATCACATATGATACAAACATTATACAAGCATTATAACGGGATGCTGAGTGCATTTAGAAGGGTTTTGGTTTAAAGGGTAGGTTGCCATACCGAACCATCAAACCCGAAGTCTGTGGAGAGGCTCGTGCCAAACAAGAGTAAGGCCGATTCCTAGTCCATTTCCTCAAGTAGTGAAGGCCCTTGATACAAACAAGAGTAAGCATCATGGTATGGATGACGTCAATCGCTATCCATCCTTAGGCCCAAAATAAGAATTAGGACCGTTTAGACGGGACGATTGGTCGAATGGGTTGGGTTGGGCCTAGGAAGGCCGAATAAACGATCTAGGAAGATCGAGTTATGAAAACCGACAATTGTCTTATACAAATTTATTCCCTAACCTTGTTCGAGTTTCACCCTAGCTACACGTAAGTGTATATCCCATGAGTCGCCAAAGCGTGGAGACGGGCCGCCCACGGGGCGCTTGGTGAGAAACGAAACAAGCGTTTGCATTTTGTATGGAGTCGCCACCAATTTTTATGGGAAATTGGAACCGTTCGAATACCTCGTGTCATGTCAAGACACAAAGTAGTGACATGAACACTAAGCAATCGTTACCCTTAGCATTCTATGTCTAGAATGACTCTCGTGGATGCCAATGAACATGGGTGCTCACGGAGATCTGGAGTAAGGGGTGAGGGTACGTATTAGGAAGCTCTTTTGATCGAACACCTAATCCCGCCCGCCTCGATAGCGGCCTCTACTAATGATTAGGGAAGTTATTCGTACTTGATATATCGTCGGCTATATGCATGCAATGCAACATCCAAGTTTTAATCCTAGCATGTGAGAATTAACTAAGTCGGTGAACAAGTAGTTTATCATGTAATTAGGTCGAAGTAGGATTTAATGCTCATTTACATGTGAAAACATACAGACAACAAAAGAAGTACAATAATGAAAATTACAATGATTACAACGGATTAGGCGATTTATGTCGAAAATACCTTTAAAACGGATATTTTGAGAAAAAGAATAAAAGAATAAAAGGGATAAAATTAATGAACAGGAATTAGCGATATTACGGATATTAGTTAATTAATATGTAAACTAACTAAACTACGTCAAGGCAGAAAAGGAGTTCAGAGGCAGAACTCATCCTGGAACAGGCGCAGCAGGACCGCGCCCTCTGGAAGAGGCGCAGCAGTTGCTGCGTCTGTTCCAAGGGTGAATTCTGGCTGTGAAGCCGGAACTGCAAATCGTTAATGTCAATTGATGATTTTAATGGTTGATTGAAATATTTACTCGGATGGAAGTGATTAATAGGTTAATTACATGTGAATGATGGTCATAAAAGCGATAAAACACGGATGAGACGGAATATAACGAATTAATTACATGATGAAGCGATGTTAATGAATGAGTCCTCTGTTGAAATCAATTAACTAGTCTAAACATGATGAATGTACAACGAATATACGACAAACATGTGAATAAACAAACGAAAACTATATCAATGGCGAATTCCAGAAACTCAATATGAACAAATTGAATCTCTAAAATCCGGGTTTGAATTTAATGACGAAAACCCGTAAATATGGATTATTTAGGATTTAAGTCGGACTTATGATGATTGAAACATGTGGATGAATGATGAATTATATACATGTGATTATTAAACTATCATGTGAAAGAATTAAAGAACAAACAAATACAAATCAAATACGAACAAGAACGAATTACAGAGGACGAAGAAGAAGAAAAGAAGCGAGGAGCTGCGGCGGCCTCACGAAGAGCGCGGCAGAAGGCTGCGCTCCTTCGAAGAGGCGCGGCGATTCTTTGCGTCTTTTCTTCTGTCGATCTTCGAAAATCCGTAAAAAAAAGGGTTTTAAAGACGGTTTTAGAAATCGGTTTTAATGGTGTTTTCGACGTAAACCTTACATGAGTGATACAATAAAAATAAATACAATAAACAAATAAGGATTATACACCCTCAGACTTACATGTTGACGAAACGAGAAGGACTAAGAATACCGATTAGTGAATGCTCGACGCGAATGCAAAGAGAGTGCCCTCGTAAGAGGAAAACGATTGATTAATTAAATTGATTGAGTGTAGTTGGTCAAATTGGTCGGTCATGCAACGGAGAGGCTGGTACCCGGAAAGATCCGAGCTTACGTGGTCGGAAGTCCAAGCACGTAGGCGCCAAATAGTAAGAACAAAGTCTAGAATGCAAAGGGAGAAGAGAAGGGCGGACACTCGCGTGAGAAATATGAGGAACGAAAGCTCCTATTTATACTAATCACGTGAAGGAATAGGGTTTCGGAGACTCTTTGGAAGTGAATCTCGGAAAGATATAAAAAAGATACGTAAATCATGCAGAGAAGGGCCTGGGAAGAGGCGCAGCAGCCACTGCGTCTCTTGGAAGAGGCGCGGACACTGTTGCGTCTATTCCCAGGAGGTTTCCTCCTGCTTAAGAAAGATTTCCGCGTTTAAGTTATGGTAGGACGGAAATAACTCGATTATCTTATGAATATTACGGGATATTATTTGCCAAAAGATAAAATTTGAGAAATATGGAATAGAAATATCCGGAACATTCCAGAACATTCTGACTCGGGATTTAACAGTTATCAGAAAATGGAGACGGGTTTTGACCCGGACTCCGAATGTACTCTAATTACTGCCAAAACGACCGTATCGGCACGTAGATGACAACTAAGAGGTTGACATTAATATTTGAGCAATCACTTGACGATAATCTTACGAACTGTCACTAATCGTTCCGCGAATCAAACATGCGGCCCAATCATCACCGGGTGGTTTGCGAGAGGTGCAGAAACGAGGTGTCTACAGTGATTTGTATGAAAAAGAAAAAATTTAAACGATAAACTTTTCTTTATTTGCATATAAGTTTATAAAATTTTAAAATTTCTTATTAAAGTAAATAATACAATAAAAAATATTAATTAAATTAATCAAAGTGTTTACAAAATTTTATATTTAAATGTATTTTCATATTATTTATATTTGATTAAATTTCATTCAGATTTTATATTTATTTTAAACAAACAATTTTTAGGTTTGCCTTAACATGAAAATATCTTAATTTAAGTCGGACAAGATACTTGCCACGGGTGTTCTTTAGTTCGTGGCTAAAATTTTTTTTGCCATGGAACAATTCGTGGCTAAATAAAATTTCGCCACGGTTGTGACATAGTTCGTGGCTAAAATGATTATTTGCCACGGGTGTAGCCTAATTCGTGGCGCAAGTGACTTTTTGCCACGGGAAAAGTAACCCCGTGGCATAATTTTTTTTCCAAAATAATGAATAAATTTTTCCCGTGGGTAACCATAATTTAGCAACGAATTATAAATTCCCGTTGCATAATTCGTGGCGCAAGTGACAATTTGTTGTAGTGTCACCTTCCTTGAGGAGCCTATCCTTGAGACATTTGAGATACCCTATCATGAAGAAGAACGTCGTTCCCCTATTCCTCATAAAGACTACTTGACACCTATCATGGAGCCAATGATCATTGAAGAGGACATGGTGGACCTTCTTCAAAAGGCCAAAGCATCGTACAAAAGCTACTTGGTGAAAAAGCTCTAAGAGAAACTTGCTCGTGAAGCTACTTGTGGAAATTTAGCACCCACAATGACAACTTCTAAGGAGCTCGATCATCAATGCCATGAGAATTCTCCTTCTACTCTTGAAGGATTGAGAAATTCAAATGCTATCATCATTACCAAAATTGAAGAAGAAGTTGGTGAGTGGAAGTCTACGGATGAAAATGAACCATACTTCATACCTAGTGTTGACGATAATCATGGGCTTGTTTATTGGAAGCATTGGGGAAGCTCTAGTGCCGAGGACAAAGTGAAAGAAAGAACATATTACAAGCTTCCTTGGCCAAATTTCATGTTCAAATGGAGCAACCCATACTTGTGTTTATTTGGAGCTTGTTCACAAGCTTTTGATCTCCTATTAAGAGCTTTGAGCTCTATGGACAAGAATTTCTAAAATTTGAACTATTTTTGTGGAGTCCTATCTTAAACCACCATTTGTAGGATATTTCTTGGATTCCTTACTTTGTATAATATTGTACATTTTTGCATTTGTATTTGATTTCTTGCATGAGAGTAGTGAGAGAGAGTCTTCTTACATTTTTATTGAGCAAATTTCAGAAAAAGATAAGGAGGAATAACAAATCGGTGAAAGGCTATGATTGTGCAAGGAAAAGAAAGAAAAAGAAGAAAAGAGGCCAAAGACGGCCGTCCCGAGGCCTGGACGCCCGTCCAGGGCCCTCATCGCATTACTGTTTAGCACCGTCTCAGAATCCGAGCGGATTCAGCACAAGACGCCCGTCTTCCCCTCAAGACGCTCGTATTCCCCACGGGACGCCCGTCTTGGAAGACACCTGAGATGAAGTTTTGAAACAGCCAGGAAATCCGAGCGGATTCTTGAGAAACCGCTCGTCCCGAGTAAGACGCCCGTCCTAAAATAAAAGACGCTCGTCTTCTGCATGCTCCAGATTTTGCTGAGGTTCTATCTCAAAATCCGCGCGGATTTAGAGGAAGACGCTCGGCTTCTATAGGCTAAAGACGTCTGTCCCGCTACAAAGACGCTCGGATTGGGGTCTTTTCTCGAACAATCTGGCCGGGTCCCACCCTTATCCGCTCGGCCTCCCCTCTTCTTCTATAAAATCACCCTCTTTCTCCTTCATTTCTTCACCTTATCTAACCCTAAAACACTTATCTTCATCCTCAAAAACACTCCCTTCACATCAAAAGCCAATGAAAACCCCATTTCCTCAACTTCAAGATGATGAACCTCAAGGGCAAGGCTAAGAAGTTTGTTGAATCAACCGGAAGGAAATACAAGGGATCATCCTCTTCAACCCCGCGAGAGGTAGTGCCACCAAGGAACTTCCGTCCCATCATAAGAGGAGGAATAGAGCAACTTGAGTACTTCCAAGAGGTGCTCTTCGAATCCGATCCCCACCGCAAGAACTTTGTCAAATTGCTAGGTAAGAACTATGAACCCACTCAATTCATACATACTAAGGTGTTGGAAGTCCTTGGGATAAGGTACCACACCGAGATGTTCTTTGATGGCTTAGGGATTGGAAAATGTTTCCATGCCCATGAGGAGACGTACCTTAGTCTCACCCTGGAATTCTTGAGTAGCCTTCGCATTGTCACGAATACTCGAACAAATGTGGTCATGGAGTTTAGGTTGTGCAACTTAGACCATAGACTTACACTTGATCAATTTGCCCTCATTTTCGGTCTTGAAGTGCCCACTAACTATACCGAAAAACCTGTTGATTTCGATGTGGACCTAATTTGGAGGGCTATTTCCGGGAGGAATTTTACCGGTTTAAAGCAATGCTATACCTTCGCCATCAAACATCCGGTGATTCGGATCACCGAGCGCTTTGTGGCCGGTACCATCAATGGGAGGTACGAACAAGATAGATGTACTCTCATTGATTTAACTTTTCTTGAGTCCTATTTAAATGTTCGGGGGACGAGGCGCTATAACTTCAACACCCCCCTTGAGATACTTACAAGGTTTCATGATTTTGCTCAAGGGACCACCCAACTTAAGACCTTCGTAATGGGAGGTCTAGTTACTATTTTGGCCAACTACCTTTGCCCCGGGTTCAACTCCCAAGGGATTTATACTCCTCTTGAGGGGAGTACTTTGATTGATGAACACGCCGTCTTCACCCACCACCGGTGGTGTAACTACACTCAAGAAGGGCGTGTAGAATGGCTCACAAAAGGGTGCACCTCCATCATCCTTGAGGGTTGGAATATACCGGGCACCGACCCAAGATTGAGCCCATATTCGCCTCCACCAAGCTACCTCCTTGATATCCAAATCCTCGACAATCCCCCTCAAAGGGAAGAGCCGCCCCGCCAACAACAAGTACCTCGTGGGGTACCGGCAAGGCCTACTCGCCCACCTTCCTATGTGCCTATCCCACCATACTCTACTCCTTATACCCAATTCCGACCGAAAATTCCCAATACCCCGGGCATTAATGATTTGATGAAACTCATGAATAGATTGGACCTCGGGGTACATGAAGGGAGGGTCGACAACTACTTGGCCCTTTATCCCCAATACTATAACATGGCTCAACAAGGGTATATTGACCCCAATGGTCCTAAGCCCTCTTGGGCCCAACCGCAACATTTGTTCCCTAATCAAGGGGACCAAGCTTGGAATCTCGGTGGTGGAGGGTACTCGGGCCAAGGAGGAGGGCATGACCAAGGACGGTTTGACCAAGGAGGGTATGACCAAGCCGGGAGTTCTCAGCGGTATGGTTACCCCCAAGATGAGGAGGATGACGAGTGAAAGAGGCATACCTCATCACCTCTATCTGTATGATACTCCTCTCTCCCTCTCACTTTTGTATATACATTGCATTTAGTGTCGCTTTCGCATGCATTTGTATCATATTTCATTTTCATTAGCTAGTTCATATAGTATAAGTTGAATTGTAATATATCTCACACGACTCATATAGATAGTTGCATATACACTAGAATTCATGCATATTCACTAATGACCAATCCTATTCTTTTCTACACTAGAGATAGTGTTTAAATCGGTTTGGGGAGGTTTGATCATAAGTGACCATAGTTTAAAACATGCATCATATAATATAGTTTAAATTGCATTCATTTGTTATATATGTCATATAGAATTGCATCTAGTTAGAGCATGCATTCATTCATATCATTACATTCATTCAAAAATCAAAAAACATGTTTTTCTTTTTCATACCTACTCCTACATGTACATTGAGGACAATGTCCAAAATAAAGTGGGGGATGGGAATTTATTTTCCAAAAATGATAAAAAAAATTGAAAATTTTTGAAAAATCCCAAAAACATGTCATTTTATTTCATAAAATCAAAAACCATAAAAATTGAAAAATTGAAAAAAATCAAAAACATGTTCATTTCCTTTTTAGTGTAGAATTGTATATATTGTATATACTTGTTTGCTTGTTTGTTTATCCTTTTTCACATTGATCGACTATGCCACATCGGAGACATTAGGATATTAAAGACTGCATGGTATGATCTTTCCAATCTCCTTTTTCCTCTTTATGTTAATGACTATGTGGCTTTATTTTGATTGATGCGGTATAAACAATGTGAATTTAGGACTTGCATTTAGCTTATTTGGCATATTAGTTGGTAGAAGCATATGCATTAGGATGTATATATGTTAGTTGCATCATGGCATGTAGTTGCATGTTAGAAAAATTTTGTGAAACTGTCTACTCGGGAAGTTTGACAAGTGTATATAAGGCCCTAGTAGATGCTTTTTCTTCTTAAGACTTTGCTTGTTAGAATATTTGTAAAAACACCCTAGGATGTGTCATGCTAGTATCCTTTGACCCATGGATTAAGGCCCAGTCAAGAGTACCTTGTGGTGTGATAACTCCTTGGCCACCGTTTATTCAAAGGTAACCCTTGAAACCATGCAACCATCACTCATCCATGTTCTACCATACATTTTGTCATCAAAGGGAATGGGCACAAAAAGAAATTGATTTGAGTTCAATAAAATAAAATGTCAAAAAGTTTGCAAAATGCATCAAATGAAAAGAGGAGCAAAAATAGACTCCTAAAGCTTCAAATATAAAGCACCCTCACTACATATGGGGTGACTTTGAAAATGTTCAAAAATGCAAAAAGTTGAAAATTGTCAAGTGTTGAAATGCCAAAAATCAAAAGAAATGGCAAAAAGAAAGTGTTCTCAAATGTCAAATGCCACAAGAAATTGGGGGAAAAAACCAACATCAAAGCAAACTCCCAAATAAAACTCAAATACTATCGATCACTTTATCCATCGTATCCATTTTTTTGCATGGTAGAGAGGGGACGACCCTTCTTCTTGTCTAGGCAAGAAGGGGAATTCCGCGATCCTCCAGTGTTTCTAACACCATAGGGAGTCTATTCTTGACAAAAGCATTTAACGATTGAGGACAAAGGTACCCTAGCTTGACACAATTTGGCGGTGATTTATTGGTATCCTTCTAGGCCTAGTAGTTTGAAGAAATTGTATCTATGAAGGAATGTGTACCCTTGAATTACTTCCCTTGTAAATAATTTCCGCCACTTAGATTAGGAAAGTGGCTATTCTTTTGTAGATGCATCCATTACTTGATTTCGTGTGCTTAATGTTTGGATGTGTCGCCATTTTGGCAAGACCCACCTTACCTTGCAAGAAGGCATCCTACCTCATGGTTGTCTTGTTGTGAGTTGAAGGGGCGGAGTGAGACCCGCTAATTGTCTCATATCGGTTATATTAGTAGGTTAGTTTAAATAAAGGTCTAGTTTTTGTCACCTCTTTACTCGGGACGAGTAAAGGTTTGGTTTGGGGATATTTTATGTGATCATTATTTGAGCATATTTAGTCCCCTAATTGAGCCTATTTTGCATACTATTATATCATTCCATGACCATTTTATCCGTCAAATGCTTTCTATTTTGGTTTCCTAGTGCATTTCGTATGTTTTGTAGGAAAGAAGATAATAAGGCGGAAATTCCCGTCTTTCGTGCATATTTGGAAGCTATTTTGACGATGTTTGATGGACTAGTATGAAGAGGAAGCGAGAACTAAAGACCAATCCTACGAGAATAAAAAGAAAGTGAAGGAAAGGATTATGTTACATAATCTGAGCGGCCTCACTGGCGAGACGCCCGTCCAGAACGACAATGCGAGCGTCCAAGCAACAAAGACGCTCGGATTCCTCCACTACAATCCGAGCGGATTCCCAGAAACACACCCGTGCACCCCCTCTAGAATCCGAGCGTCTTCCCTTCCTGGACGGACAGACCGCAACGTCTTCAGCTGAGATGCTCATCCCTCCAAAAAGACTAGCATTTCCCTGCTTTAAACTCAAACATGTAATTACTAATTTAGCCTTAGTTAACCTAATGAAGCTCTACTATTTATACCCCACTTGTAAATAATCAAAAGAGAGGTTGGAGATTAGGTTAAGCCACTACATTAGAAATTCCTCTTAGATTCAATTAGGAGTAGATTAGAATAGATTGCTCTTTAATCTTTCCACAAATTACACATTAATCTATCCTTAATTATTGTTTAAGCTTATTACTTTTGGGTAATTGAAGATTATTGGCTTATTATTGGAGGATTGACAACCCTTCATCAATCAATCAAGTTTCTTCTATTATTCTTTGCTTTATTATTTGGATCATATTAAGTTGGTATAATTCCCTTACCCTTTACTCTTTATTGTTTATTTCATCATTCTCTTATCATGTCTACGCTTGTTGTGATGATTGACACCATTAATGACATGTTCTCCAGGATAGTGAGTGAGTAGTCTCTTAGGTAGGATTAGTGGGTAATTAGATGAAACCAACATGGGATTGATTAATGCTTAATCTAATATGTTTTCATAATTAAATTGCTTGCTTGTTTTGATGTCAACTTTATGCATATGTTATGTTTGATGAAATGCTAAGCCTATGAATCCTTGCATTTTTACCATCTCTTATCTACTCAACTTGACTTATAAGATATAAACCAACTCGAGTCTTGTTAGACCATGCATAGAAGTTGAATAGGAGGAAAGTAAGTCGACTTGTAGGTGTTGTACAATCTAATCGATTCGGCTTCGGGACCCAACTCTTCCTATGAACCGTAAGACATAAACCAACTCGGTTCCTCCACAACATTAATTGCTTACAACTTTGTAAACATGTTTGTATAATCAACACCATGAATCCTCTATGACCCCATGATATCCTAGCACTTTTAATCATTTATCTACATCTTTCCTTTTATTGCTTGTTTTACTTTTGCTTTTATTAGTCTAGAACACAACTACAAACCCAAATCAATCGTGACACTAGCATAAATTGAGATAGATAGACTTAGAACCCAAAGCACACCGTCCTATGGATCGACCTCGACTTACCGCTAACTAGTTGTTTGTTGAGAATATAAATGTGTTTGATTGGATGTGACCCGACGACATCACTCCACATCAATGGGGTAAAACAGACTGAAATAAAGCAGGATGCAGACTAATATTTGTCCGTTGTGCACAGGTTGCTGTTATCTTGTTGGCTAGCTGGGTACTTTCTAAAGTCAAGGCTTCTTGTAGTTTTCTGTAGTTGATTTCGTGGAATAATGGTGAAATGGTCCTCCTGCAACAGCCTCACAATTGCCTCATCAAAAATAGAAAGAATACTTTATGCTTTATCAATCTTTTCAGCAGGATGTGACTGGTTGTCCTTGCTTGTTTTCTGTGCTGAGTTTCCCTTTGCATTTCCTGGCTGATCTTGGATGTTTGAGACTCTTGATGGACTCAATTTAGGCTCACCCTAGCTGGCCATATTGGTAGCTGAAAGCTGGACCTAGTGAACCTCTTAACAAGTTGTGTTGGGGGTGGAGCATTGAATGTTGTCTGGCCTTGGTCTGTGGCTTGGTCAGGGGTGTGAACCCCTGATTTAGCTCCTGCTGCAGAGGTCCTCCACATAGGTAAGAAGTACATTGAACTTAACATAGTAGTCTTGCACGGTCATCCCCTCGGTCTTCACAAAGCTATCAAACTCCGCTTGGAGCTTGCTCCGGACGTGTTTGGGTATGAACTCATCTCTCATCTCGGCCTTGATGTTCTTTTAACGACGGTGACTTCTCCTTCGCGCCTATAGTAATCCTTCATAGCTTCCCGCTCCTTGTACCACCATAGGCCCGCTTGGCCTTTTATGTGACTCATATTTACACACATTTAGTTCCCTAACTAGCCTCGTTTCATATGCTTTTATGTGATTATTAGGGACGTTTCTTATCTTTAGCTTCCTATTATGCAAATTATATGAGGTTTGGTACCTTTGGTAGGAGGAGAGCACTAGGTTTGCTTAAATGGAGCATCATAGACCTAAATTAATCTCATGTAACGACCAAGCATCAAAGAGGAGACTAAAGGCCTTAGTCAATAAAGCATGATTCCGGGTAATGGAGAGGAATCCTTATGAGTTCAGGCCAGCTCCCACGAGCTAAGGGGCAGTCAAGCCAAATCAAGAGAGAAAAGGGAGTGAGCTCGATCGAGCTCATTGAAGGTCGGGCGAGCTCACTGAAGGTCGGGCGAGCTCGTACCCTGCTAGCACGAGCCAACTGACAGGATTGACCTCGAATGTGGGAGGTCGTGCGACCTTGTTGTAATATGTGTCCTCCGACAATAATGCGATCACAATTGTCGATCATATTGATCACATATTTAAATCTCATAACAAGAATACGAAAGGGATGATACATTACATATATAGTCAACTGGTCCACACATATCGGTAATGATTGGCTGGCTAGAGTTTGACATTACTGTCGTGCGACGGTGGTGATCACTTGATCGCTTGAGGTCACACCTAAATAATTGAAAAAGGTTAAATAATTGTATGTCGATACAGATTAATTAATTCCTTAAAATTGAACAAATTTTATCATAAGAGAGAAAATGACATTATAATGTGATTAAATAAGATTTTATTTAGTAATTTAAGAAGTTATATTACTAAAATTAATCGGTGTTTGTGAAACACGCGAGATGAGAATGATAAGTTAGTTATAATTACAAGATGTTGTGAATTATACTAACTAGTATTTAAATGACCATTTTATGAGAAAGTAATTTTGAATTACTGGTCAATTTGTTAAATGTGATTTATTTAATTTGTAAATGATATTTAATTTGTTAAATATGCATTTTAAATTAAAACATGATATAAGACATGTCACATGTCACATAACATACAATTGTACAATTGACGAAAATAAAATGGACTCCATATTACACATATTAACCGAAATATTGGTGGACATTTTAGAAGTTTTGTCTTATTCATTTGTCTATGACACTTGATAGTGACTTGACTATGACAAAGCCTTACACAAATTAGTCTTGTGAAGACAAAAAGGGAAAAGAAAAAGGGTCCAAAAACCCTATATGCCCACCAGTTTTTATGACACAATAGAGTGATTATTCTCTATTATTCATTCTCTTATGTTTTTATGATAAAACACAACACTTTCTCTCTTGTTCTTCATAAAAATTATTTTTATGAATCAAATTTCTACAAATCAATCACTAATAATACTAGTAGTAGTATATGAGTATTAGTAATCGATTTTAAGGTAAACCACATTACAAATATCTAGTACATATTATTTTGTGGGATTTTGGGATAGTCTTGGGTGCTACTTATTGGAGGACTTCTATTTTGAAGTCATGGATGATCATCCTAATGTATTTTCTAGCTCAAGAACAAATGAAGGTAGGAGACCTTTATTTGTGCCCATTTGGCCGAATTTTTTATGGTGAGAAAACTATTTTCTTATCTCTTCTTATTTAATTTGCATGCATAAGATCAACAATTTATTTTATGACTAAATAAATTAATTCTTATATGAATATGTAAATTAATAAGATTAATGAACTTTAACAAGTGGTATCAGAGCCTTAGGTGGTTTGCATGCAAATCGGTTTATAGTTTTTCCGAGTATATGATTAACATACAAAACTAATTAAATTGGTTTTATGAAGATAAACCTAAAATAAATTTTCATGTTAAAATTTTCTGATCCTAAGTGATTTTTAGGATATTTTGGTTTATTTATGGATTTTATTGTTCATTTTATATAATATTGACATTAAAATGTGATTTTTATGATAAAAATGTCATTTTTTGACGAAAATTAGCTAAACTTCGATTTTTCCAGTGGTTTTTGGATATGCTTTCACGTATACTATCTACTAATGGCCTGTAAATTTTCATGATAAAATGAGTTGTTTTGCTCGAAATATGGATTTTTCAAGTTAAAATCGTATTCAAATGGGAAAATAGGTTAATATGAGTTATATTTCGAATCTGGTCATGAAAATTTAGTATGTTGTCACATGCAATTTTACAAGATGTGTGTAAAATATTTGGCTATAATGAAGTCTTTATGCATGATTTATGAATTTTTAATGAAAAATCACATAAATAGTGACTTTAATTAGTAAAAAATGTTAAAACAAACTTCATGACTAAGGAAAAACGTTACATGTTGCATTTTATCATATAATTCAGATCTAAAAGTGAAAAGTTTATAAAATAATTGTTCTCATATTTTTATTGTCAAAATTGATAAAACCGATAAACCGCAACATTGTTTTTCTCGATAAATTTTCGAAATTTTTAACCTAAGTTTTGAACATTATGAGTGTCATGGTATTGTTCAAGAATGTTCATGAGTTCAATATTTAAATTTTGAAATTATTTAAAATTTTTATAATTTAATTTGAAGTTTATAGCATAATTTTGTATTTTTAGGTCCATTTATGAACAATATTATGAAATCAAGGTTAATTATTATCAAAATGTTAGTGGAGACTAATTTTGAGTCCTAAGTTGGTTAGGGTAATTAACTTGTACATAAATATGAGTTTATGTAATTATTGTGATTTTAACAAGTTAAATCACGGAAATCCGTAAAAACCGATTAATATACGATATTGGCTCTTTAAAGGCGATTTAGCATAAAATCTAGCATGTTCATACATAAAATAATGCTGCATTTTATGATTGTTATATTTTAATTTTTATGTAATTTTTGAATTATGTAATTTTACTTAGTATGACCTTAGTTTTAATTGGTATTACCCGAAATATATGGGAATATCAATTCGGTTGTAATTATTGTGATCTCGTATCACCGTTTTGTAATTTAATAGATTTATTTTATTTTAATTACAAATGTATAATAGGAAATTATATAATTCATTATGTAATTTAATTATTCCGGAGTTCCTTGAAGATGGTGCCTTTTGAGAAGACGGTCCATCAAAGACGGTGCTACCTCGAGATGCGTGTCAAAACCGAAGTTCAAGGGACCAAAGGAGTTGGTTTCCGAATTTGTAAAATAGTTTATTAGATTTACTATTTTAGGAAGGCCATACAAGGATTTTATTTTTATGCTTTGCATTTTATTCATATGTTGCATGCATCGTTAAATTGCCATAACTAAACATGCATTTTAAATCGAGTTTATCGACCGTGTCAATTACAATTATCGTAGTTCACCGCTTTAGTTCACTTAAAACGTGATAGATAATAAATTGACATGACCTCTCGCTAAAATAAACAATTGAGACTTAGCCTTACCAAAAAGTAGAAACCATGAAAACCTATTTCGTGAGGGAGTGCACTCGGCTTTACCGGGGTACAAACCTTGTTACGTAGGGGAAGTGGGTGATAAATGTCTATCCACCGAATTTATGTTAATAAAGGGTATTTCGGCACACCGTGCCCTAAGTTAATATGAATTTGGATCATGGACACATTTATTCGAAATTTGGATTGAACTCAAGGAAAGTATTCTTGACTATTTCCGGATGTGTTTCGGGCTAGAGATAAATATTAATGTAATTTTATCGACCAAGAGTTCTAAAAGTAGAATCGATTAAAGAGTTAATCCACCGAGTTATGTTAATAAAGGGTATTTCGGCACACCGTGCCCCAAGTTAATATGAATTTGGAACTTGGAATCATTTATCATAGTTGGGTAGAGGTCACTATGTAAATGCTTTACTTGTTATTTACAAGTATTAATAAAACGATAAATGTTAATTTTTCCACTATTCCGTTATCATATTGTTCAATTTCTTTACCACAATTCATATACGATATCATTTCGATTTTTGATTCAAATCTCCATTAAAACATCGTAACTAAAGGGTTTTTGATTCTTGACTAACATATCTACTTACAATGAATTGTTTCTCATATGCTTAATTGAGTTAAGTACTTTGAAACGTTATATTATTCTGGTAACTAGATTTATTGGAAATCAAAATTGACCAAAATACCGCAACCACTTCAATGAAAGTTTGAAGACTAAACAAACGAATGAAGAGCAGTCTTCATGAATTTCAATTTCGCTTCTCTTAGCAAAGACTCATTGAAATGAGTGGGAGCATTCTCTTAAACCGTTAAGAAAAGGACGAGGTTCAAGAAGTAAAGATTAGAATGGAATTGACAAGACAAAGGTAAAAGTAAAGACTAAACCTATCAATTCCAATCGATAAAGTTCCCATTTTAGAAGTGTTGGACACTAGAAAGGAAACTACCTGAAGTTGTTAAAGAATAAGCAAGTTAGTTGTGGGACATCTAATAAGACTTAGTTCTTTGTTTATTTGATTGACATAAATTTTGCTAGTACTACTTCGTCAATATAAGAAACCGGTGGTGGTTTTCATCATTATATTTGATACATAGGGTGATTAGAATATGGCGACTAGCAACAATGATGTTGAGAGATAGAGTCATTGTGTACTCAATCTAGTTTTTGGGTTTAGAGTTGTACTTAATTGTGACTATTAAGTGCATAAATTCTAAATAAGAATATAAACATGTTAAGATACAAAAAAAGTTTCACTTTTGTGACCCTATACACCATGATTTGATGTATGGTTAGCCCATTATCAAGGTGATTATATTCTAAACCAAACTAGAATGATATATCATGAAGATGATGCAAGACTCAAATTGGTAACCCAAGATTAAACCTTAGATTCTAGAATGATGAACGCAAAGAGTTATCGAGTACTCTTGAAACCATTAGATCTTATGGTATATGCGTATCTTGTATTCAAAGCAAGATGTCTCGTGCTTTTTGGTTGAAAAGGAGATCGAGGTTGTAAATCATTGATCTAGATTAGGTTGATCATTTTCTTTTACCAACGATTTAAGTTGACGCTAATGTGTTCACTTAATAAGGTAATTAGAGAAATCTTTGAAGAAGTTCAAAGAATTCCAGGAATCACGATTTAGTCATGATGGGATTATCTAAGTGAAGACTTTGATATAAGCCAAAGGAAATGTGATATAGTATCACAAGTTAAATCTCTCTTAGCACGCATTATGGAATATTGTGTGGTTGGATAAGAAATCAAACGCTATTCGATATGGTTTGTACTTTAATCAAGTTACTTTGAGTTACTTAATCCTTTTGGGGATTTTATCATTTTGTCTAAATTATTCTTCCACTAAATCTAAAACGAATCATATGAGATATGAAATGGTAGGGTACCATGTTTTTAAGTTTTTAAAAGAAACAAATGCTCATTTTTCCTCACTATAATCACGAGTACAACAGGTTTGTGGCTCGTGAAGCTGTCTTTCTAGAATACAAGTTTATTTCCAGAAGACAGAGTGGAAGAAATTTTTCAAGAGCTACAAAGAATGTTATGTCGCAAGAAACTGGTCTTTCTTGGCTACATGAGACGTTTTGTGTAAGACATTGTTTCTTCAAAACCTAGGAGGCTAAAGTCATCACTTGTTGAAGATGATGAATTAGTGTTACTTTTAGAAAGTAAAGAGCTTGCAACTTACAAAGAAATTGTTTGATTCAAGTTAATTACTTCTGGAAAGTAATGAACATATGACTTACATGAGAGTGTTTAAGTCACAACTCAATACAAGGCTTAGAGCCATGAAAATCCGAAACAAATTCCAAGTGAATTGTTAGATATCAAAGCTTGATTGGTGGCAAAGGGTTTTTCACTAGTTGAAATGCTTAAGTCTATTTGGATCTTCTTAGGGATTGTGTTTCATTATGATGATATACATATAGCAAGTAAATCTAAAACCCACTTCTTCAATTAGAAGGAATGTATTCAATACATGTCATGAGTTTTATAGATTCTTACAATCCTAAGATAATGTACAACTTAATTGTCTTAAGTAGGACATCAATGAGTTGGAATCAATGTTTTGATCATGTTATAAAACTTTTCCCGATAGGTCGAGAAGTTGTGTTTATACATAAAGTTTAGTGGGAGTTACGGTAATTTTAATTAGTCTAATATGTGGATGACATATTGATAATTGGGAATGATTTAAGACTTGAAGATATATATAATACATCTTTAATATCCAGATTTATGGAGATAAATTCACATGATATTAGCGTCAAATAAGAAGTCTTATGTTGATAAGATTCTTGACTAGTTCAATCAAGTTGAACATATCTGATTGATTCCATTTGCTTCCGCTGCCGAATCAATTAAATAGGAAATGATGTATAACACTTCATATACTTTGAGTATGATGAATTGTTTTAAATCAAATTTAAGTAATAGTTACCTAGTAAGCCATAAAAATTACCCTTAAGTGCTTGCAGAAGCATTAAGGATGTAAAGCAAAGTGTTTTTGATGCAATTTTGTGTAAGGATGTTACACAAGTGACAATTGACAATTGAGATTGCGCATGGTTTCCGACAAAACCATAATCAAAACACATTAGGATGGTTAAGATACCATTGTGGCTATGTTATTTAAGAAATAGATTTTCTAGAATCGTTCTAGGCAATAAAGAACAGTGAGAAATATTTACAACGGAAATTGAGTACACTTGCAATCATGAGATGTGCAAGAAGGATGAGTCCCGCACACTGTTAAAACAGTGGGAGCTATTCTAAGGCTAGAAGGCCTATGTCTTGATTGGATCTCGACACGCACTCAGAAAGTTTTGTAATGCAAATGTATACATTACAAAGGAAAACGAGTATGTAGTAAGGTTGAGTAAGGTACAAGAAGTTGATAAAACCTACTAACCAAAGCCTTCTCATAGGCTTAACATGATGAGTCATGTCATATGTTGTTTCAATTGCATTGAGATGAACAACTACATATAAAATTAAAATGGATTATAAAAATATGAAGTAGTAATCAGGTATTGACTATTCATATGTAATAATCACATTTATCGTTCGAGTTTTTAAATCTAAAAACTCCTTTTATACTTTGTTACATCCAAACGGGTTGTAGAGACAATATTGAACCCCGTTAAAGTGAACTCGGATTAACATGGTATTCGCCCATAGTCACTTGTATGAGGTGACGTCTCGAAGTGACTAGAGTGTGATGCGATTGATGGCAAGTTCAAGTGCCATAGAGTCATGTGAGATGACTAGTCGATCACATAAAAGATGTTAGGAACACTTTGTCGGGCAGTGACCGCTTATAGAGTTCTGGCAAATTTATATAGCATGGTCGTGGCGAGAGCTACTATAGTATTCTAATGAGTCGATTATTTTGACTAAAGACTGTTCGCCTAAGATGGCACAGTTTCAGATTAGCTTTGATTTATGTTACTACGACCTTCGTAAATGGGGTCAAATGGGCATATTTTGGGTTATGATGGCTGTGGCTAGTCGAAGGGAATAGTGTGATAGAAATTGTCCACCCCTTTGTCAGGGTTAAAACAATATCTCAAGGGCCAGTCGAGGAGTAATGAACTGGAAATGCGTGGCCACGCTCGGAAGGTTTCTATGGGAGAAAATTCCGGTCAATCAGTTATTCTCCAGATCAAGGAAACCACTCTCGATATGATCACTTGCAAGTACGACCCGAAAGACACCTTGCATTGAGTGGGAGATAGTAATAGGACAATAGAATTGATGACGCACACTTGTCGAGGACAAGTGGGAGATTGTTGGAATATGTGTCCTCCGACAATAATGCGATCACAATTGTCGATCATATTGATCACATATTTGAATCTCATAACAAGAATACGGAAGGGATGATACATTACATATATAGTCAACTAGTCCACACATATCGGTAATGATTGGCTTGCTAGAGTTTGACATTACTGTCTTGCGACGGTGGTGATCACTTGATCGCTTGAGGTCGCACCTAAATAATTGAAAAAGGTTAATTAATTGTATGTCGATACAGATTAATTAATTCCTTAAAATTGAATAAATTTTATCATAATAGAGAAAATGACATCTTATTATAATGTGATTAAATAAGATTTTATTTAGTAATTTAAGAAGTTATATTACTAAAATTAATCGGTGTTTGTGAAACACGCGAGATGAGAATGATAAGTTAGTTATAATTACAAGATGTTGTGAATTATAGTAACTAGTATTTAAATGACCATTTTATGAGAAAGTAATTTTGAATTACTAGTCAATTTGTTAAATGTGATTTATATAATTTGTAAATGATATTTAATTTGTTAAATATGCATTTTAAATTAAAACATGATATAAGACATGTCACATGTCACATGACATACAATTGTACAATTGACAAAAATAAAATGGACTCCATATTACACATATTAACCGAAATATTGGTGGGTATTTTAGAAGTTTTGTCTTATTCATTTGTCTATGACACTTGATAGTGACTTGACTATGACAAAGCCTTACACAAATTAGTCTTGTGAAGACAAAAAGAAAAAAGAAAAAGGGTCCAAAAACCCTATATGCCCACCAGTTTTTATGACACAATAGAGTGATTTTTCTCTATTATTCATTCTCTTATGTTTTTATGATAAAACACAACACTCTCTCTCTTGTTCTTCATAAAAATTATTTTTATGAATCAAAATTGTACAAATCAATCACTAATAATACTAGTAGTAGTATATGAGTATTAGTAATCGATTTTAAGGTAAACCACATTCTATTATCAAGTACACATTATTTTGTGGGATTTTGGGATAGTCTTGGGTGCTACTTATTGGAGGGCTTCTATTTTGAAGTCATGGATGATCATCCTAATGTATTTTCTAGCTTAAGAACAAATGAAGGTAGGAGACCTTTATTTGTGCCCATTTGGCCGAATTTTTGATGGTGAGAAAACGATTTTCTTATCTCTTCTTATTTAATTTGCATGCATAAGATCAACAATTTATTTTATGACTAACTAAATTAATTCTTATATGAATATGTAAATTCATGAGATTAATGAACTCTAACAGACCTGACCTAGCTCTAGCAAGGCAAAGGACTTTCTTAAGGGGCCTAATCATCATTCAAGCCCTTAGTTAATCCTAAAGCTTTTACTTAATATAAATACCTAATGTAATTAGAACTAGAAGGAGGATTATCATTGTTTAGATTATTTTAATCTACTTCAATTAGCTTAATTAAATATTAATATTTCCTTAATTATTGCTCAAACAATCTTAGATCTAGCCTAGTAATTGAAGATTACTTGGGTTTTGTTTTGGAGAACTTACAACTCTTCATCACTAATAAAAGTTTCTTATATTATTCTTCTATTTCTTTTGTTCATCTTAAGTTAGTATAATTCCTTTACTCTTTACTTAATCCTTTACTTAATCTTTTGTTAATTGCTTTACTCAATTATCATGCTTATGTTTGTTAAGATGTTTGACACCATTGATGACATGATTACCATGATGATGTGCGAGTAATCATGGGTTTGATATAACGTCCAATAACCCGACCAATCCGGCCCTTATTTTTATGCTTATGCTTCTAGCTAGGGTTAGTGGATGTTAGGGGAGTAATCATGGGTTAGATATATGCTTAATGAGTTCATATGAATTAGAGCTATTCATGGGTCATACCGTCCAATAACCCGATGTAATACCCCGTATTTTAGAGCATGGTCAAAGGTTTCGTCAACATCATTTTATTAAAATGTGATTTATGAAAATATATATTTTATATTAATTATTTATTAATTATTGAGACGTGTAATTATGAGACGGGAAATAATAATTAAATAATACATAATAATATATGATGGAGGATGTATACATTTGACGCATACTAGTATGAGTTTATGGCATTATACAACTAATAAGGTAATACGTATTTTATATAGTATTTATACAGTAATTATACAATATCCTATATAATATGACATAATAAGATTAGGAAAGAGCCTAGAAGTTTCTTCCACATACCTTCTACTAGTATAAATAGAGGCCTTATGCTATTCTATTGTTCACATAAGATCACATAAAATCACATAAAAGTTAAAAGATTAAGACAAGGGAAATGATTGTAAACATTCATTTTATCTTAAAGGTTACCGTCTCATAACTCTCCTCATATAATTAAATTATTAAAATAATATGTTGACTTGATCTAAGACCCGGCCTTGACCATTGACCCGTCCTAGTCTGACGATTGACTTTGACCCGTTGACCGTAGTTTGACCCGAAATAAATTTAGGTTTAGTTTATTGTACACATACCTTGTTAAAGTGAACCATCTTAAGACTATTGAACCGGACCCAAATAGTGACTCGACCCGACTTACTTGTGGACAAGGGTTAGGGTGTTGTGTGGGGGTCCTGATAATGGTGTTTGTGATGGAGGTAAGGGCGGTAGAAGGTGGTGGTAGTCGGGTTTTGAGGAGGGGTTGTGTGTTGTTGGTTCAAATCAGGAAACGGGAAGAGAATGTCGACACAATTGAAAGGACGATCGGGTCTGGGCTTGGGTAGGCATAGGCCGGTAGTAGCATGGTGGGTTGAGGGGGTTGTCGATGGTGGAGGTGGCGGTCACTGGTGTTGGTGATAGCGTTTTTGCGGCCTGGATTCTTACAGGTTGAGGTTGTTGTTGTTAAACTGTTTACAGGTGATTGGGGACCCACATGAGAGTCGACTGACCCAGAGATAGTGGGGGTTGTCTAGGGCGGTTATGGGTAGGTCTAGCGTGGCAATGGGCGGTGGTAGCGGTGGTAGCGGTGGCTAGTGGTGGCAGTGTCGCGGTATTTGTTGTGTTATGGTCTCGGTTTCAGCAAGGGTTTGGCCGGGTTCTAGGTCGAGTTGGGCCCCACCGTGGGGCTGGTGGCTGACCACAATGGTAGGGGGTAGCATTAGACCGGGGTTGGTGTAAAGGTCTTGAGTCGAGGCTAGTGAGGAGGAGGAAGGGGATTGGTTCGGTGTTGAGTGGAGTTTGAAGGAGGAAGTGTTAGCTTGGTGAAAGGGCATGGTGGTACACGACTTGGTGGTAGGCTGGCCAGGTGTGGCAGTGGTGGTGGCTGCCATGGCCTGACCTTGGTGGTGGTTCGTTGATGGAGAAGGAGGGAGTCGGGTACAAGTAAGGAAGGCGATGGGTTAGTTAGCTAGATGGAACCGTCTCAAGTATTATTATTTTTTGGTAAAATGTGAGCTTTTATATTAATCAAATCTTAAACAATATAAATATTTCCAAGTTTTTGCCACATTAAGACCATTACATAGCATCTACACTACACAAGAATGTCAATGCTAGCTAGCCACTGCCTGTCCCTTGATTGCACAACCGCCTTCAGTTTCTGCTTAACTCTCCCCTCGACATGCATCTCTATTGATCTGATCACCTGTGCAGGACATCTGAGTTTAAGCTCCAGTCTGCAATCATTCCTTTCCATCCAAATAGTATACCAGTACATAATCCTGGTTAGTCTGATTACTTGATACTGCAACTTGGAGCATTCACCTGAACTGACTATCAACTTCCTTTGTAACCAGTTTTCTAAGCCTGCAAGAATTTTCTTACTATATACGCAAACAGTAAACAAATGGCAATGAGTTTCATGCCCCCTTTCACACAAGACACAGTTATCATCAACAGTAACTCCCATCTGAAACAATTTCACTCTTGTATTCAAAGCTTTCCTGCAAACTAGCCAAGCAATTAACGCCTGTTTGGGAACAGTCCAACCATTCCATACATCCTTGTACCAATGGACAGGGGGG
Source organism: Silene latifolia (assembly GCF_048544455.1). Classification (NCBI taxonomy): domain Eukaryota; kingdom Viridiplantae; phylum Streptophyta; class Magnoliopsida; order Caryophyllales; family Caryophyllaceae; genus Silene; species Silene latifolia. The sequence goes on from NW_027413123.1 coordinate 5,450,954, forward strand.
TTTCAACCCTGCAACAATTGGTAACCAGATCTAATTGAGTAGCCCTTAGGGTCGGCTACCCATTGATTACCTTGAAAGCCACCTGAAAGAATCCCACGTACTTTACAAATATTCCTCCAATTTCAGTTGGAAACTTGAGGACGATGATAATTATCCCAATCAATTCCTTCATATAAACATGGTCTATCCATAAGACCCAAAGTCTATCAGCCTTAGTGTAAATCCAATTAACTAACTTGCCAACAGTGGCCACATTCCACACCCCAGCCTCTTTGATACCCAGTCCCCCGTCTTTTTTACTGCAACAAACATTATGCCAGGCCACAAGAGGATATCTGTGGTACTCAGTGTCCCCATTCCATAAATAATATCTGCATATTGCCTCAATTCTCTTAATCACTCCTTTGGGGATAAAAAAAATGGAAGCCCAGTAGTTATGTAATGTATTGAATACTGAGTTAATCAATACCAGTCTCCCTGCATAACTCAATTTCCTGGCACCAATACTCCTAACCCTTAAAACAATCTTCTTAATCAACACATTGCAGTCAGTCTTAGTTAATCTCCGAGCTTGGATAGGGATACCCAAGTATTTAAACGGGAGCATACCTTCAGTAAACCCAGAAATCTCAGTAATATCCTGTTTCAGACCAGGTGCCACACCATTAAACACCACCTCGGACTTAGCTGCATTAACTCTAAGTCCAGAGGTAGCAGAAAAGGTAGCCACAACCCTTAGCAGAAGCATAATTGAATTGACATCTCCTTTGCAAAACATCAACAGGTCATCAACAAATAACAAGTGGGTCAATTTAAGGCTCTTACAGAGTGGATGATATCTAAAGAACCACTTGTCAGTTGCATAAGCCAGAACCCTAGAGAGATATTCCATGCATATACAAAAAACAAGAGGAGAAATAGGGCCCCCTTATCTCAACCCTCTTCTTCCTTTAAAATACCCAAAGTGTGCCCCATTAAGATTAAGAGAGTAAGAAGTAGTAGAGATGCAAGTCATTACCGTAGCTCTAAACTTAACAGGGAAATTCAAAGCCTCCAACATCTGCTCCACAAAAGACCATTCAATAGTATCATAGGCTTTTTGCTAGTCCAGCTTGAACATACATCTAGGAGAAGCCATTCCTCTAGAATATAGTCTCACAAGATCATAACAAATCAGAATATTTTCAAGAATACTCCTCCCCTTAACAAAAGCACCTTGGTTTCTACTAATGATATCATGCAGAACTAAGGCTAATCTAGAGCAAAGAATCTTTGAGATTGATTTATAAATCACATTGCATCAAGAAATAGGTTTGAAATGTTTAACACTTGTTGGTCTATCCACCTTAGGGATCAATGTGATCACTGTAGAATTAATCTGATTCAGCAGCTTTCTATTAGAGAAGAAATTAGCAATAGCTGCACATACCTCCTCTCCCACAATTTCCCAGGCATCCCTATAAAATTGGCTATTAAAGCCATCGGGTCTTGGGGATTTGCTCTTAGGAATACTAAAAATGTTATGCTTGATTTCTTCACCTGTAACTGGTATATTCAAAATTTCTCAATGCTCAGATGTACAACATGAACCCCTTCTAACCACAGACATGCTAACATGATCAGTGACAGTAGTAGTCCCCAACAGATCCTGATAATAAGATAAGAAATCCTTTTGGATATCATCACCCAAAACAAATAGCTTGCCATGCATATCCTCTATTTTCAAAACCTTATTCATCATAATCCTCTTTCTTATAGCTTGATGGAAATAACAAGTATTTAGGTCACCTTCTATGGACCACTGAATTTTAGCTTTCTGAGTCAAGAAACTATCCCTAGCCGAGATAAGCTCCTTTAACTCAGCAGACAGCTCCATTTCCTGCTGAATAAGATCAAAATTCCCAGGCTCATCCACAATCTGTTTCTGAATGCTTTCAGACAAGGCACTGGCAATACTGGTACTATTCTCTATATCAGAGAAACAAGACATGTTCAAACCCTTGAGCACTGGTTTTAATGCTTTCAATTTCTTAATGAGGCTAAACATCTTAGTCCCACTGTATGACCTACCCCAAACAGCAGCTACATCACTCAAAAAAGAGTCAGCTTTGCCCCACATATTAAAATACTTAAAGCTTCTCCTCCCACCAATCTCTATATCCCTATCCACTACAGTACATGGACAGTGATCAAACATGCCCTCAGGGTGGAAGTGAGCCACATAGTCACCATACAACTCCATCCATTCCTGGTTTCCCATGGCCCTATCAAGCCTGCTATATACTCTATCAGCAGGTGCCTGTTTATTCGACCAAGTATATAGGGCACGAGTAGCTTTTATATCCTTCAGCCACACAATGAAACACACTCCTGAAAAAACTCCATCTCTGCTTCAGTTGTATTGCCCCTTAATCATTTAATAGGGGATAAAACAGCATTAAAATCCCCCATCCATAACTAGGGATCATTACAGGTAAGAGCAATCTCCTTCAAAAAATCCCAAAGAGCATTTCTATCATATAAGTCATTAAAGGCATAAATCATAGTGAGGTAAAAATTTTTCTGATCAACTTTAGAATATACCAACATGTGAATGTGTTGAGGGCCATAAGATAAAAAATTTATATCAAACCAATAAGGCTTCCAAAACACCCAAATTCTTCCCCCTTTATGCTTACTCCAATTAGTAGAAATACTCCAACCTTCACAAATAGAGGTATCTTTTTTAAGTAAATTACTTGGTTTAAGCTTTGTTTCCAATAATCCAAACAGGCCTACTCCTTGATTATGCATAAACCACTTTACTACTTTCTGCTTATTCAGGTCATTAAGACCCCGACATTCCAAAAACCTAAGCTATGCATTAGGAACAGTTGGGGGGTCCTTACCACTTTCAATCACATTACCCCCAGGCGTAGTAGAGTGAATCAGTGCATCCTTAAACGTATAAGGGCTAAATTTACTTGATAATCTCACTCCCTCAATACCCTCTTGCCTAGTCACTCTCATAATAAGCTTTGCTGGGGTAGCTCTAACAGGCGTTGCCCTAACCTGTGAAAGAGGAGGAAAGATAGCAGGAGTGAGTATTACTGGTGAAGGTAGAGGCTCCTTGCTAACAGGTGGAGGAATCTGTTTTAGCCTCCAGACTTTCTTCTGCTGTTGTTTAGGTGCCTGCATCTTCTTCATCCCCTCAGTTCTCCCTGGTTTTCTGCAGTGTTCAGCATCATGACCCATCCCTTTCCAGCTTGCACAAGAGACAGGTCTCCACTCATATTCCACTGAAACACTCACCATAGACCCATTCTCATCCACAAATTTCGCTTTGTCAGGCAAGGTTTGGTCCATTTTTAATGCAACTAGGACACGAGCATAGGAGAGTCTAACTTTATCAAACGTATCCCTATCAGTTTGGACAAACTTCCCAACCAGACCTACAATAGATGGCAAGCATTTCCCCCAAAATTTCAAGGGAATACCAGTCAACTTGACCCATAAAGTTACAATATCTAACGTTTCCTTAACTAACTCCATATCCACATACCAGGGTTTTATAATGACTGGTTTATTATCAAATAGATAATAACCAACCTTCAATAACACATCCCTACCTGCAGACTTCTGAAATTTCACAATAAACAAGCCATTATCCATAAATGACACTCTACCAATGCCAAACTCCTCCCATACACGATAAATGTACCCTTACAAAATCTCCCACGGAGGGTTAGCCCCCATAATATGACAAACATTAGCATTATTCCAGAATTCTAGCTCAGTTTTGATATCCTCATGTGTGAACTGAAGCAGACCAGTAAGATCCTCCTATTCCTCTATTGTAGCCAAAACTGGAATGCTCTTGCCTCCTTTTCGCAGAATCCATCCTTCGTCGTCTTGCTCCTCAACCTCAGGATTCCAATCCAGTACAGGAATACAATTCATCTCCCTAAGAGACTTTGTTTTACGAGCATCCTCTGTAAATGGACCTCGAAAGGTTCCACCTTCACAACTGCTGTTAGAGCTAGAAGCATGATTAGGATTAAGTAATATAGTTTTAGGATTATTTTGTGTGTTTTTTGCAGCTGACGTTAATGGTGAATAACGATTTGGTGTAAAATTCATGACAGCCATGCTGAAACCTAGGTGAATCTTTTTTTAGAGCTTTCTCTCTCTTCATTCTCTCTCTGGAATTTTGTTTGAAATAATGGTTTTGTCTCAAGTATTATTAATAACTCGTTTAATTCGTAAATATATTTAATTAACTAATTAATATTGAAGCGGGTTTTGACTATTAATTAATTCGTATCGTATTAACTAATGGGCTTTTGAGTATAATTATAATTATTAATATTACCCCATTTGCATAGGTGACGAGTTTCAAATAATTGAGTCGTGAACTTACAATTAATTAAACGATTAACTAAGCAAGGAAGATTTATAATTATTATGGTATAATTGCGTAGGTATTGGACTTACAGAAGACCGCTTTGTTGGAGTATGTGTCCTCAACAATGGTGCGATCACATCTTTAAATCTCGTAATAAGAATACGTAAGGGATGATTCAATTATATAGTCAACTGATCAACATTAATCGGTAATGATTGGCTAACTAGAGTTTGACATTACTGTCGTTTGACGGTGGTGATCAGTTTATTCCTTAAGGTCACACCTATAGGATGGAACCCAAATAATTCTGATCAAAGTATTTGATACGGTTTGATCAATCCCTGTTATTTATATATGTATATTTAGTTGTGTGAGTTTCGTTGAGGTCGAGTTTAGAACCCGAGTCAACGCAAGTTTATTATTTAGTTATGCGATGATTGACTAATAAAGTTTTGTATCTTATTGTAATGTGATTAAATAACATTTAATTTAATGATTAAGCGTTAATTTATTAAATTAGTCGAGGTATTGAATTTTTCCGAGGTAAGGTAATTGGTTGTTATATTTACAAAGAAATTGTAAATTAATTTAATTGGGCATTGTAGAACTCATTATAAGTTGATATAATGTTAAAATATCACTTAATAAATAAGTGTACACTACTTATTAATTTGTATCATATAATTGTTACATGATCATATTAATACATAATTATACAAGATAATTAAGCATACGATTTAATGGTGTTTGTGGGACAAATACGGAAAATAAAATCAAAACGGACCTATATAGTGCATAGGTAACCGATTTTGTGGACCATAAAATACAATGATGTTTTGTTCTTTTCCACATGCACACTACACCATATGATAATGACATGCCAATGCACTTTAATCATGATTAAAGTATCCTACACTCTACCTACTTTTGCATGGAAATAAAATAAGAACAATATTGACCCACTAAGGGTGGGGTGGCCGTGTAAAAATGTTCACTAGAGAGCATTTTTGTTGTTCTAATTATTCAACCAATTTACACATGCATTTGCATCTACCTTCTCTCTAGAAATACTCACATGCAAAACTAATATACTCTATATATTACTAAGGTAGTAATAAAATTTATTAAGGGTTAATTTCTAATAGATATATAGTTAATATTATTAGAAATGTTTGGGTGAAATCTTTGGTGCAACTAAGAAGAGAGTTCCTAATATGGAGCTTGGGGTTTGGAGGATCATCCTAATCTTATTTAAGCTCAAGAACAAATATGGAAGGTGTCCTTATTTGTGCCAAAATATTTCGATCCATATTGTATGTAAGAAATATCCTTTTTCTCCTTATTTTTGTTCTTTTCTTTTGCATGCAATTAGATCCACATGACATAAATTATTAGTAATTTATAAAATCTATTAAATAAGTTTAATAGGGATTTAAGAAACTGACAATTTGTTGGAGCTTGCGTCCTCCACAAATTAGTGTGATAACATTTGTAAATCTCTTACAGGTTCACAAGGGTATACTTCGTATTTTAATCAGTTGATTAACGATTACCTAATAATGGTTGGGTTGCTAGAAAGTTTGACGTTATTATCATACAGATGGCGGTGATCAACTGGTCCCTAAAGGTCACACCTATAGGATGTGTTTGAGAGATGTGGTTATAGAAATATGATCACATTGATGCCTAATATGACTAAACAGTTAGTCAATGTGTTGATGGGACAATTATTAAATGAAGATTAAATAATATTAGTTGAGACGAATTAACTGTCAATTCGTAAATTAAATATAATAAGTTATATTTAGTTAAATATATTTAATGGTAGCTTGGACGAATTAATCTGTTAATTCGTAATTAAATATAATCAGTTATGTTTAATATCAACAAGATGAATGTGTCATAGTGATAATAGTGAGGGTACACAAACCAAGAGGTCATGGGTTCGATCCTCACTAGATGACAATTTAACATATTTTATATATTTTTGGAAAGACCAAAATTAAGGAGAATAATCTCCTTATTTCGGTCAGTTAGGCCGAAAATTAGGGGAGATTTATTCTTTCCTAATTGACTCCTAATTTCGGCTACTATAAGAAAGAAAGGGTGAGAATTATTCTACCCTAATTCTTTTCTTTGTCCTTGCCTCCTCTCTCATCAGAAAAACACAAAAACAAAACCTAAAACATAATCTGTTAATTTTTGGATCGATTCTAGCATAATCAAAGGGTATTTCTCGGAGCATTTTGGGTGCAACTAATAGGCGAATATCATTGCGATATTGTTCTTAGGCCGAATTTGCTAGGACCAAAGGTTAATTCTAAATCCTTTATACTTTGTTTATGTATTTTGTTTATGACCATTGATCATCATTGTTAAACTCGTTATAATCCTTCTAGTTTAAGAGAAGTATACAGATTATTTACCACAAGTGGTATCAGAGCATTAGGCCACGATTTTATTTTTGATGATTCTCATAAAATATGTATGTAAACAATGGGGATTTCGAAAAAAAAAATTTAGGGTTTTCGGCTGAAATTTTTTTGTGCCGAGAGAATTTTTTTTTTTTCGGCCTGTTTTTCCTTTGTTGATGATTTATTTCCATTTGATTTATATGAATTATTGTTTTAATATGTTAAGATGATAATAAAATGAATTTGTAGATACCTTGATTTAATTCGGATTAAATTAAATTGTTAATGGAATAATCATGTCGATGAGACAAGAACTTGTTTTTGCTATGTAGTTTTAGCATATAAGATTAATCATGTTCATTAATTCACTTGCTAAATCACGTTCTATATGGCAACTGTAAACATTTTCTTCATCGGTTTTGTTTTAGGGCAATTCTTGCCGCAAGTTTTTTTTGTGACGATTGTGTTATTTTTTTTGCCGTTGTTGTTGTTTTTTTTTTCTGTTCGGTACTGTTCACCGTGAACAGTGTTCATTAAAAAAAAAAAACTGTTCTTTTGGGTTATTTTTGTTTTTTGCCGAATCTAAAAGAAAAAGAAAAGGAAAGTTGTTTTCTTTCCTTGTTTTTGCCTTATTTCCGAAAAAAAAAAATTTATTGGCTGTTTTTTTTTGTCAGCCGTGAGCTGAGTTTACAAATAAAAAAAAAAATTTGTTTTCCTTTTTGCCGAGACCCAAAAGGAAGAAAAATTGGATTTTGTTTTTTATTTTATTTTATTTTGGCCAATTAGTTATTGTGAATCGGTTCACAATTTAAAGATACCGAGTTATTTTAAAGCAGTTTAAAATTTTGACGGATAGAATTCATATTACAAGTTTAATATGGATTAAGAATGAAATTAATGTGATTAAATTGCGGAATTGTCACTTAATTTAATTTAAATAGGTGGTTTGGATAAATTAATCAACATAATTAAAGAATTGTGTAATGTATGTTTAATTTATTTTAGTTGATGCTTTTAATTTTGTTGAATGAATCGAATGAATGAATTTTATTTACGTATTTAATTTTGCAATCGGTTGTAATTTGTAATACTTAGTGTGGCCTTAGTCAAATTATGTTTTCGTAATGATGGAAACATGATTTTTATGTAATTATTAGATCTCGAATCTCCTTTATTTTAGTTTTGGGTTTTGAAATTAGAATGTAATAAATATGTCAATTATGTAATTTTATTTATTGTAATTTCAAAGAAGACTAAAGATGAAAATTGAAGCTCACTCCCGCTACATGGATCAAGATGGAACATCAAGACAAGCTTCTCGGGTCCAAGGATGGATTCCAAACTTGTATTTATTGTTCATTTTGATAGGATAGGCCACACTAGGACTTTTACTGTTTTTTTTACGTTTTTCATTATTATTGCGTTTCATTCACATGTTAGTAATTGCATCATTTTCCGCCTAAAACACAACCACCTACTACTAAAATGCATGAAAATTGACTCATATAGGTTGTATATTAGTTTTCATGGACATGCAGATGTCACAGACTTTAAGCCATCACTTTAGTTTAATCATTCTCGCATGCTAGATTATAGTTCACTTAAAATGAATTTAAATAAAGTTGATGGGATCTTCCTCTAAAACGGAAATTGAGATTAGTCTTTATAAGGGCAAACATCTATGAATCCCTTCTTCGTCGGTAGGCCTAATATGACCCCTTCTACGTTGGGTAAGTAGTTGTGTTGACTTAGTTTACCTCAACATCATAGTCCGAAGAGTTTCTCGTGATTATGATGGACTAAAGATAGTATTTACAGAAATTTATCGACCAAGAATTCTAACGGTAGAATTAGCTAAAAGGTTAGCTTATCAATTTGCAGATAATTGAATCTTGGGATCATTTATATAATTCTTGAGGGAGGTCGATTGTATAAATGTTTTGAGTCTTCGCGTTATGACAGTAGTTCATTAGACTTAAAAATATAAACGATGCACATGCTTATTATTTTTATTCTTCTTCTCATGATGTAGAACACGTTTATTTTCATAATACTTGTTACAACGAAAATGGTGGAAATAACGCAATCCCAATGCCTAGTGCCACACTTGATCGCGCGTCCTGGCTTAAAATTTTTATGGACCGGATGAATCGGTTCACACGTCGAAAAACGACGGGTCCAACTTTGCGGACGGGAGGCGGCACTACGGAATGTGCCATTGCGACGGTAAGCTCAAGTACTTAACTGAGCCAATACCGGTCAACCCAGGCCCCAATGCAGGAGTCAACGAGTCACTCGCTTATAGTGACTTCGTTATGGAAGCGGGTGCGATAAAGAACGTACTCATCTTTGCAATGGAAACCAATTTGCAGAGACGCTTCATTGCTCAGGGTGCAAACAAGATTTTCACAACGCTCACTAACGAGTTCTCAAAGGCACCAAGAATCGTTACTTATGAGCATACCTGTCGCTTCTTTGATGCGAAACTCCAGAAGGGCCAACCGGTTAGCCCACACATTCTTCACATGATTGAGAATGTCGAGAAGCTGGAGGCACTTGATTTTAAAATCAGTGAGAGCATTGTCATAGACCGAATGCTTCATTCCCTTCACGATGGTTTTGCTCTTTTCAGGGCAAACTACTACATGAATGACTTGAAAAAGAGTCCTCATGAGCTACACTCCCTTCTCGTACAGACCGAGAAGGATATGAAATTGAGTGGGAGCAAGAAGCAGGATGTTCTCACGATTTACAACAAGGGTAAAGGTAAGGGCAAGGCTCATGGCGACCTAGCTGTAGGTAAGCCAAAGTTTAAAAAGCCAGGAAACGGTAAGAGTGCACCTGGTGAGACTAGTGGCTCATAGGGCAAGGCAAAGAGCAAGGGCGGTGACATTGAGTGCCACCATTGTCACAAGACTGGACATTGGAGGAGGAACTGTCATGTGTACCGTGAGGACATCAAAGTAGGCCGCGTCGTTCCTGTTGGTATGTCATCTTATATTCACATGATTGAGATTAACCATGCAGGTTTCGAAACTTGGGTACTAGATACTGGTTGTGGTTCTCATCTGTGTAATCATTTGCAGGGTCTAAAGAACATCATACCTCTCGAAAAAGGTGATGTGGACCTGCGAGTCGGGAATGGAGCACAAGTTGCTGCTGTCTCGAAGGGAACATACGTAATCCAACTCCCTAGTGGTTTTGAGTTATTTTTATATAACTGTTACTATGTACCCAGTTTGTCTAAGAACATTATTTCAGTTTCCGTACTTGCTAAAGACGGTTTTGCATTTTCAATAAAGGATAATAGCTGTATTTTCTCTTTCAATGAAATGATTTATGGCAAAGCAGTTTCCATGAATGGAATTTACATCTTAGACCAAACCACAGAAGTATTACACGTGAATAATAAGAAAATAAAGGTTGGTGACAAAGATCAAACCTATCGATGCATTGTCGAATGGGACACATAAATGAGAAACGCGTGAAGAAACTCGTCGATAATGGGACTATTCTCGCATTCGATTTTTCTACATATGGCGCGTGTGAATCATGTCTCATTGGCAAGATGACTCGAATTTCCTTCAAAGGTGTTGGAATGCGCGCTAGTGACCTATTAGGACTCATACATACTGATGTTTGTGGACCTATGTCAATTACCGCTAGAGATGGCTATAGATATTTTATCACTTTCACGGACGATTTAAGTAGATACGGATATGTCTACATAATGAAGCATAAAAGTGAGTCCTTTGAGAAATTCAAGGAATACCAGAACAGGGTACATAACCAACTGGGTAGAAAGGTTAAAGCACTCCGTTCAGATCGGGATGGCGAATATCTTTCAAATGAGTTTGATCAACACCTTAAAGACTGTGGAATCGTTCTACAGTTTACTCCACCTGGAACACCTCAATTAAATGGTGTGTCCGAACGGAGAAATCGAACCTTACTTGATATGGTTCGATCCATGATGAGTCACACGGTAGTGCCTGATTCATTATGGGGTTTTGCTCTTTTGTCAGCTGCTCCTATACTTAACCGAAGTCCGTCTAAAGCTGTCGACAAGACTCCATATGAAATATGGAAGGGAACGGTCCCTAACTTGTCCTTTATTCGGGTTTGGGGCTGCGAGGCTTATGTCAAGTGGAGACACGAGGATAAGCTCGGCCCGCGATCGGTCAAGACATACTTTATAGGTTATCCAAAAGGAACATTTGGTCATTACTTCTATTCGCCCACCGAACATCGAGTTTTTGTTTCGGCTAGTGCGACGTTCTTAGAGAAAGAATTTATCGAGAACAAGACGAGTAATAGAACCTTCGAGCTGTCGGAGATTCCAGAACCAACAACCGAGGAACGGATGGAGGAAGTTGTTCCTCCAACTGATGACACGGTTCATATTCCTAAGGAAACTAGGAGGCCGGGTAGAGTCTCTCATCCTCCAGACAGATACATTGGTATGGTCGAGGAGAATGACGATTTACTCCTATAAAGTAATGAACCCGCTACCTATAAAGGTGCTATGACCTATTCCGACTCAAAGCTATGGCTTGAAGCCATGCAATCCGAGATGGACTCCATGTATGAGAATGACGTATGGGATCTAGTTGATTTACCTAATAAGGTACCTCTACAGTGTAAATGGCTTTACAAAATAAAGCGTTCTGTAGACGCGCAACCAGATACCTATAAGGCACGACTTGTGGCAAAAGGTTTCACTCAAGTGTACGGATTGTATTATGATGAGATTTTTGCACCTGTAGTCATGCTACGTTCCATTCGGATAATCTTAGCGATTGCCGCATTTCATGATTATGAAATTTGGCAAATGGATGTGAAAACCGCCTTCTTAAACGGTTATTTGGAGGAAGAGTTGTACATGGTGCAACCCGAAGGTTTCATAGATCCTGAACATCCTAAGAAAGTATGCAAGCTTAAGCGTTCCATTTATGGACTTAAGCAAGCTTCTCGGAGTTGGAATCATCGTTTCGACCAGGTGATAAAAGAGTATGGTTTCACTCGATCGGTTGAGTAACCATGCTTATATATCAAGTCGAGTGGGAGCAAGATTGTATTCTTGATATTGTATGTCGATGACATACTCTTGATTGGGAATGTCATTCCTCTCCTATCTTCGGTTAAAGGATGGTTGAAGAACCATTTCCAGATGAAAGATCTGGGTGAGGCACAACGCATTTTGGGAATCCGTATCTACCGAGATAGATCACGACGGACGTTATCACTTAGTCAGGAGTCTTATTTGGATAAGATTCTTAAGAAGTTCAGCATGTCCAACTCCAAGAAGGGGAACCTTCCAATGACGACTGGGATGCAGTTGAGCAAGTCTCAGTCACCCACGACGCCTGAAGGGGTTGAACGCTGTAGACACCTCGTTTCTACACCTCCCGCAAACCACCCGGTGATGATTGGGCCGCATGTTTGGTACGCGGAACGATTTGTGACAGTTCGTAAGTTTATCGTCAAGTGATTGCTCAAACATTAATGTCTACCTCTTAGTTGTCATCTACGTGCCGATACGGTCGTTTTGGCAGTAATTAGAGTACATTTGGAGTCCGGGTCAAAAACCGTCTTCATTTCCTAAAACCGTCAAATCCCGAGTCAAAGCAATGTGCTTGTCTACCTAAGGTTAGGATGTCATAAAATGTTGAGATTATGTCTCATTTTGAGTCTCATGTCACTTCATTAGGCTAAACTTAAAGTTTACATTACAAAATGTGCATTTCATTTAGTTAAATTGACAACCCGAGCTTTAGGCCCATTTTACGAGGTCATAACAACTTTTTTGGGTCAGGCCTATTTCACAGAAAGTTCTAGATCTTTCTCTTAGCTTTCCAACGCCACCGAAATCACCTAATTCCGAGTCTTGTAGAGAAAGTTATGGCTAAAATACGACAGGCTGTCAAACGCGTTTTCTACGCGCAGAGGAACCTACCCGGGAAAGGACGCAGCAGGTCTTTGCGCCTCTTCAAGGGACGCAGCCGACTCTTTGCGCCTTTTCCAGGGCTTTCTTTTTGTCCAAGTTTCCGTGTTTTAACCTAAGTCGGTTATTTAGGATCTTTCCTACCGTATCCTAGTCTTACCATAATTCCGTCGCGTGATTAGTATAAATAGGAGCCTTTGTTCCTCATATTTCTCACGCGAGTGTCCGCCCTTCTCTTCTCCCTTTGCATTCTAGACTTCGTTCTTACTAATTGGCGCCTACGTGCTTGGACTTCCGACCACGTAAGCTCGGATCTTTCCGGGTACCAGCCTCTCCGTTGCATGACCGACCAATTTGACCAACTACACTCAATCAACTTTAATTAATCAATCGTTTTCCTCTTACGAGGGCACTTTCTTTGCATTCGCGTCGAGCATCACTAATCGATATTCTTAGTTCATCCCGTTTCGTCAACATGTAAGTCTGAGGGTGTAAATTCCTCCTTTATTTATTGTATTTTATTTATCGTATCACTCATTGTAAGATTTACGTCGAAAATACCATTAAAACCGATTTCTAAAACCATGCTTTAAAACCTCTTTTTACGGATCTCCAGTAGATAACCGTCGAGAAAGGACGCAGCAACTGCTGCGCCTCTTCGAAGGAGCGCAGTTCCTGCTGCGCCTCTTCGTGAGGCTGCCGCAGTTCCTGCTTCCTTTCTTCTTCGTTTGTCCTCTGTAATTCGTATTCAAAATCTTTCTTTTGCTTACTTCGTCTGTTAATTCTTCGTTGTAGTATCATAATAATTCCACATGTATTATAATCATCATTAGCATGTTTTAATTGTCATAAATCCGACTTAAATCCCTTATAATCAATATTTGCGGGTTTTCGTCATTAAATTCAATCCGGGTTGTAGAAATTCGATTTGTTCATATTGAGTTTCTGGAATTCATCCTTTGACATATTTTCATCTGTTTATTCACATGTTCATTATATATTCGTCATCAATTCATCATGTTTAGTCTAATTAATTAGTTTAGTTCGTTTATAATTCACTAATTAATCGTAGTTTCATGTAAATAATCCGTTTAATTCCGTCCCATCCATGTTTATCGCTTTTATGACCATCATTCACATGTAATTAATCTTTTAATCACCTTCATCCGAGTAAATATTTTAATCCATCATTAAATTCATCAATTCAAATTAACGATTTGCGGTTCGCTTCACGGCCCGGAGAACTCACCCTTGACAGACGCAAAGAATGCTGCGCCTCTTCCAGAGGCGCGATCTCTGCGCTGTTCAGTTAAGCTCGTCCCGAACTCCGTTTCTGCCTTGACCTAGTTTGTTTAGTTTACGTATTAACTAACTATTATCCGTATTATCACCTTCTGTCGTGTTCGTTAATTCTTTCTTTTATTCCTTTTTTCTCAAATTATCCGTTTTAAAGATATTTTCGACATAAATCGCCAAATCCGATGTAATTAATGTAATTTTCATTATTGTAATTTATATTCATTGTATTTCTTTTATCCTTTGTATGTTTTCACATGTAAATCAATATTAAGTCCTACTTCGACCCAATTGTATGCTAATTACGTGTCAACCGACTTAGCTAAATTCTCACATGCTAGGATTAAAACTTGGATGTTGCATTGCATGCATATAATCGACGATATATCAAGTACGAATAACTTCCCTAATCATTAGTAGAGGCCGCTATCGAGGCGGGCGGGATTAGGTGTTCGATCAAAAGAGCTTCCTAATACGTACCCTCACCCCTTACTCCAGATCTCCGTGAGCACCCGTGTTCATTGGCATCCACGAGAGTCATTCTAGACATAGAATGCTAAGGGTAACGATTGCTTAGTGTTCATGTCACTACTTTGTGTCTTGACATGGCACGAGGTATTCGAACGGTTCCAATTTCCCATAAAAATTGGTGGCGACTCCATACAAAATGCAAACGCTTGTTTCGTTCTCACCAAGCGCCCCCGTGGGCGGCCCGCTGTCCACAGTTTGGCGACTCCGCTGGGGATAATACACTTACGTGTAGCAAGGGTGAAACTTGAACAAGGTTAGGGAATAGTTTGTACAAGACAATTGTCGGTTTTCATAACTCGGTCTTCCTAGATCGTTTTATTCGGCCTTCCTAGGCCCAACCCAACCCATTCGACCAATCGTCCCGTCCAAACGGTCCTAATTCTTATTTGGGCCTAAGGATGGATAGCGATTGACGTCATCCATACCATGATGCTTACTCTTGTTTGTATCAAGGGCCTTCACTACTTGAGGAAATGGACTAGGAATCGGCCTTACTCTTGTTTGGCACGAGCCTCTCCACAGACTTCGGGTTTGATGGTTCGGTATGGCCACCCACCCTTTAAACCAAAACCCTTTTAAATGCACTCAGCATCCCGTTATAATGCTTGTATAATGTTTGTACCATATGTGATCACCATTTTCTAAACGAAACCATGACGAATCTTGTGAAAATCAAAACCTCTTTCAAAATGTAAATTTTCGATATAAGCCTAATATTAGCACAAGATAAGCCGAAACTCTGTCCATATGTCGAGTCAAACTTCGGGCCTAAAACCCATTTCAAAACCAAAAACAAAAAAATCCAAATACAAAAAAAAAAAAAAAAACAAAAAAGGGTCCAAAAAAAAAAAAAAAAAAAAAAAAAACGTTTTATCCAAATTTTTTTTCAAAACATGTAAATGTAAATGTGTAAATTCAATTGGGCTAAGTTAGAGTCAAAATCCAAACCGACTATGTCCTAGTCGGAACTCCGTCGAGTCATGAACCCGTCTTCCTTTACATTTTGGGTCTTTTCAACATTCAAGTCAAGTCCTAAGGCGTCACGCCATTATTTTGGACTCCCTACCCCATTTCAGTTAGGATCTAAGCATTTTCGACACATCGAGTCACACATTTCGAGGCTCAACACACGAGTCTCAATGGGCCTCGTATTTGAGTCTAAACTACAACAGTCTTCTTAACACCTATAAGCAAACCTCGAGTCTAGAATCAACATGTGTCATCAATCCCGTCCATAAGGTCAATCACATAAACATCACCCTGTCAAAGTCAACACTCGAGTCTAAAGGTCAAGGTCAAACACCGTGAATTCAAACACGAGAAGTCACTCACGACATTTCACGAGTTCACAAGTCAAGTCTAGATGTGTCATTTTTGTCCCTTCCTTGTTTGTTGCCTTGGTATGCGTGATCCCATGTCGAATCGAGTTGTAATGCGCGTCATTTCTGTCGAGTAGGAATCCAACAAGTTCCGTCAATCAGCAAGGTCACGAGGCGGTTCAAGCCACAATCACCATGTCTCTCCAGGACGTTTATGCCATGGTCCTACGAGTTCAAGCTACAGTGGAAAATTTGAGCATTCACGTCCTCACCCTTGAAAATGGAATGGTGGAAAAGAACATCCCACCTAGAGAAACCTCTAGTCTAGGTCGTCCAAAGCTTACCTCTTGCAATAACCATCGTCCTAGAAAGCCAAAAACAGCTGAAAGGAAACCTGGGAGGCATCAAAGGGTGCTTGCGATTTAGGCATGTCTTATGCCAATGCTTTGAAGAGACTTTTTCGCCCAAGGTAAGCTACATCCAATAGGACCGACTAGGATCCACCTTTAGAGAAACAAGTGAACCTCTGGAAGGGCAACAAATACCGCTTATACCACCAAGGTAGAGGTCATGATATTGAAGAGTGTTTTCTCTTGAAACACACCATCCAAGATATGATCGAAGAGGGCAA
Source organism: Silene latifolia (assembly GCF_048544455.1). Lineage (NCBI taxonomy): Eukaryota > Viridiplantae > Streptophyta > Magnoliopsida > Caryophyllales > Caryophyllaceae > Silene > Silene latifolia. Next base: position 5,467,473 of record NW_027413123.1, read on the forward strand.
GCTTCCTAAGCCACCTTCTGTCGCGCAATCTAAGAAAATCGACCCTCTTGGGTCTAATATTATTAAACATGACGAAGAATCATCTCTAGACTGTTCTCATCTCCTCAATCCTCGTGACGATGAAGAAATCAATGTCCTCGAAGACGAAGATATCCAAAATGGAATGCTCATGCTTTCCATGGCCTTCAACAACAAATTTTCCAAAATAGAAGGAGCTATTGATAGCCTAAGCTCTCGGCTTTCCAACATGGAGAAACAGTTCGCCGAAATGAGTAAGAAGCTTGATGCCCAACCTCTCAAAATGAAAAGTGTCCCGACAAACCCTCAATTTGACAGTCTTAAGGAGAAAGTAACTAGTGAACGATCTATTCCTAACAACCCTCCAAGGTCATTTACAAAGGCTTCCGAAAATAAGGGCACACCTCCTAGGAATTTTACCAACATTGGTATTACATACACCGATGCCCTTCAGAGACTCATGGAACAACGAATGTTGAAGCCTATAGGACCTATGCCTGACCCAGAAAGGAAATCCAAGTTCTGGGACGAGAACTCATACTGCAAATACCACAGAGGCAAAGGACACGATACAGAGAAATGTTACAAATTAAAAAATGTCATCCAAGATATGATTGAAAACGGGAAGTTGTCCCTCTCAACTTTTAACCCAAAAGGTAGCTTAGGCAATCCTCATGGATATACCAATTATCAAGAAACTCTTCTTGACTGTTATCCTTCCAAAGTTCCCAATGATGAGGATGAGGTGCTCAAATGGGTGAATGCTCAAAGCCGGATGTCGAGGCCAGTTGCTGGAAGAGAAAATGTTCAAGCATGGGCCGATGATTACGAGTCTGGATCTGAAATCGAGTCAAAGTCCAAATCCGAGTCCGAGTCTTAGGCTGTCTATCTCATATTTGTTCTAGTATCTTTCTTTGTGTCCATTTTCATTCCTAGTGACAACCCGGGGGCTGTCCCACGAGTCACATGTCTTCTCGAGTCTATGTTAAATAAATTCATTATTCATTTCAATAAAAGTACCCTTTTCAATCCACATATTCTATCATATCTCTTCCTCTATCCTTTTCCTGTGACAACAAGAATTGGTTTGAGACATTTTTTAAAATGACAACAACAACACATGACAGTCGATGTGCGTGCACTTAGATAATGTTCCATTCCAAGTTGTAGAGGACCTGAAACTCCGTGTTCTTTCTTTACCTATTCCATGTCTGGCAATAGAAACCACAATATAACCCTAGTTTAGCACGAGCATATCTCCAGAGATTCTAGGACGAATCCAGACCATCTCCCTTGTTAATGATCCATGATGGAAGGCAAACCCATTTCCCCACAATAAACAACCCGTGTTACTAAAGACCAACCCGTTTCACATCAAAAGGTGCTAGTCTGACCCAAATCCATGGTAGCAAGCAAACCCAAGACGATACGAGCCATGATGAAAGACAAAAGGCTCAATCAAGAGAAATACCAAAGATCAATATCCAAGACAAAAGAGTCAAAATAACGAGGCTCAAGCAAGCCAATGTCAATATCCAAAGTTAAAGTAATCCTTCAAAACCTGATCAAAAATCTGAGCAGAAATCCAAGATATATTTTAGACCAAGAATCGAGTGCAAGCAAGAACAATATCAAATACGAAATACTGCTGAAGTCTATATAGAATCAAGACATCAATAAAGATGGTCATCTAGCACCCTCACTTAGCCTCTCACACATCACATACCCTAAGTCCTTCTCGAGACCGTTACGGGGAGATAGTTAGGAATTTTGAGAATCCTCTCAAGCTCGTCAGGTAAACCCATCCTTTAGGGCCAAGACATGGAAACTTGAACCCACATCATTTTAACCTACCCTTTATGTGCTCAGGCTACTTCAAGCCAAGAGACTCCATTTCCAAGCCACATTACAAGCCATAACCCCATAAAGCCTTAACTTCACAAAATCAAGCTCCAGAGATTTGTTTCATCAAAGCCTCTTATTACCGAGCTCCACATTCCAAATATCCAATCCAGTTTCACCTTGACCCATACACGGAGTCTTCAATACTTTGTTACCTAGGACGGGACATACCCAATTCATCCTTAGGGTCCACTTTTAAGTGTGCTCACATAACAAGGAAATTTTTTACAAAATAAGTTATACCTCTTTGGTCTATGATCAGAGGGAGTTATCTCAAATCAATTCTTCGAGTCACCAAAGGAATATTACCCTTGTGACCCCTGCACTTTAAGGTCCTAACAACATAGCTTAGGCACACACCTGAACTACGAGCATGGTTTGATTTCACCTTCTCAGGTGGATACGTAGGCAGTCCTTTCTTACACAAGAAGGATACAACCACAACACCCAAACAAAATTAACCAAACCTCAGAACTACGATCTGGTTTGATTTCACTTCACGTGAATACGTAGGCAGTCCTCAAGGACACAACCATCTCAACCATCACAATTTTCAACCTTCCAACCTCAATTAACATCCCTTCCACAACCAAAACCTCTATACTGGGGGCTCCTTATTGTCGCCCAGCCTCCTTTTTACCAAAGTCCAGAGTCATATTCTCATCCTGGGGGCTTCTCTTCCGAGATGCCACCCTTCCTTTATTCCTCTAAGTCTAGCTAGTACTCGGTCCGGACAATGACAAAGGTCTTAGATCGATTCTCCAAGTTATCGTGCCTCAAGAGGGCTCTCTTTTACAGCAAACGGGGGCGAGAGATGTCCAAGTAGACAGATGATCCATGGCTCATGCCTTGTCATTATATGCCATCATCATTCTTGAAATTCTTCTACCTTTGGAACTGATACGCATTGTCACCCACACTTGGCTAGGGGTTGCGCATACTTAAGCGAAGTCTGTCAAGGTCATCCCCGTGTCGCGTCAAATCTAAGTTAGTGTCGCGTCAGTCAAACCTAAGTCTGTATTTCGGGTTTGTGTCATGTCAAGTCCTATGTCTAAAGCCCATTGAATATGCATAACGCATTACAAACGACAAATTTCTTTGAGCAAGTTTTGAATAATTTTTATAAAGAAACAACTTTTGCAAAGCCTATGTGTTTCCTCATTCGAGGTCCATGTGATAATTGCTTACGTGCATATGTGTTTATGTTCTATTTGTATATTAGATTGCATTCTTGTGTGGCTACTAACCATGCAGGTAAGTATCAGAAGCAGTGCTCGCTCCGACTGGGGGCTTCACCCAAGTCTTCATTCTCCCAGTAGCAAAGATATTTTGCGAGTATTGCTCACTCAAGATTTCTTCCATGACGATCAAGATGTTCCTAGTCGTCAAAATATTTGTCCCAAATATAAAGACATTATTTTGCAGTATTGCTCACTCAAGATTTCTTCCATGGCGATCAAGATGTTCCTAATCGTCAATATATTCCCCAACAAGAGTTCGCTTGAGACCGACGCAAGCAGATTCAACCTCAAGTTTTTGGCAGAGTTCGCTTGAGACCGACGCTAGCAGATTCCCCAGCAGTTTCTACCGACGTCCTGCTACCCTCAATATTATTGTTTCCTCACGGAGTTCGGCAGAGGTGTCGTTCTCCGGAAGTTCCCAAACCAAAGCCTCCTTCCTTAGGTTCGTAAACCCAAAGTTAGGATTCTTACCCCTAGATTCTTAGATCCCAAAATGGCTTCTTTTAGGTTCATAAACCTTTAAGCTCCCCCACGAACGTCCTTAGGTTCATAAACCCATAAATCCTTTTGGAGTTCTCATACCTCAGGAAGCCTAAACGCACGCGTTTAAAACAAGAATTAGTAACCCAGTAGTTCCTAAACTTAACCCTAGGATCCCAATTCCTATTAGGTTCATAAGCCTTTAAGTTCCCATGCCAGCCGCCCTTTTAGGTTCGTACACCCAGGTTCACACACATAGCTTCTTTTAGGTTCCCAAACTCCCTAGAGTTCACATACTTATACCCCTTAGGATCATATTCCTTTAGGATCACCTTCTACCCTTAGGATCATATTCCTTTAGGATCACCTTTTCCTTTTAGGATCATATTCCTTTAGAATCATCACCTTTCCTTAGAGTTCCTACACCTAAACCTTGGTTACCCCTTAAGTTGAACTTACTTTTAGGCCTCCTTCCCGTCAATGCTTTCCTTTAGGGCCCCATACCCTAGCACAAATTCTTATATAACTTTTAGGTCTTACCCTTAGCTCCCATGCTCAACCTTAGCTCCTACGCACCTCCGGAAGCATCTCGAGAAAGAAGTCTCAGGTATGGTCTCTTCTTATGGCTGGCGAGCCTCCTTACGTAGTCTAATGGACTTTAAACGACCCTCCCCGATAGTCGACAGACTCTAAAATGTTCCCGACGATAGGTCCTTGGTTCGGACCCCTTGAACCGCCTCGCGTCGCCATAGTCGTCAGGTTGTAATCTTCGATTGACCGGATGGCTATACTTTGACTTTCGCCTTGTCCAAGCCTCAGTCAAAGTGGGGGCTCTGTAGACACCTCGTTTCTACACCTCCCGCAAACCACCCGGTGATGATTGGGCCGCATGTTTGGTACGCGGAACGATTTGTGACAGTTCGTAAGTTTATCGTCAAGTGATTGCTCAAACATTAATGTCTACCTCTTAGTTGTCATCTACGTGCCGATACGGTCGTTTTGGCAGTAATTAGAGTACATTTGGAGTCCGGGTCAAAAACCGTCTTCATTTCCTAAAACCGTCAAATCCCGAGTCAAAGCAATGTGCTTGTCTACCTAAGGTTAGGATGTCATAAAATGTTGAGATTATGTCTCATTTTGAGTCTCATGTCACTTCATTAGGCTAAACTTAAAGTTTACATTACAAAATGTGCATTTCATTTAGTTAAATTGACAACCCGAGCTTTAGGCCCATTTTACGAGGTCATAACAACTTTTTTGGGTTAGTCCTATTTCACAGAAAGTTCTAGATATTTCTCTTAGCTTTCCAACGCCACCGAAATCACCTAATTCCGAGTCTTGTAGAGAAAGTTATGGCTAAAATACGACAGGCTGTCAAACGCGTTTTCTACGCGCGGAGGAACCTACCGGGAAAGGACGCGGCAGTCTGCCTCTTCCAAGGGACGCAGCTCTGCTGCGCCTTTTCCCAGGGCTTTCTTTTTGTCCAAGTTTCCGTGTTTTAACCTAAGTCGGTTATTTCCGGATCTTTCCTACCGTATCCTAGTCTTACCATAATTCCGTCGCGTGATTAGTATAAATAGGAGCCTTTGTTCCTCATATTTCTCACGCGAGTGTCCGCCCTTCTCTTCTCCCTTTGCATTCTAGACTTCGTTCTTACTAATTGGCGCCTACGTGCTTGGACTTCCGACCACGTAAGCTCGGATCTTTCCGGGTACCAGCCTCTCCGTTGCATGACCGACCAATTTGACCAACTACACTCAATCAACTTTAATTAATCAATCGTTTTCCTCTTACGAGGGCACTTTCTTTGCATTCGCGTCGAGCATCACTAATCGATATTCTTAGTTCATCCCGTTTCGTCAACATGTAAGTCTGAGGGTGTAAATTCCTCCTTTATTTATTGTATTTTATTTATCGTATCACTCATTGTAAGATTTACGTCGAAAATACCATTAAAACCGATTTCTAAAACCATGCTTTAAAACCTCTTTTTACGGATCTCCAGTAGATAACCGTCGAGAAAGGACGCAGCAACTGCTGCGCCTCTTCGAAGGAGCGCAGTTCCTGCTGCGCCTCTTCGTGAGGCTGCCGCAGTTCCTGCTTCCTTTCTTCTTCGTTTGTCCTCTGTAATTCGTATTCAAAATCTTTCTTTTGCTTGCTTCGTCTGTTAATTCTTCGTTGTAGTATCATAATAATTCCACATGTATTATAATCATCATTAGCATGTTTTAATTGTCATAAATCCGACTTAAATCCCTTATAATCCATATTTGCGGGTTTTCGTCATTAAATTCAATCCGGGTTGTAGAAATTCGATTTGTTCATATTGAGTTTCTGGAATTCATCCTTTGACATATTTTCATCTGTTTATTCACATGTTCATTATATATTCGTCATCAATTCATCATGTTTAGTCTAATTAATTAGTTTAGTTCGTTTATAATTCACTAATTAATCGTAGTTTCATGTAAATAATCCGTTTAATTCCGTCCCATCCATGTTTATCGCTTTTATGACCATCATTCACATGTAATTAATCTATTAATCACCTTCATCCGAGTAAATATTTTAATCCATCATTAAATTCATCAATTCAAATTAACGATTTGCAGTTCCGGCTTCACAGCCAGAACTCACCCTTGGAACAGACGCAGCAACTGCTGCGCCTCTTCCAGAGGGCGCAGTCCTGCTGCGCCTGTTCCAGGTTGAGCTCTGTCCCTGAACTCCGTTTCTGCCTTGACCTAGTTTGTTTAGTTTACGTATTAACTAACTATTATCCGTATTATCACCTTCTGTCGTGTTCGTTAATTCTTTCTTTTATTCCTTTTTTCTCAAATTATCCGTTTTAAAGGTATTTTCGACATAAATCGCCTAATCCGATGTAATTAATGTAATTTTCATTATTGTAATTTATATTCATTGTATTTCTTTTATCCTTTGTATGTTTTCACATGTAAATCAATATTAAGTCCTACTTCGACCCAATTGTATGCTAATTACGTGTCAACCGACTTAGCTAAATTCTCACATGCTAGGATTAAAACTTGGATGTTGCATTGCATGCATATAATCGACGATATATCAAGTACGAATAACTTCCCTAATCATTAGTAGAGGCCGCTATCGAGGCGGGCGGGATTAGGTGTTCGATCAAAAGAGCTTCCTAATACGTACCCTCACACCTTACTCCAGATCTCCGTGAGCACCCGTGTTCATTGGCATCCACGAGAGTCATTCTAGACATAGAATGCTAAGGGTAACGATTGCTTAGTGTTCATGTCACTACTTTGTGTCTTGACATGGCACGAGGTATTCGAACGGTTCCAATTTCCCATAAAAATTGGTGGCGACTCCATACAAAATGCAAACGCTTGTTTCGTTCTCACCAAGCGCCCCCGTGGGCGGCCCGCTGTCCACAAACGCATGAGTCGTATTCCTTATGCATCTGAAATAGGATCGATCATGTATGCCATGATATGCACACGTCCAGACGTGGCATATCCATTGAGTATGACGAGTCGGTACCAAGGCAATCCAGGCGAAACACACTGGATAGCTGTTAAAAACATCCTCAAGTACCTACGGAGGACTAAGGATTGGTTATTGACTTATGGAGGAGATATTAAGCTATGCGCAATCGGTTATGCAGATGCTAGTTTCCAAACGGATCGAGATGATTCAAAATCTCAGTCCGGGTTCGTCTTCACCCTTAATGGTGTTGCGGTCAACTAGAAGAGTTCCAGACAGAGTGTTGTAGCAGATTCTACTACTGAATCGTTGAATTATGATAAGCATGTAGGTCACGTTATTTCCATGGGAATTAAACGTGTTCCTGAGTTGTAGTAGTTGATTATGGATTTGATAAATTATCGTTTCATATACTATTTATAACTTCATCGTTTTTATATATAATATTTTGTTTTTCATGTGGATTGTAATGACAACATTGAACGCCACAAAGTGAACAGAATTACATTATATTTGTTTGGTCCGTAATCGCCAATGTGAGCTGATAACTCCGGCTATTATATTGTGAAGTCGATTGATGGTGGGTTCAACGAGCCATAAGTCAAGCAGTTGACTGATCGATCACAGATGCGAGATTATAACGATACCTCGTAGGACAAATTTTTCTGACAACGTAATGGAGTCCTAAATGTTTATTAACATTAGGTGCCAGGTCGTGGATAGGACATTCATTGTGTTCCTAGAGTCGATTCTTTTGACTATCGACTGTCTCTTGAGATTAAGGCAGTTTTTGGGTGACTTTGGTTTCTTTCTCACGGCCCGCCGTAAATGGAGGCTAAGTAGATTTTTTCTGGGTCATTTCATACTATGCTTACATCTACGAGATTCGAGTTGAGGAAAATATCCAACCTTTATCAGGTATAGTTATTTCTCACGGCCACTCGAGGAGTTGTAACTGAAATGCATGGCCATGCTCGAATGATGATTCATTTATCAGTTAAGTTACTCTCTAGTCGGGTAAACCACTCTTGATGCAGATCACTTGTAAAATACGACCTTTGTGAATACGGAATTTGCAAATTGTTTTACATTGAGTGGGAGAAATTTTAGGATATGAGAATCGGTTATCGCACATACACTTGTGAGGACAAGTGGGAGTTTGTTGGAGCTTGTGTCCTCCACAAATTAGTGTGATAACATTTGTAAATCTCTTACAGGTTCACAAGGGTATACTTCGTATTTTAATCAGTTGATTAACGATTACCTAATAACGGTTGGCTTGCTAGAAAGTTTGACGTTATTATCATACAGATGGCGGTGATCAACTGGTCCCTAAAGGTCACACCTATAGGATGTGTTTATAGAAATATGATCACATTGATGCCTAATATGACTAAACAGTTAGTCAATGTGTTGATGAGACAATTATTTAATGAAGATTAAATAATATTAGTTTAGACGAATTAACTGTTAATTCGTAAATTAAATATAATAAGTTATATTTAGTTAAATATATTTAATGTTAGCTTGGACGAATTAATCTGTTAATTCGTAATTAAATATAATCAGTTATGTTTAATATCAACAAGATGAATTTGTCATAGTGGTAATAGTGAGGGTACACAAACCAAGAGGTCATGGGTTCGATCCTCACTAGATGACAATTCAACATATTTTATATATTTTTGGAAAGACCAAAATTAAGGAGAATAATCTCCTTATTTCGGTCAGTTAGGCCGAAAATTAGGGGAGATTTATTCTTTCCTAATTGACTCCTAATTTCGGCTACTATAAGAAAGAAAGGGTGAGAATTCTTCTATCCTAATTCTTTTCTTTGACCTTGCCTCCTCTCTCATCAGAAAAACACAAAAACAATACCTAAAAATTAATCTGTTAATTTTTGGATCGATTCTAGCATAATCAAAGGGTATTTCTCGGAGCATCTTGGGTGCAACTAATAGGCGAATATCATTGCGATATTGTTCTTAGGCCGAATTTGCTAGGACCAAAGGTTAATTCTAAATCCTTTATACTTTGTTTATGTATTTTGTTTATGACCATTGATCATCATTGTTAAACTCGTTATAATCCTTCTAGTTTAAGGGAAGTATACAGATTATTTCCCACACAATTGGCATCAGAACTTTGGTGTTGCATGCATATTATTTTATTGTTTTTTATGAGTTAATTGATAACAAAATAAAAACTAAAATTTGTGATTTATAAGGATAAAGCCACGAAATTTTTTGCATGTAATATATTCTGGTTCTAAAATAATTTTAGGTCATATTGATGATTTATGGATGATTATTGCTTATTTTAATGATTTTTAGTGAAATTATTGCATTTTAATGAATAAAATTGCACGTTTTAACTAAAAATAGTTAAACTTCGATTATGAACATGAAATTTTAGTATAACCTCACATGCATATTTTACATATTGTATGTAAACTTTTGTATTAATGTGATTAATATTGCATGATTTATACAATAATACAAAACCAAGTTGAATTATTGTCAAATATTAGTGAAGACTAATTTTTGAGTCCTAAGAAGGTTAGGATAATTAACTTGGGCTTAAATTTGATTTAAGTATTGATTTGTGACTTTAATAAGTTATTATCACGCATTTCCATAAAACCAGATTATATACGATATAAGATTTAAGTAGGGTGATTTGGCACATTAATTTGGCATGTTAGACACATATATTAATGCTGCAATTTTTATTGATGAATGTCATATTTTATTTATATAATTTTGAATTATGTAATTTTATCTTAGTATGGCCTTAGTTTTAATCGGTATTACCCGTAATGTAAGGGATTACCGATTCGGTTGTAATTTAATGTGATCTCGTATCACTTTTATTTAGTTTTTCATTTTACAAATGTATAGTAGGAATAGCAATGTATTTTATTAGATTTGTAATTCCGGCTTTCCGATCAAGACGGAGTCCTTCGGAAGCGTGCCATTTGAAGATTCAAGGGACCAATGGAGTTGGTTTCCGAATTTGTAATAGATTATTATATTTTCTAATTTAGGAAAGGACATACTAGAAAATTTATTTATTGCTTTGCATTTTTCCTTTATATGTTACATGCATTGTCAAATCGTCATTAACATCACATGCATTTTTATATTTGCACATCGTCTTTTCGACCGTGTCGATTATAATTATCGTTAGTTCACTAATATAGTTCACATAAAAGTGATAGATAATAAATCGACAAGACCTCTCACATATTAAAAATTGAGATTAGCCTTCCCAAATAGTAGGACCCATGAATCCCTTTGACATTTGGGGTAGATTCCGTTTCCCGGGGTACTTTCATTTTTCATTGGGTAAGTGGGGTAATTACAAGTTATTACACGCGAAATTTGGTTGGACTCAACAGGACATGAAGACTAGTCTTATGTTCCGGGGCTAGAACATGAACTTAACGAAATATCATCGACCGAGAGTTCTAATTGTAGAATCGGTTAAAGAGTTAACCCACCGAGTTATATTAATGAGGGATGTATCGGTTTCCCCGTGCCCGAGTTAATATGGATTTGGATCTCGAAATCATTTATATAATTGGGTGGTGGTCATTATATAAATGCAAAAACATGCTAAAATGTTTTCATATTTTAACGATGAATGTTTCTTTTCCCATTATTTCGTTGTTTTATATTGTTCTTTATCATCGCTCCTACTCATATACGATATCATTCGATTGTATCATGAGTCTCCGCTAAACCACTATTACTAACGACAAAAGGAATCTCTTTCTAAATCCTCAAATGAACCGTTTAAATAGAGCATGGACTAGTTCCATAGGAATCATTCTATTCCATAGAACTCCATAAGAGTTGTCCTATGTCATATAAGATTAGCATCTTAAAATTCCTAACATGCCTATGTATGATTTCTTGTGAAGATGTGTGAATAGAAGTAATGATTAGTCAAAATATGTTTTGATAATATCTTCTATGCATCCACGGTTCAAAGGTCTTATTGTTCAACCTAAACACTTGTCATCAAGCACTTAAGTTGTTAAGAAGGTGACCGTGTTCAATTGGTAAATTAATTTGTTATTAATTTTGATTAACGAAATACCACAATAGAGTTGACCCTTGTGAAGGATTGACCAGGAATTTAAAATAAAGATAAGTCTTCATCAAGTAGAAATTCTTGAAGCCAGTGGGAGCAATAAGAAGTGAGTACTTATCTTAATTATTAAGGATAGAACTAGGCTCGAAAGAGAAAGTGCTAGACACATAAAATAGATACAAACCCCAATAAGTAAAGATCTAGGAAGTTGGTCGTGTGACTCCAACCTATTCCTTCCTTAATATCTATGATATTGACATTGCATTCTTGCCAATTAACACATCATGAGTATTTGATACAAATTTGTGAATCATGTTAGAAATTGCCACATTTCATGATTATGAAATATGGCAAAGGGATGTCAAACCACCTTTTTAAATGGGTATTTAGAGGAGGATGTGTTCATAACACAATTCGAGGGTTTTGTGAATCCTTAGAATCCTAACATTGAATAATCGTAGGACAACTAGCAAAAATAAGTTCAGAAATTTGCATGAATGGAACTAGGGTAGTTGGCATTTCATCCATGAACATATGAATGTTGTAGTGTACTCATTTTAGTTTTGTATTTAGAAATGTACCTCAATAATTGTCATGCTGTACACCAACTATAAATAAGAATATAATTCAAGTTTTTGTATAAAACGCAAAGGGTTTCCCAATTATGCAATTAAAACAAGCGTGGTGCCCTAACATACCACGATTAAGTTTATTGTGAGACCATACAAATCAAGGTAATTATATTCAAACTAAACATAAATGTCAAATAAGACTCAAGTTGGTGACCCCAATCATTTCTGAATTCTAGATTGAAAATCACTGTTAGAAACTAGTTTTGACTAGTATCCCACACCATTTGATTGTGAATCTCATGAAATGTGCGAATCTTGTATTCAAAGCAAGATGTTTCGTGACTTTTCTTGAAAAGTATATCGAATAGAATAAGTATTCACCTAATTACACTTCAATGTGTATGGTCGAATACAATTTCAATCAGAGAAGAGAAATTCACTAATAAGTTATTACTTCTTCTTCTCTTTTACCGACAAACTAGGTAGATACTTGGTAACCACTTAATGAGGTAAGAAGAGAAATTCTTTGAATAAGTTCAAATGAATGTTTAAAAAGTATCAAAACCTACAGATTTTACAATCAAAGTATTAGTACTTTGTTAAGGATGGTAACTATAAAGTAGTGACTTTGATTTACACCATATAGAGTGTGACATAGTATCACAAAATCACTTTCATAATCACACACTATTAAGATAAGGTGTGTTAGAAAGTTACAAAGAATCATATGCGATATGATTGAATCTGTACTATAAAGTTGGAGATAGTTTCTATCACAATTTCTCTAGCATTTAAATTTTTCACTAATATAAAACATGATTTAAGCAATCATCTACTTTTCATATTAAATATGGTTAGGCAAACCGCTGATGCGAACGTTTGACACGAGAACCGGGTGCTGTGTCAACATCTGATCCTATAGCTGATTTCGTCAGGATAAGATCTATCATTAATACCCCTCAGATTGACTTCTTTAAAGGTAGGTTTTGCAGAAACGGGGCGAACAATGCTGCTTGCGTTGCGGGGGATGCCCGCTCGCGTATAATGTAAATCCCGTAGCGGATCAATTCCAACGAGCCTTTCATGAACTTCAAAGTAAAAGAAGGGGCTTTCGGTTCTTTTTACCCTCCCTCTGGGCTCACAAGCAAGTCAGAGAATAAGATCGGGTTTTCTCTTTACTTTAAGAGGCCAGCATCCCTATCCTTTTGATCCGCATATTTTTATTAAAACGAGTAAGGTAGGGGGCTCACGACAAAATCAGTGTCACTTTTGACTAAACCCGTGATTTTCTGTGAACAAAGATTCTCTTTTTATTACACCCGCTGCAATTGACAGCCGGCTCCATCCGATCAAGTGAATCCCTGCGCTTGCTTCCACCAATCATTGATGGTTCTAAAACCGCTAAGCCTACGTTACATGCGATTAACTAGACTCGTTCACATTTGGAAGATGGCCCGGAAGGCTTCAAATATTGGTTGGTATAAGCATCCCACCCTATACGACTAGTTGGGGGGGTAGAGCTTATTTATGATTTCGTGCTGAACCTGGTAAACGATGCCAGTAGTTGTAGCTGTGGCCACACCAACCCTTTCGACCAAGGGTTGGTTTATCAAGTAGGAACTAGTCCTTCTGATTTCGCACGTAGGAGATCCGTACACAGCCCCGGGAAGTGCCGTTACGAGCCCTATTATCGGATGGGGATCCAGTTGTTACCCTCCGCTGCCGTTTGCGAGTGAGCTCGTCCTTGACCGCATACTGGCATGAAAGGAGTGAAGGAGCAAGACCGCCCTTGTCCCTTTCTCTTATATTATTACAACCTTCTTCTTTGCTTAATCATAGGCAAATTTAGGGGTCGCCAGGGAGACGGGATTCCCTCTTTCGAATACACGTTTCAGGGACATCCGTCCTACTGCCTGCTCGGGTGTTTAAAGAAGACTCGGAGGGGACACCCCGCTTAGAGGGATACCCTAACTCTTTTCCTCATAAAGCTGGTTTTATCAAATTTCGATTTTGGAATTCGGAAGTCTTCCCTGTCTTCTTGTCTTGTCCCCGCTTTTATGAAAAAATGCGCCCAAAGAAGAGGCAGACGATGGGGGATAGGCTTCATCGTCGAGAGGGAAACAGCCCGGATCACCAGCTAAGGCTATGACAAGCACAAGACCGGATATCGCCTTTGCCGTTGGCAAGTTGAGGGTCCCCGATTATCGGTCGAGGAAGCTTCAGGCTGCTTTCTTCCCCACCGCGTCTTTCCTTGTGTGTCGGCTTTTTTCTAAGATGCGCGGACCATACTCGAACTTCGGGGTACCAGAAAGACATCCATGAGTGCTTTCACGCATTCGCTCTCCCGCCCATTAACCTCCTGCGGAATTTTTTGAAATTGGACATATGGAATCTCTCGTTTTTTATGACACTCGCAGGAAGAACAAAAAGATGAGGACGATGTGGATTTCCTCTTCCTCTATCGCCCATGAGATAGCTCCTCCACCAAGCAAGAACACCCATCCACAAATCCGGCTCTTATGTTCCTGGCAAAAGGGACACACATTATTATTATACAGTGGCAATTGCAGTCATCACTTCAAATCCGAGAACGCTTTTCTTTTTTTCGTCGAGATTGGGTTGGTCTTCAGTGTAGTTACTTCTCAGTCGGGAAAAGAGACCAACAAACGGGGAATTAAAGTTCAAAAAGGAAATCCTGGCGCTAGCCGATGGGTTTCGCCCTTCCATGATTTTTGTCTGTCTAGAAGGCACTAAGCCAGTTGTTGGAAGGGCCGGGGCACAAGGGTCCTGGTACTATCCAGGTGCGGACCAGGATAGCAAGTGAAAGACCGCGCTAGAAAGAAAAGACCGGTTTATTAGCTAGAAAAGCGCATAATCAAGGAAACCGGCTAAATAGGTCTTTTGGCCCTCTCACTTAGCTTTAGCTTGCCAGTCATCTTATGTTGAAACGACATCTGATGATCGGAGATTGATTGGTTCAAATCCAATTCGTGAGATGGCAGTGATCTTTAGCTGGGGGCCTGTTCCTCTGGTCGGCGGACTTCCCCGATTGGTTCGAGGGGTCATTTTCAAACGGGTCCTTTGGGAATTCTTCAAGCTTTAGCCAGTGCGGCACGAAGCCGCTGACGCCGAGTCGGCTCCGGGCGGTTCGCTTGAGTTGCTCAACCGCCCCTTAGCCCGGTGGGCTCTTCTTTAGAGTATGGGAAGGAGATCTTAGCTTGTTTCGATAGTAAATATGTGCTCTTTCTTCCTACATGATCACAACAACAAAGGGCTTGTGACTCGTGATGCCGTCTATTAAAGAAAAGAGGATTATTTCTTAAAGACAGAGTGGGAGAAAATATTCAAGAGCCACAAACTGACAATAAGACGTAGGAAGATGTTCCTTCTTGGTCAAAATCAGTAATTATTTTTCCGAAACCTAAGTGGACAAGAGTCATGTTATTTTTAAAACTAACAAACCTGTAACTTATTAAGATGCTTTATCTAGTTTCAACTCTGCAAAAGTCCGAACTGAACATAAACATTAAGATGTTTCCATGACTTGGTTGATTGGTGGTAAGAGGTTTACACCAAATTGCAACGCTTCGCTAAAATTCAGATTTCATAATATTTAACTGTTGGATTTTAAAATCATCTTGCAGGAGTTTTGTAAATCGCAACTATCCTAAGGTAGGATACGAACTTAAGAAGAAATCTTAATTACAAGTCAAGGAGTTGAATGGTATGTTTCAGTCATGTTATAAAACTTTCTCGATTTGTCGAGTAGTTTTGTTTATACATTAAGTTTAGTGGGAGTAGGGTGGTATTATTAGTCTTATATGTGAATGACATACTGATCACTGTGAATGATGAAAGACTTAGGAGAGGAATAATACCTTTCTAAGGTATCCAGACCTATAAAGATAGTTCTAAGAGGATATTAGCGTTAAATGAATATTCTTATATTGATAAGAGTCTAGACAAGTTCAAAAGTATTGAACATGTAGAAATTGAATCCACATGCTTCCGCTGCGGGATTAATTCATTACGCTAAGATGTATCACTATTCTTAAACCTCGTATACTTGGAGTATGACAAGATGTTACAAATCGAATCTTTGAGAGAAGTCTCTATATAGCCACATAGTTCATAAGTTGGTACTCGGGAAGTCCTAAAGATATGAAGCTAAGCATTTAGAAATGAGATGGATTTATGTGCAAGGAGTTACACAAAAAAAAAATATTCTAAACACATAAGGATGGTTAGAGAACCATCTTGGCTATATTATTTAAGGAGGATATCTGCTAGAAACGTCCTATGCAGTTGAACAATGAGATATGCACAACGGAAATTGAGTACACTTGCAATACTAGGATATGCAAGAAGGAGGGGATGATATTAGGATTCGGTTTGGTGAATTGGAGGAACTATGGTAGTTCGTACCAATAACCGAAGGTTCTATCCCTACTCACTGTGAGGATAGTGGGAGCTATCCTAAGGCAAGAGAGCCTATATCTATATTGGATCTATACACGTACTCAAAAGGTTTTTATAATAAAGATTACACATAACTATGGGAAATAGTATATTGTAAGGTTAGGAAAAGTGCAAAGTGTTGTTTAGACTTACTAACCAAAGGCCTTTTATAGGCTTAACATGATAAGTCATGTCATTTCAATTGAGTTGAAATGTGCAACTATATACAAAATGGAATATGGATTATAGATTATGTAGTAATTGATATTGTATCAATTTTACATATGTGATAATACATTCGTCGTTAGAGTTTAATTACAAACTCTTTTTATTACCTCGTTATATCCAAATAGGTTGTCGAGACATTATTGAACCCTATTAAGTGAACTGGATTAACATAGTATTGGCCCCTAGTCACTTATATGAGGTGGCGTCTCCTAGTGACTAGAGTGTGAGTAGATTGATGGCAAGTTCAAGTGCCATAGGGTCATGAGGAATGACTAATCGATCACATAGACAGACTATATGGGACACTCTGTCGGGCAGTGACTGCTAATAGAGTTCTGGCAATTTTATATAGCTTGGTCGTGGCGAGAGCTACTATTGTATTCTTTTGAGTCGATTCTTTGACTAGAGACTATTCGCCCAAGTCGGCACATTTTCTGATTGACTTTGATTTTTTTCCCCAAGCCATTCTGTCAAAAGGGGTGAGTGTGAATCTCTTTGGTCATGATAAACTGTGGGTGTACGAAGGGAATAGTGCGATAGGAATTGTCCACCCCTTGTCAGGGTTATTTGAAATCTCAAGGCCACTCGAGGAGTAGTGAACGGGAAATGCGTGGCCACGCTAGGAACGTATCTACGGTAGATAATTCCGGTCAGACAGTTACTCTCCAGATCGAGGAAACCACTCTAGATATGATCAAATGCAAGTACGACCTGCAAGACACCTTGCATTGAGTGGGAGATTGTAATAGGACAAGAGAATTGGTGACGCACACTTGTCTCGGACAAGTGGGAGATTGTTGGAGCATATGTCCTCAACAATGGTGCGATCACATGTTTAAATCTCATAATAAGAATACGTAAGGGATGATTCAATTATATAGTCAACTGATCAACATTAATCGGTAATGATTGGCAAACTAGAGTTTGACATTACAGTCGTTTGACGGTGGTGATTAGTTGATCCCTTAATGTCACATCTATATGACAGAACCCAAATAATTCTGATCAAAGTATTTGATACGGGTTGATCAATTCCTGTTATTTATATATGTATATTTAGTTGTGTGAGTTTTGTTGAGGTCGAGTTTAGAACCCGAGTCAACACAAGTTTATTATTTAATTATGCGATGATTGACTAATATAGTTTTGTATCTTATTGTAATGTGATTAAATAAGATTTAATTTAATGATTAAGCGTTAATTTATTAAATTATTCGAGGTTTTGTATTTTTCCGAGGTAGAGGTAATTGGTTGTTATATTTACAAAAAAATTGTAAATTAATTTAATTGGGCATTGTAGAACCCATTATATGTTGATAGAATGGTAAAATATCACTTAATAAATAAGTGTACACTACTTATTAATTTGTATCATATAATTGTTACATGATCATTTTAATACTTCATTATACAAGATAATTAAGCATACGATTTAAAGGTGTTAGTGGGACAAATACGGAAAATCAAAACGGACCTATATAGTGCATAGGTAACCAGTTTTGTGGACGATAAAGCACAATGATGTTTTGTTCTTTTCCACATGCACACTACACCATATGATAATGACATGCCAATGCACTTTAATCATTATTAAAGTATCCTACACTCTACCTACTTTTGCATGGAAATAAAATAAGAACAATATTGACCCACTAAGGGTGGGGTGGCCGTGTAAAAATGTTCACGAGAGAGCATTTTTATTGTTCTACTGTTTCAACCAATTTACACATGCAAAAACCTCCACCTTCGCTCTAGAAATACTCACATGCAAAACTAATATACTCTATATATTACTAAGGTAGTAATAAAATTTATTAAGGGTTAATTTGTTATAGATATCTAGTTAATATTATTAGAAATGTTTGGGTGAAATCTTTGGTGCAACTAAGAGGAGAGTTCCAAATATGAAGCTTGGGTTTTGGAGGATCATCCTAATCTTATTTAAACTCAAGAGCAAATAAGTAAGGTGTCCTTATTTGTGCCCAAATATTTCGATCCATATTGTATGTAAGAAATATCTTTTTCTGCTTATTTTTGTTATTTTCTTATGCATGCAACTAGATCCACATGATATAAATTATTAGTAATTTATAAAATCTATTAAATAAGTTTAATAGGGGTTTAAGAAACTTACACGCTTGTGACTATATTTATGATTATTATATTGCTTGGACTCGGAGTTCGCTATCAAGGTAGGATAGCTATTTATTTACTTTAATGATTTACACGATTAATATTATCGGGTTGTCTTGTGTGATTTGTTGAACCGTGATGGATGAATATGATTGTTGAATGATTATATTTAGATCAATTGGTTACCTCAGCTCATGTCTGAGATGAATTATACTATTGGTTTCCTCAGCCTCGTGTCTGAGATGGTAATAATGTTGTATAGCTCGACTGTTTGCATATCATTGAAAGGAAAAGTAGATCTATATACTAACATATTCAAATATGTTTTGTTAATTTACTCATAAAATTAATGGTGATCTTATGCATGCAAACTTATAAACAAGATAAAGAAGAAACATTCATCCTTACATTGGAAATTCGGTTTATATGGGCACAAGAGAGATCACCTTCTCTCTTGTTCATGTGCTTTTCTTAGTGGAAGAACTAAGATCCAAGTATAGGATCTCTCCCAAAGCTATATACCCAAAGCACACTCTTAATAAAATTAATATTATGTATACTAGAAAATATTAATTTTGTAAGAAAATTGACCCAAAATAATTTGGTTTTATCTCCCAAAAACCGGTTAGGAGAGGAGAAGAGGAAGGTGAAATATTTTTATCTCTCTAAAATATTTTTGGTGGATCAATGAATGAAAATGATACAACAAAAACATTTTTTGTGTATATTAGGTAAAATAAGAGGAAAAACCAAGTGGTTTTTCTTTTCCAAAAACCGGGTGGAAGAGGGCATGGGAGGGAGCCAATGCATGCTCTAGTTGCTCTTCACAATGAACAATAGGTTTTGCATGGCTAGTCTTTAGGTAATCATCATGTTCTCCACTAATTTAATCAACACAATATTAGCCTAATACTCCCTTAATTTCGGTACATTTAGATAATATGGACTCCATATTATCTTTGTCAAAATGTCAATTTGTCTTATGTCACATGTCATATGTTACATAAATTTGTTATGTATTTTTAACATATTAAAAATCAACGTATTAATAAAAATACGTCATATACAAAAATCGACTTAGTAATTCATAATTACTTGTACCAAAATATTTTACCAATTATAAATCACAACTATTTGTATTTATGATAATTCATTCAAATTCAATTGTTTCCTTAAATAATAATTTCATCTGAGTAATGATACAATTCGATTACTCAGACCGTATCTCATTTTAATCAATTTCAATGAGATACGTAAATATTACTTCCAAAATCGTCCGTCAATTTTAATTAAATTAATTGACTCGTAACGTTATACGATCAATTAATTGATCAATTAAGAGTGTTGTCCTATAGGTATGACCTAGGGGATCAACTGATCACCACC
Organism: Silene latifolia; assembly: GCF_048544455.1. Taxonomy (NCBI): domain Eukaryota; kingdom Viridiplantae; phylum Streptophyta; class Magnoliopsida; order Caryophyllales; family Caryophyllaceae; genus Silene; species Silene latifolia. Next base: position 5,487,457 of record NW_027413123.1, read on the forward strand.
GTCGCACGACAGTAATGTCAAACTCTAGTCAGCCAATCATTACCGATATGTGTGGACCAGTTGACAGTAAATATTACTTCCCAATTTGTATTCTTTATAATGAGACTTAAACATGTGATCATCATGATCAACAGTTGTGACCGCATTATTGTCGGAGGACACATATTCCAACAATCTCCCACTTGTCCTCGACAAGTGTGTGCCACCAATTCTCTTGTCCTATTACTATCTCCCACTCAATGCAAGGTGTCTTTCAGGTCGTACTTGCAAGTGATCATATCGAGAGTGGTTTCCTCGATCTGGAGAATAACTGATTGACCGTATTTATCCACCATGGATACATTCCGAGCGTGGCCACGCATTTCCGATTCATTATCGCTCGAGTGGCCCCGAGATATTGTTATAACCACGACTAGGGGTGGACAATTTCTATCGCACTCATTCCCTTCAACTAGCCAGCCATGACCATCATAAACCAAAATATGCCCATTTGACCCCATTTATGAAGGTCATAGTAATACAAATCAAAGTTAATCTGAAACTGTGCCATTTTAGGCGAATAGTCTTTAGTCAAAAGAATCGACTCATTTGAATACTATAGCAGCTCTCGCCACGACCAGGCTATATAAATTTTCCAGAACTCTATAAGCGGTCATAAGGCCCGAAAAAATGTTCCTAACAGTCCGCCTATGTGATCGACTAGTCATCTCACATGACTCTATGGCACTTGAACTTGTCATCAATCGCATCACTCTCTAGTCACTTCGAGACGTCACCTCATGTAAGTAACTATGGGCAAATACAATGCTAATCCATGTTCACTTAAACGGGGTTCAATTTGTCTCTACAAATCGTTGGATGTAACAAAGTATAAAGTGAGTTAATAATAACTCAAACGACAAATGTCGACATCACACTCGGGTAGTCAATACCATATTGCATCCTTGTGATGCATACCGTAAGTGTAAACACTTATTGATTGCAATAGAAGTTTAACATGCCATGTGTCCATGTGTTCAAACTTCTTATACTTGCATTTTCCTTTACATTCATGTTCTCTCTCATAGCATGAACCTTACCAAGTACACATCAAGGTTCCCGACCTTGGTTTTGGTTCTTTATCTTGAAAGAACTTCCTTGTCGATTATCACATAACGAACGAATTTGTGGTGAATGATATAACTTGTACTGATCAAGTGCTCCATTCACACATAATGCACTAGGTATATGTTTTGCAGAGTCTTGCAACAATTTGTCAAGATGATTGACCTAGCACTTCTCACAAGTCCTAGCATAGTTAGGAAAGATTAGTTTTGAGTAACTTCTTATTCAACTAAGTGTATTTCCAAACTTCTTATTTCTCCTTTTGACTTGAAAAGTTTAGGATTTTCATAAATCTTTACGTGTGTTCGGATTTTCTATAATATGTGCAACCTCTTAACACATAATAGAGTATTCTGTCAAACACTGAAATCGCTCATCGGATTCTCCTCGAGAATTCATGACGTTTCTTGTATGGCTTGCCAATGAATCATCATGCTCTCATGCATATGATTCACTATTGGACATGTGTATGATTATTCTAATAGCGGAAACATTAGTTACAAATAATCATGAGATCAACCGTTCATAGGTTCAATGAACGACCATGACTGCTAATGGCAATTCCATTTTCATCTACATGAATAACCTATGTGTATGTTGATACGATGTGTATCTCTTAATACTAATCCAATATTTCTTGACGTAATTAGATTCATCATAGTCCAAATTCATCCAGAATTGAAAACTCAAATATTTCTTTGTGAAAGAAGATATTAGCTCGTCATTCCTAATGAGTAATGAGTTGTAAACATTCAAAGGATGATAGCTCCCACTGAATTCCATGTCTTCACATGATAATTTCTAATGCTCCCACTTAATTCCACATGTTTCGAAATTGATTTACTCAATTGAAAACATTTCAAAATTTGGAATGTATGTTTCTTTGCAAAGTTATTAAGATGAAACCATATATGTTCCCATCATATCCTTTCAAAATTCCTCTTTCGAAGAGGTCTCATCTTAACCTTATGGAAAGAGATTTTAAATCTCTAACACATTCATGTCATAATGATGTGTGGCAATGTCATTTATTAAATATAAGTAATATCTAATACACATCCTTCAAAATATCCCTTTTAGAAGGAGGTTTAACCAATTCATTTACATAATGAGGTTAAGTAATGACTTTTGCATGGTTTAAACTTTAGCAATTGAGGATATCGGTATATCAATCCTTGCAACCTCTAGTCATAAATATCGCTTATTACTAGGATGTTACATTGATTCATTTAGGCTCTTAAGTAAATCTCAAGGTTGAAACTATTGGTCCAAAAATTTTCATAAACTAGTCAAAACTCTTGTTAAGACTTTATATTAGTCATTTTGTTCCAAAACTTTCTTTTGGTCTCCTCGTGTAGTAATCTTGAGAACATACTCTTATGATTACATTACTTGGTCTCCTAAGTCATATAGAACTTACTTCAGACCATAGTTCTCATCTATTTGGGTACACTATGTGAATAGATATACCTTCATTCAAATCATTCTCTCTTGCGTAGATCTCATTTACACAAGTACACAAATTTATCTTGCCTCGTGTGTTGTGTCCTCATTTTTCTCCCACTCTATCTTTAGAATAAATACACTAGAGATTCAAAGATAGCATATGAGACACAAATAATGATGTTGAAGTATAAGGAGAAATGTCTCATAGATTGACTAATAGTTATAGATTTCGTAAATGTACTTGGTGATTGACATTCCTTTAAGAGAGTTCATAGACTCAAAATCACTTTGTAAATGATCATACACAAGCCTTAAGCATGTGGACATATAATGAATCCCGTCATTATATTTGTCTATTAGATCACTTTAAGTGAATAATCATATGTTTCTAAGAGCAAGCATTTAAATACGAATTTTAGAACAAAGGATAAAATGATAAAATGGGTGACTTGGGTTGCAAACCAAGCCACCATTATCCAAAATACAACCAATTATCCAAAATACCTTTCCATGTCGAACATGGAAACTTAAAGGTTCTAAAATTCAAAACATGAATAAAATAAGACAATAAAAAGCAAAGCTCCATGAATGCTATTCCTAGCTTCTAGATGGTTTGTCATGCTTGCTTTTCCTTTCCCTTGTCTTTGCTTGGTGGAGGCCCTATTTACAATAAAAGGGAGATACATTATCACAACTTTGTATCATAATACCATAGTTGAATTAGAAACATAAAAGAAGGGATAGTCATTTACCTACTGGAGTGATCTTTCCAGCCTTAATATCACCAAGGTATTTGGAACAATTTCTTTTCCAATGTCCCATACCATTACAATAATGGCATTTATCAAGAGGACCCTTCTTGATTTTCGAAGTGCTAGCATCATTAGCTTTAGCTTTGGTGAAAGTGGGAGCTTGCTTCTTACCCTTCCTCCCATTCTTCTTGAACATCCCCTTGCTCTTAGTGCTTATGTTAAGCACATCCTTTGGAGGGTTCACATTTAACCCCATGTCCCTCTCGGCTTGCACAAGTAACTTGTGCAATTCTTCAAGAGATACATCCTTGTCTTGCATGTTAAAATTCACCCGGAATTGAACATACGCTTTGACTTTGGACAAGGAGTGTAGAATCCTATCTACAATGAGTTCTTTGGGGATTTCAACCTTTTGAATTTTCAAGGTCTCGACAAGCTCCATAAGTTTGAGCACATGAGGGCTAACCTTTTGGCCCTCTTTGAAGTCGAGATCAAAGAATGCCGCGGCCGCCTCATATTGGACGATCCGCGGAGTTTGTGAAAACATTGTCACAAGTTTGGAGTAAATCTCATTAGCGGTGCCCATTTTAAAGGCTCTCCTTTGGAGATCCGCCTCCATCGTAAATATCAAGACGATTTTCATTGCGGCGGACTCCTTATGGTAAGCCTCATATGCTTCCCTAGTGGCGGCGGTCGACCTAGTAGTAGGTTCGGGTGGAGAGACCTCGGTTAGGTAACGAAGCTTATCGTCACCTTGGGCGGCTAGTTTGAGTTGGGCATCCCAATCGGAGAAATTTGACCCATTCTTATCAAGTTTACATCGATCCATGAAGGATCGGAGCCATGATGAATTAGCGAGAGGTGTGGCGTTAGGGGTTGGTGTTGCCATTTGTTATGAGAAAAGAAGTGGTCTACAAAACAAAATGGAAGGAGTAAAACAAATGTCGTTTTAATAATAATACTCGTAAAAATTTATAATTTAAACAAGTTTTATGCATTTTTCTAGTGACCTCTACCCAACTAGATAAATGATTCCAAGACCCAAATTCATATCGACTTAGGCACGGTATGGCCGATGAAACCCTTATCAATATAACTCGGTGGATTAACGTTTTAATCGATTCTACTTTTAGAACTCTTGGTCGATAAAATTACATTAATAATTATCTATAGCCCGGAACACATGCAAATACGGTCACGAATACTTCCGTTGAGCTCAATCCAAATTTCGAATAAATGTGTCCATGATCCAAATTCACATCAACTTGGGCACGGTATGGCTGATGAAACCCTCATTAACATGAACTCGGTGGATAAACATTCATCACCCACTTCCCCTACGTAACAAGGTTTGTACCCCGGTAGGGCCGAGTGCACTCCCTTGCGAAATAGGTTTTCATGGTTTCTACTATTTGGTAAGGCTATGTCTCAATTAATTGTTTTAGCGAGAGGTCATGTCAGTTTATTATCTATCACGTTTTAAGTGAACTAAAGCGTTGAACTACGATAATTGTAATTGACACGGTCGATTAACTCGATTAGATAAAGATGCATGTTTTAGTTATGGCGATTTAGCGATGCATGCGACATATAAATAAAATGCAAAGCATAAAAATAAATCCTAGTATGGCCTTCCTAAAATAGAAAAACTTATTTAACTATTACACATTCGGAAACCAACTCCATTGGTCCCTTGAACTTCGGTTGTGGCACGCATCTCGAGGTAACACCGTCTTTATGTATCGTCATCTTGAAGAAATCCGTCTTTGGGAACTCCGAAATGAATAAAATTAAATAATAAATTACATGATTTCCTATAATACATTTGTAACTAAAATAAAATAAATCTATTATATTACAAAAACGGTGATACGAGATCACAATAAATTACAACCGAATCGATATTCCCATACATTTCGGGAAATACCAATTAAAAACTAAGGCCATATTAAGTAAAAATTACATAATTCAAAAAATTACATAAATTAAAATTATGACAATCATAAAGAAAATGCAGCATTATAATATGTATAAACATGCCCAATTTTATGCTAAATCGCCTTTAAATAGCCAATATCGTATATTACTCGGTTTTTACGGATTTGCGTGATTTCAACATTTTATAATCACAAAATTACATAAATTCATATTTATGCATAAGTTAATTACCCTAACCTCTTAGGACTCAAAATTTAGTCTTCACTAATCATTTGACCATAATTAACTCATATTTCTAAAATTTGTTCATTAATGGACTTAAAATTATAAAAATAAACTATAGACTTCAAATAAATCACAAAATTTCAAATAAATTTGAAATTTGAAATTTAAACTCATGAACATTCTGGAAAAAATACCATGACACTCATAATGTTCAAAAACCTAGGTTAAAAATTTCGAAATTTATCCGGAGAAACAATGTTGCGGTATTATCGGTTTTAACTAAATAATCATAAAAACATGTGAAAAATTATATATTCATTAACTTTTCAATTTTAGATCTGAAAAAGATAATAAAATGCAACATATAATGTTTTTCCTTAGTCATAGAGTATGTTTTATTAATATTTCACTAATAAAGTCACTATTCATGCTATTTTTCTTCAAAAATCCATAAATCATGCAAAAAGACTTCACTATAGCCTATTATTTTACACACATCTTGTAAAATTTCATGTGACAACATACTAAATTTCTATGACCAGATTCGAAATTTATCTCATATAACCTATTTTTCACTTAAATCCGATTTTAACAATGAAAAATCCATTTTTCGAGCATAAGAAGTCCAAAAATTATGAAAATTTACAGGTCATCTCAAAATAATATATGTGACAACATATCCAAAAATCACTGGAAAATTCGAAGTTTAGCTAATTTTAGTCCGAAAATGACATTTTTACTCATAAAATCATATTTTAATGCCATTATTGTATAATATGAACAATAAAAATCCATAAATTAACCAAAATATCATAAAAACATTTTAGGACCAGAAATTTTAACATGCATGATGATTTTCGTGATATATCATAATAACACAAATTAAATAAGTTTTATATGTTATTCTTATAACTCAGAAAATCTTTTAACCGATTTGCATGCAAACAACCAAGGCTCTGATACCGATTGAAAGGAAAAGTAGATCTATATACTAACATATTCAAATATGTTTTGTTAATTTACTCATAAAATTAATGGTGATCTTATGCATGCAAACTTATAAACAAGATAAAGAAGAAACATTCATCCTTACATTGGAAATTCGGTTTATATGGGCACAAGAGAGATCACCTTCTCTCTTGTACTTGTGCTTTCCTTAGTGGAAGAACTAAGATCCAAGTATAGGATCTCTCCCAAAGCTATATACCCAAAGCACACTCTTAATAAAATTAAATATTATGTATACTAGACAATATTAATTTTGTAAGAAAATTGACCCAAAATAATTTGGTTTTATCTCCCAAAAACCGGTTAGGAGAGGAGAAGAGGAAGGTGAAATATTTTTATCTCTCTAAAATATTTTTGGTGGATCAATGAATGAAAATGATACAACAAAAACATTTTTTGTGTATATTAGGTAAAATAAGAGGAAAAATCAAGTGGTTTTTCCTCTCCAAAAACCGGGTGGAAGAGGGCATGGGAGGGAGCCAATGCATGCTCTAGTTGCTCTTCACAATGAACAATAGGTTTTGCATGGCTAGTCTTTAGGTAATCATCATGTTCTCCACTAATTTAATCAACACAATATTAGCCTAATACTCCCTTAATTTCGGTCCATTTAGATAATATGGACTCCATATTATCTTTGTCAAAATGTCAATTTGTCTTATGTCACATGTCATATGTTACATAAATTTGTTATGTATTTTTAACATATTAAAAATCAACGTATTAATAAAAATACGTCATATACAAAAATCGACTTAGTAATTCATAATTACTTGTACCAAAATATTTTACCAATTATAAATCACAACAATTTGTATTTATAATAATTCATTCAAATTCAATTGTTTCCTTAAACAATAATTTCATCGGAGTAATGATACAATTCGATTACTCAGACCGTATCTCATTTTAATCAATTTCAATGAGATACGTAAATATTACTTCCAAAATCGTCCGTCAATTTTAATTAAATTAATTGACTCGTAACGTTATACGATCAATTAATTGATCAATTAAGAGTGTTGCCCTATAGGTATGACCTAGGGGATCAACTGATCACCACCGTCGCACGACAGTAATGTCAAACTCTAGTCAGCCAATCATTACCGATATGTGTGGACCAGTTGACAGTAAATATTACTTCCCAATTTGTATTCTTTATAATGAGACTTAAACATGTGATCATCATGATCAACAGTTGTGACCGCATTATTGTCGGAGGACACATATTCCAACAATCTCTCACTTGTCCTCGACAAGTGTGTGCCACCAATTCTCTTGTCCTATTACTATCTCCCACTCAATGCAAGGTTTCTTTCAGGTCGTACTTGCAAGTGATCATATCGAGAGTGGTTTCCTCGATCTGGAGAATAACTGATTGACCGTATTTATCCACCATGGATACATTCCGAGCGTGGCCACGCATTTCCAGTTCATTACTCCTCGTGTGGCCCTGAGATATTGTTATAACCCTGACTAGGGGTGGACAATTTCTATCGCACTCATTCCCTTCAACTAGCCACAGCCATCATAACCCAAAATATGCCCATTTGACCCCATTTATGAAGGTCGTAGTAATACAAATCAAAGTTAATCTGAAACTGTGCCATTTTAGGCGAATAGTCTTTAGTCAAAAGAATCGACTCATTTGAATACTATAGCAGCTCTCGCCACGACCAGGCTATATAAATTTGCCAGAACTCTATAAGCGGTCATAAGGCCCGAAAAAATGTTCCTAACAGTCCGCCTATGTGATCGACTAGTCATCTCACATGACTCTATGGCACTTGAACTTGTCATCAATCGCATCACTCTCTAGTCACTTCGAGACGTCACCTCATGTAAGTAACTATGGGCAAATACAATGCTAATCCATGTTCACTTAAACGGGGTTCAATTTGTCTCTACAAATCGTTGGATGTAACAAAGTATAAAGTGAGTTAATAATAACTCAAACGACAAATGTCGACATCACACTCGGGTAGTCAATACCATATTACATCCTTGTGATGCATACCGTAAGTGTAAACACTTATTGATTGCAATAGAAGTTTAACATGCCATGTGTCCATGTGTTCAAACTTCTTATACTTGCATTTTCCTTTACATTCATGTTCTCTCTCATAGCATGAACCTTACCAAGTACACATCAAGGTTCCCGACCTTGGTTTTGGTTCTTTATCTTGAAAGAACTTCTTTGTCGATTATCACATAACGAACGAATTTGTGGTGAATGATATTGTGACACCCCTCGATAGGGCATCAAAATTAAAGCGGAAAATACGAGATTTTTAAAACCTTTTAAAGCTTAAAGTGCGAAATCCACCATAAGTGATCGAACAAAAATGAAAAGAAAGATAATTAAGTTTTACAATTTAAAACAAGTGCGTTGGGGAAAAGATATCCCACGAATAAACACAAGTCTAACGATAGGTGAGTCTAAGCAACCTATAACTAAGGTCCAAGGGTCAACGTTCTCGCTAGCTCACACGTCTTCCCCATAATCTGCATCACAAACCTGTCATTCATGTAAACATGAACGCCACAGTCAGTGGGGAGTAACTCAGGGTTCTCCCAGCCACCATATGTCGAAATGCACATAAGCAAGAACTTAATTAAACATATCGATCATGCATCATACTTGAATAATATGAACAAGGGAATATAACGATAATCATAACGATATAGGCATGTTGCATTATTAATCAGATAGGCATCGAATCATATGAAGAAAGTAAATAACGGATCAATTAAATAGAAAATACATGGATGGAAACCAATAGCCATTCCTTTGAAAACCTCTTAACAACCATAGCACGGGACGTGGCTACTAATGTCACATTCATACTTATGGCTTACATCTCACCATAAGAACGGATAGGAACATCAATCCCGGCGATCATATCGCAACTAGGGGCTTGCATCTCACCACTAGTATCCGATAGGACCAAGACTCTCACAAACAAGCATAGAAGACGTGCACTCTCGTATATAAGAACACACCAATGACCGTAACAAGCAAGACATTTACAAAGGATTGACTCAAAACAAGACAAACCCGTAGACTCCAACCTCCTGGTAGGACGACGATCATAATACGGTCCTAGTCTAAATCGCCGAGACTCTCGGGATGGACGACACCCGATTCGACATACAATCCCAAATCGTATCCAAGACTCGATCCATGACACCTAGCCGTGCCCCAAGGTCGAGTAACCCCAAATCGGAACCATGGTACCTATCCGTACCCCAAGGTCCGAAGAGGCGGAAGGAAGATAGCCCAACTCGGAAACAATGGCACATAATCGTGACCCAATGTCCGAGGGCAAATAAATAAGGAATGTCGAGTAGTCACACAATGTAAACCGTCACACTCCGGTCACAAATACGAGTAACAATGATTGCACAAACATAACGTAAACAATTCATGTGAAGCATGTATGAACATAAGAGTATAATGATTACCGGGTGCTCTCTGGCGAGGGCACATTTGCCGCCGCCCACCGGCAGAGGATTCATGCTAGGAGAAACAAGGCCAAAAATAGAAGTAGGTGTATTCTCTGCGGTGGTCCTGGCCGCCGCCCACCCTAGGGATACAAGCCAAGGTAAAACAAAGCCAAAAAGGTGAAAGTGTATTCTCTGCCGGTCCACCGCCGCGCCCACCGGTAGGGAATACAGTCAAGGTAAACAAGGTCAACATATGCTCAATGTGTATTCTCGCCGGTGACCGGTGCCGCCCACCGGCAGGGAATACACCCTATAGCCAAATAAGCTCAACTTGCACATTATGTATTCTCTGCGGTTGACCGTCGCCGACCCACCGGCAGGGAGTACACCCTATAAACAATTAAGTTCAACATTTCACATTGTGTATTCTCTGCCGGTGACCATTACTGCCGCCCGCCGGCAGGGATACACCCTATTATAAAAGACACCAAAATTCCATGCACTCGCTGCCGGTTGGGTAGGCCGGCTGCCGCCCACCGGCACGAGGAGGATCACCGAACACGAAAAACTCATCAAACATCCATCTAAAGTCTTCCAAATTCAACCATCTTTCATTCAATCATTTCATACTTCTCTAATATGATGAATACTCGGTAAATTTAGCATGTTAGGATAATTTAAACATATGACATCAATTATGAACCTTAAAATAAGATAGCATGTCAACCAAACATATGAAAATGCTCATAAAACCACTTCATTCAACATAACAATGGAATGAAACATGAAAGTTACCAACTTTAACATTTGTATGCATCCAACCACACATAAAACACACAAATTTGACATGTAAGTCGAGTAACCCATCACCGTTACCTTTTAGCTCTTAATCTCTATTGTAATCGTCTCACAAGCAAGAATCCACTTAGGGTCAACTAAACTTTCTCCTAAACATAAGAAAACACCAAATAAGACTAAAAATCGAAACTAGAAAAAAGGGTACCATGAGAAATTGGCTCGACAGCCCCATTAATGGAGGAAAGATAGTTCTTTTCTTACCTAGAAAGAAGGAGGGCGATGAGAGGAAGAGATAGACGCGAAAATCACTGAAAACCGATGAGAAATGAAGGTTTTATGGCCAATTTAGTGAAGAAGGTGGAGGTTGTGTAACAATGGTGTTGTAGTTGTGTGTTTGTTGGGAAATTTCAGAATTTAGGAGTGAGGGAGATGGAGTTGTGAGGGTTTAGTTGGGGGTTTTGTGAAGGGAAAAGAGAAGGGAAAAGCCCATAAGTTATAAAAAGCCCAATGACTCAAATTGAGTCGGTATACACTAGAAGTTTCGTCTCAAGCCCACTACAACTCAAGACGGGGAATATTATTGTTATTATTATTATTATTATCCGACCAAAATATTTATTTCACATAACTTAAGCTTTAAAAATATAATATTTATAAAAAATCATGTTTAATAATGAAATCAATTAAATTAAATAATTTAAAATATAAATAAGACAATAGAACGGTTAATTAAATTATATTTGCCAAAATGGAAAATTCGTGGGTGTTACAATCACCCCAACTTTTAAAAAGTTTCGTCCTCGAAACTTGAAAGTAGAAAGGAAAAGTAATATAAAAATAAAACCGAAATTTTGGAAATCGGTAAACAAAACATTAAAAGGTTACTTATCGTAAGAATCGAAATCCTTTCAAAAATCCCAAATAAAATTTTCCGACATAACCAAATTCTCATCAAAGGGACGAAAATGCTCTCGTTGCGCATTCAAGAACATCACATTCCAAATCGAAGATATGGTCAAAAGCAAATCATTTGTATAAATCGAAAATCAAAATACTTTCAAAAACATTAATAAAGAATTTTCAAAAGTATAAGTCTCATTCATGGAACGAAATTGCTCTTGTCGTGCACACAAGAACGCTAACTTTCCAAGTCTAAGACAAATTTAAAACAAAAATCATTCGCCGACAAGCGCAGAACAAGCTATTAAACGTTTCAAATAACGAGTTCTAACATCCGATCAACGTCAAAATCAAAAGAGAAGGCAATTCACTCAAATTTTCTTTTGCAAAGATCAAAATAGAAGTAGAGGTTTCATTTCTAAATTCAAAAGGAAGTCAAATTCTTGAAAATATAATATTAAACTTTTGACAACGAAATCATAAGTAGATCAAAGCTAGTTAGAAATTGAGCAAAGTTAAAAGTAACTCGGGTTTAGCAATTAAAAATCAATAAAAAGGAGTTATACTCGTAGGACAAAAGGATAACTAAATCAAATTTTCATTTTTTGAACTCTTAAAATAGGTAGGGTTTAGTAAAAGTAACATAAACTTTTAACGATTTAACCAAAAATGGTAGTTTGAAATGTTTAGAAATTTTATGAATTGAAAAGTAACTTAGATATCATGAAAACAAGATACGCTAAGAGGGTTCAAACTTAACCAACAAAAGAGATATGATGAACTTCCTAGGAGAAGAGTTGAAATCGAATCTACAAGGATATCAAAGATTGAATTTCATAGGTTAACATCAAATTCTAAAGGAGGAGCAAGCATAAACGAGGAAGAGAGGTATGAACGGAAACACTTATGGTCAAAGAGGACGGGAAATTAGGCAACAAGGAAACACTAGATACTTAAATCTCGAACAACAAAGTCATCCTGAACGGTTCCGAAAACTTCCTAACCACAAAACTCATAACCACATAACTCCCAAGCATTTCCTCAAAATACCCACACTTTACTCTTATGCTATCCCGTGGGTCAAGTAACTCCACCACAATTGTGATTCCATAACTCTCAAATATAAATCATCTATAAACGATTTCCACGAAAGATCAAAACTACTAAAAACGATTTACACACCTAACCAACTATCGACCACTAGGAGTTCTCACTATAGTAAAATCCTCAATCAAAGGTCAAAATCTTAAGGTCTTCATACTTTCTAACACTCCAAACCAAAATCTTATTCACACCCGAGTCCACAAGCATAGATGATCGCATTCCCCAAATCATAAAGACCACCAACCAAAAGTAAATAGGTTTGTCATACAATTTTTCCTACCCAACTCAACTCAAGTTCCACTTATCCAATTTTGACAAAATCAAGGTTCACAAAGAATCCTCAAAGAGCATCTCACTCACTCTACAACATAGCCAACAATGCCATCACTCCACTAAAGAGACAAAGAGTAATAACTAGGTCAAGAAATGATAGGAAATTTCAAGGGGATACATGAACATGACGAGGTGTGAGATTAAAGGAGTCAATAGTAAAGGTAACTAGTTAACACCAGTAAGAGACATTAGAATTAGAGAGGTATTCAAGGCAAGGAAACGACAAGTAAACTTTTATACTTAAGAAATACATCCAATCAAGTATGAACGAAGGGAAGGAAGATGATTAAAGGTACGAGGGGGATTTTAGGGCTTAAACCACACACTTTCTAAGACTTAAGGTTCTCTCTAACAAGGTCACACCTATTAGGATATTGTGCCTTCATAACAAAACGACCAAATTCCAAAACGAGGGTCAAGGCAATTCATCTCATTCCTTATATGCAAGTCTCTCTTAAAGGGTTACACCTCTATGGCTGATCAAGGTAAAAATAAACGCTCGCTTAAGGGTTGATACATTGGTTAGACTCATTGTTCACCTATCCTATCACGTATTAGGATATCCCTAAAGTAAGTCTACCACTCAAGTATAACAACGTCTCTTTATCTGAAGTTCTCGACACAACCTCGATGTTTTAAAAACCAAAGAACGAATTAACAAAGACTTCTCAACAAAATCCTCAAGGGACAACTAATATCAAATCACATCACCATTCTATACGGGATCATTAACATCAAAAATGGGTTTTCTTCCAAATTCATATCCTAAACTTATCTCATTTTTACTCCTAAGGTAACGACACTCAACCTACTAAGCTTTCAAATCCCAAACATAACCAACGAAGCCAAGTTCTATAATTTTAATCACATAGGCAACTCATTCCTAACACAGAGAATCCACCAATCAATTACACTCACTTGTCCAAGGGACTAGGTATAAGAATCACTAAGTATGTCTCATCACATTACCTAAGTCTTTCTAACATCACGACCTCTCAAAACCGGGGTTAAGGGTCGAACACAAACAAACTCCACAAAGTTAAATTATCCGACCAAAGTTAACATTCCATAAGGCAAAGATGAAGGGGTACAAGAGGGCTCTTATAAGAGGAAAAGGTACAAAGACATCTTCCAGGATATGGGATAAGAGTTGCGAAAGGTATAGAAACACAAAGATAAGGGAATGTGACAAGGTGCTCGAAGAGAGGGAGGTATCTTTAAGACGGTAAAGAAATCCTTCAAGATAAAGAGATCCACAAGCAAGATGTTATGGAAGGAGAAGTAAAAACGAAGGATAAGTCGAGTGAGTACTAAACTAGTTCCCAAGGTTAAGCAAAAGAGAGCTTATGAAGGAAAGGATGAGCATCACAGGATAAAAGTAAGGAAAGGTGGATCAATGATAGAAAACACACCCATAACGGTGTCGGGAGGAACGGCGGTTCCGACTTGATTCTCGACAAGAGTGACGCTTCTTGGCTCGGCTTCCGGAGCATGAGGGAGAGGAGGAGGGATAGTCTTCTTCTCGGGGCAATTCCTGAAGAGATGTCCGGGCTTCTTGCAATGGTAACACTTCAAGGGCATAGCATAGCATCCAATCCCGGGGTGATAAGTTTGCCCACACTTGAAGCACTTGCGGTTCTCCTTAAGCCTATTAGTAGATGTAGGTACTTGTCCTTTCGGCTCTTGCACTATTGGCTCTTGTCCTCCATGGTCTTGTACTCCTTGTCCTTGGACTCTCGGCACCAACCTCTTCTTGCTAGGATATGACGAGGATGAGGGCACAGATGGCCTCTTGCCACGGCGGTTAGAGCGACGATTAACTTGAGCATTAGCATTCCGTTGATTCCGAAGAATTAGAGTAAGGGCTTCCATGATAGTATTCTCCACCTTGGTTGGTCGTACCATCTTCTCAAGACACCAAAAGAGTCAACCATGTTAGCACCTAACAAATAGCATGCACAAAGAGACTACCAACTTAGGTCCTTAGTCCTACCCATCTCTCATTCATTATTCAAGGTCAAGTTCAAGGTTAAGTTCGGGGTACACGTGTGTGCGTCGGGAGCAACATATGCTCTGATACCAACTGTGACACCCCTCGATAGGGCATCAAAATTAAAGCGGAAAATACGAGATTTTTAAAACCTTTAAAAGCTTAAAGTGCGAAATCCACCATAAGTGATCGAACAAAAATGAAAAGAAAGATAATTAAGTTTTACAATTTAAAACAAGTGCGTTGGGGAAAAGATATCCCACGAATAAACACAAGTCTAACGATAGGTGAGTCTAAGCAACCTATAACTAAGGTCCAAGGGTCAACGTTCTCGCTAGCTCACACGTCTTCCCCATAATCTGCATCACAAACCCGTCATTCATGTAAACATGAACGCCACGGTCGGTGGGGAGTAACTCGGGGTTCTCCCAGCCACCATATGTCGAAATGCACATAAGCAAGAACTTAATTAAACATATCGATCATGCATCATACTTGAATAATATGAACAAGGGAATATAACGATAATCATAACGATATAGGCATGTTGCATTCTTAATGAGATAGGCATCGAATCATATGAAGAAAGTAAATAACGGATCAATTAAATAGAAAATACATGGATGGAAACCAATAGCCATTCCTTTGAAAACCTCTTAACAACCATAGCACGGGACGTGGCTACTAATGTCACATTCATACTTATGGCTTACATCTCACCATAAGAACGGATAGGAACATCAATCCCGGCGATCATATCGCAACTAGGGGCTTGCATCTCACCACTAGTATCCGATAGGACCAAGACTCTCACAAACAAGCATAGAAGACGTGCACTCTCGTATATAAGAACACACCAATGACCGTAACAAGCAAGACATTTACAAAGGATTGACTCAAAACAAGACAAACCCGTAGACTCCAACCTCCTGGTAGGACGACGATCATAATACGGTCCTAGTCTAAATCTGGCCAGACTCTCGGGATGGACGACACCCGATTCGACATACAATCCCAAATCGTATCCAAGACTCGATCCATGACACCTAGCCGTGCCCCAAGGTCGAGTAACCCCAAATCGGAACCATGGTACCTATCCGTACCCCAAGGTCCGAAGAGGCGGAAGGAAGATAGCCCAACTCGGAAACAATGGCACATAATCGTGACCCAATGTCCGAGGGCAAATAAATAAGGAATGTCGAGTAGTCACACAATGTAAACCGTCACACTCCGGTCACAAATACGAGTAACAATGATTGCACAAACATAACGTAAACAATTCATGTGAAGCATGTATGAACATAAGAGTATAATGATTACGGTGTGCTCTCACGGCGTGGGCAGCACCTGCATTTGCCGCCCACCCAGCAGAGGATTCATGCTAGGAGAAACAAGGCCAAAAATAGAAGTAGGTGTATTCTCTGCCGGTCCACCATTTGCCCGCCCACCGGCAGGGGATACAAGCCAAGGTAAAACAAAGCCAAAAAGGCTGAAAGTGTATTCTCTGCCGGTCCACCGGCTGGCGCTGCCCCCACCGGTAGGGAATACAGTGTCAAGGTAAACAAGGTCAACATATGCTCAATGTGTATTCTCTGGCCGTGGCCGCCGCCCGGCCACCGGCAGGGAATACACCCTATAGCCAAATAAGCTCAACTTGCACATTATGTATTCTCTGCCGGTTGACCGGCTGCATGCCCACCGGCAGGAGTACACCCTATAAACAATTAAGTTCAACATTTCACATTGTGTATTCTCTCGCCGGTGACCATTCTTGCCCGCCCCGGCAGGGGATACACCCTATTATAAAAGACACCAAAATTCCATGTACTCGCTGCCCGGTTGGGTAGGGCATCTGCCGCCCACCGGCAGAGGATCACCGAACACGAAAAACTCATCAAACATCCATCTAAAGTCTTCCAAATTCAACCATCTTTCATTCAATCATTTCATACTTCTCTAATATGATGAATACTCGGTAAATTTAGCATGTTAGGATAATTTAAACATATGACATCAATTATGAACCTTAAAATAAGATAGCATGTCAACCAAACATATGAAAATGCTCATAAAACCACTTCATTCAACATAACAATGGAATGAAACATGAAAGTTACCAACTTTAACATTTGTATGCATCCAACCACACATAAAACACACAAATTTGACATGTAAGTCGAGTAACCCATCACCGTTACCTTTTAGCTCTTAATCTCTATTGTAATCGTCTCACAAGCAAGAATCCACTTCCGGGTCAACTAAACTTTCTCCTAAACATAAGAAAACACCAAATAAGACTAAAAATCGAAACTAGAAAAAAAGGGTACCATGATAAATTGGCTCGACAGCCCCATTAATGGAGGAAAGATAGTTCTTTTCTTACCTAGAAAGAAGGAGGGCGATGAGAGGAAGAGATAGACGCGAAAATCACTGAAAACCGATGAGAAATGAAGGTTTTATGGCCAATTTAGTGAAGAAGGTGGAGGTTGTGTAACAATGGTGTTGTAGTTGTGTGTTTGTTGGGAAATTTCAGAATTTAGGAGTGAGGGAGATGGAGTTGTGAGGGTTTAGTTGGGGGTTTTGTGAAGGGAAAAGAGAAGGGAAAAGCCCATAAGTTATAAAAAGCCCAACAGCTCAAATTGAGTCGGTATACACTAGAAGTTTCGTCTCAAGCCCACTACAACTCAAGACGGGGAATATTATTATTATTATTATTATTATTATCTGACCAAAATATTTATTTCACATAACTTAAGCTTTAAAAATATAATATTTATAAAAAATCATGTTTAATAATGAAATCAATTAAATTAAATAATTTAAAATATAAATAAGACAATAGAACGGTTAATTAAATTATATTTGCCAAAATGGAAAATTCGCGGGTGTTACAGATATAACTTGTACTGATCAAGTGCTCCATTCACACACAATGCACTAGGTATATGTTTTGCAGAGTCTTGCAACAATTTGTCAAGATGATTGACCTAGCACTTCTCACAAGTCCTAGCATAGTATTACAATATCACCAAGGTATTTGGAACAATTTCTTTCCCAATGTCCCATACCATTAAAATAATGGCATTTATCAAGAGGACCCTTCTTGATTTTCGAAGTGCTAGCATCATTAGCTTTAGCTTTGGTGAAAGTGGGAGCTTGATTCGTACCCTTCCTCCCATTATTCTTGAACTTCCCCTTGCTCTTAGTGCTTATGTTAAGCACATCCTTTGGAGGGTTCACATTTAACCCCATGTCCCTCTCGGCTTGCACAAGTAACTTGTGCAATTCTTCAAGAGATACATCCTTGTCTTGCATGTTAAAATTCACCCGGAATTGAACATACGCTTTGACTTTGGACAAGGAGTGTAGAATCCTATCTACAATGAGTTCTTTGGGGATTTCAACCTTTTGAATTTTCAAGGTCTCGACAAGCTCCATAAGTTTGAGCACATGAGGGCTAACCTTTTGGCCCTCTTTGAAGTCGAGATCAAAGAATGCCACGGCCGCCTCATATTGGACGATCCGCGGAGTTTGTGAAAACATTGTCACAAGTTTGGAGTAAATCTCATTAGCGGTGCCCATTTTAAAGGCTCTCCTTTGGAGATCCGCCTCCATCGTAAATATCAAGACGATTTTCATTGCGGCGGACTCCTTATGGTAAGCCTTATATGCTTCCCTAGTGGCGGCGGTCGACCTAGTAGTAGGTTCGGGTGGAGAGACCTCTGTTAGGTAACGAAGCTTATCGTCACCTTGGGCGGCTAGGTTGAGTTGGGCATCCCAATCGGAGAAATTTGACCCATTCTTTTCAAGTTTACATCGATCCATGAAGGATCGGAGCCATGATGAATTAGCGAGAGGTGTGGCGTTAGGGGTTGGTGTTGCCATTTGTTATGAGAAAAGAAGTGGTCTACAAAACAAAATGGAAGGAGTAAAACAAATGTCGTTTTAATAATAATACTCATAAAAATTTATAATTTAAACAAGTTTTATGCATTTTTCTAGTGACCTCTACCCAACTAGATAAATGATTCCAAGACCCAAATTCATATCGACTTAGGCACGGTATGGCCGATGAAACCCTTATCAATATAACTCGGTGGATTAACGTTTTAATCGATTCTACTATTAGAACTTTTGGTCGATAAAATTACATTAATAATTATCTATAGCCCGGAACACATGCAAATACGGTCACGAATACTTCCGTTGAGCTCAATCCAAATTTCGAATAAATGTGTCCATGATCCAAATTCACATCAACTTGGGCACGGTATGGCCGATGAAACCCTCATTAACATGAACTCGGTGGATAAACATTCATCACCCACTTCCCCTACGTAACAAGGTTTGTACCTCGGTAGGGCCGAGTGCACTCCCTCGCGAAATAGGTTTTCATGGTTTCTACTATTTGGTAAGGCTATGTCTCAATTAATTGTTTTAGCGAGAGGTCATGTCAGTTTATTATCTATCACGTTTTAAGTGAACTAAAGCGGTGAACTACGATAATTGTAATTGACACGGTCGATTAACTCGATTAGATAAAGATGCATGTTTTAGTTATGGCGATTTAGCGATGCATGCGACATATAAATAAAATACAAAGCATAAAAATAAATCCTAGTATGGCCTTCCTAAAATAGAAAAACTTATTTAACTATTACACATTCGGAAACCAACTCCATTGGTCCCTTGAACTTCGGTTGTGGCACGCATCTCGAGGTAACACCGTCTTTATGTATCGTCATCTTGAAGAAATCCGTCTTTGGGAACTCCGAAATGAATAAAATTACATAATAAATTACATGATTTCCTATAATACATTTGTAACTAAAATAAAATAAATCTATTATATTACAAAAACGGTGATACGAGATCACAATAAATTACAACCGAATCGATATTCCCATACATTTCGGGAAATACCAATTAAAAACTAAGGCCATATTAAGTAAAAATTACATAATTCAAAAAATTACATAAATTAAAATTATGACAATCATAAAGAAAATGCAGCATTATAATATGTATGAACATGCCCAATTTTATGCTAAATCGCCTTTAAATAGCCAATATCGTATATTACTCGGTTTTTACGGATTTGCGTGATTTCAACATTTTATAATCACAAAATTACATAAATTCATATTTATGCATAAGTTAATTACCCTAACCTCTTAGGACTCAAAATTTAGTCTTCACTAATCATTTGACCATAATTAACTCATATTTCTAAAATTTGTTCATTAATGGACTTAAAATTATAAAAATAAACTATAAACTTCAAATAAATCACAAAATTTCAAATAAATTCAAAATTTGAAATTTAAACTCATGAACATTCTGGAAAAAATACCATGACACTCATAATGTTCAAAAACCTAGGTTAAAAATTTCGAAATTTATCCGGAGAAACAATGTTGCGGTATTATCGGTTTTAACTAAATAATCATAAAAACATGTGAAAAATTATATATTCATTAAATTTTCAATTTTAGATCTGAAAAAGATAATAAAATGCAACATATAATGTTTTTCCTTAGTCATAGAGTATGTTTTATTAATATTTCACTAATAAAGTCACTATTCATGCTATTTTTCTTCAAAAATCCATAAATCATGCAAAAAGACTTCACTATAGCCTATTATTTTACACACATCTTGTAAAATTTCATGTGACAACATACTAAATTTCTATGACCAGATTCGAAATTTATCTCATATAACCTATTTTTCACTTAAATCCGATTTTAACAATGAAAAATCCATTTTTCGAGCATAAGAAGTCCAAAAATTATGAAACTTTACAGGTCATCTCAAAATAATATATGTGACAACATGTCCAAAAATCACTGGAAAATTCGAAGTTTAGCTAATTTTAGTCCGAAAATGACATTTTTACTCATAAAATCATATTTTAATGCCATTATTGTATAATATGAACAATAAAAATCCATAAATTAACCAAAATATCATAAAAACATTTTAGGAACAGAAATTTTAACATGCATGATGATTTTCGTGATATATCATAATAACACAAATTAAATAAGTTTTATATGTTATTCTTATAACTCAGAAAAACTTTTAACCGATTTGCATGCAAACAACCAAGGCTCTGATACCGATTGAAAGGAAAAGTAGATCTATATACTAACATATTCAAATATGTTTTGTTAATTTACTCATAAAATTAATGGTGATCTTATGCATGCAAACTTATAAACAAGATAAAGAAGAAACATTCATCCTTACATTGGAAATTCGGTTTATATGGGCACAAGAGAGATCACCTTCTCTCTTGTACTTGTGCTTTCCTTAGTGGAAGAACTAAGATCCAAGTATAGGATCTCTCCCAAAGCTATATACCCAAAGCACACTCTTAATAAAATTAAATATTATGTATACTAGACAATATTAATTTTGTAAGAAAATTGACCCAAAATAATTTGGTTTTATCTCCCAAAAACCGGTTAGGAGAGGAGAAGAGGAAGGTGAAATATTTTTATCTCTCTAAAATATTTTTGGTGGATCAATGAATGAAAATGATACAACAAAAACATTTTTTGTGTATATTAGGTAAAATAAGAGGAAAAATCAAGTGGTTTTTCCTCTCCAAAAACCGGGTGGAAGAGGGCATGGGAGGGAGCCAATGCATGCTCTAGTTGCTCTTCACAATGAACAATAGGTTTTGCATGGCTAGTCTTTAGGTAATCATCATGTTCTCCACTAATTTAATCAACACAATATTAGCCTAATACTCCCTTAATTTCGGTCCATTTAGATAATATGGACTCCATATTATCTTTGTCAAAATGTCAATTTGTCTTATGTCACATGTCATATGTTACATAAATTTGTTATGTATTTTTAACATATTAAAAATCAACGTATTAATAAAAATACGTCATATACAAAAATCGACTTAGTAATTCATAATTACTTGTACCAAAATATTTTACTAATTATAAATCACAACAATTTGTATTTATAATAATTCATTCAAATTCAATTGTTTCCTTAAACAATAATTTCATCGGAGTAATGATACAATTCGATTACTCAGACCGTATCTCATTTTAATCAATTTCAATGAGATACGTAAATATTACTTCCAAAATCGTCCGTCAATTTTAATTAAATTAATTGACTCGTAACGTTATACGATCAATTAATTGATCAATTAAGAGTGTTGCCCTATGGGTATGACCTAGGGGATCAACTGATCACCACCGTCGCACGACAGAAATGTCAAACTCGAGTCAGCCAATCATTACCGATATGTGTGGACCAGTTGACAGTAAATATTACTTCCCAATTTGTATTCTTTATAATGAGACTTAAACATGTGATCATCATGATCAACAGTTGTGACCGCATTATTGTCGGAGGACATATATTCCAACAATCATATTATGAGCACTTGCATTGGTTTCCCAGACTGGTTCTACAGGACTTGTCTCTGGGATGTTTGTAACACCCCGGCCCAAACCGGGTCGGGAGCGGTTACTTATGATAGCTCACCAGGCTGTGTACATGGCCCACAGATCAACACGAGTCCTTTACAGTGCATTTTGTCCTCACTCATGCGCATCCCGGAAACCTTCCCAGGAGGTCACCCATCCTAAGACTACTCCCAGTCAAGCACGCTTAACTTTGGAGTTCTTTCGCATGGATGACCATAAAAGAAAGTGCACTTTGTTCATATGAGTAGTACTTTCAATCCCTTTAAGCACTAGTCATTTAAGCCTATCAATGGGCCTCTTCAATTACCGTGGGGTGTTACAATCACCCCCACTTGAAGAACGCAACGTCCTCGTTGCGCCTGGGAGCATAACCGCTAACCCAGAATCCTCCCCCGCTAGGTGTGTGATCACAATGAAGCGTATAACAACTGCCTCCAGGAGCGTATAACAACTGCCTCCCATCACTACACGGTCGCAGGGTTGCTCTGATACCACTTGTAACACCCCGGCCCAAACCGGGTCGGGAGCGGTTACTTATGATAGCTCACCAGGCTGTGTACATGGCCCACAGATCAACACGAGTCCTTTACAGTGCATTTTGTCCTCACTCATGCGCATCCCGGAAACCTTCCCAGGAGGTCACCCATCCTAAGACTACTCCCAGTCAAGCACGCTTAACTTTGGAGTTCTTTCGCATGGATGACCATAAAAGAAAGTGCACTTTGTTCATATGAGTAGTACTTTCAATCCCTTTAAGCACTAGTCATTTAAGCCTATCAATGGGCCTCTTCAATTACCGTGGGGTGTTACAATGTTATTGAGATTACCCCGGCCAGGGATTGGCGGGATGAACGGGAGCCTCGGAGGATGATCATGAGCATGGATTGCATTTGGATTTAATATTGTGTTGTATTCATTTATTGTTTTTGTTTAGCTATTCCTACTTAACCATTGGGTTGACTTGTATTCGGTAAACACCTGTGATGAACCAATTATTGGGGAGCAGTTTGATTGGAACATTACAGATTGGGACGAGTGGACTGACGAGTCAAAGATAGAGACCTTCACGAGTTTTATAGAATATATAATAAAGACTTAGTTACATGTATTTTCCGCTGCGAGTTTTGTAATTTAATTTGAGACCGTATTTTATTTAAGTTGTAGTAAGACCATTTGAGTAATTTAATTAATAAAGTACTTTGGATTTCTACACTTTGTAACTACTGCCTCAGGGAACTGAGATAGTAACAGACCTAATTAAATAAGAATGTCTAGTAAAGGCTCCTGGTTAAATGGGGGTGTTACACACGACCAATCCGGCCCTTATTTTTAGCGGGCTTGGGCACAAAATTTTCAGAATAATTGGTCGTGGGCTAGACAAGCCCCGCCCGATTAAGTAAATGGCCAGGACATGGACACGAGCTTTTCCAAACGGGCCAACCCGCCCGGCCCACAAAAAATATAAGATAATAAATTTCAATTTATTTGTGTATATTAATTGATTTATATTATAAATAGTAATTTTTTTAATGAAAGAAAATAAAAGCATATTTTTGTTTAAAAAAGTCGAACCTAAACCATTGTCTTTCTAAATATCTCCATGCTAATTAAAATTTGGTCGCCTTTCCAATAGGGGCATATATTCAAAACACCACTAATTACCGTGCATTACAAGTTACAATAATGTATACATTCAATCTTTACCTCTACCCTTATATATATTCCTTCACTATCATATATATTATATACCGAACATCAAATTTCAAATCAAGGTATGGGATATAAAAAGTAGTTTAAATTGAAGTCACTCTATACCGAATACGTAATTAACAGTTAAAGATTAGTGTTTTGGCCCATTAGCCCATGGGCCGCCGAACTTTTAACTAAAGGGCAGGTAAGGGCAAGGATAATTGGCCCATAATTCTGACCCGGACCGCTCACTGTAATCTTAAAGGGCATCTTTTCCTTCACGGCCCGGCCCATGTCCGGCCCAAGCCCGCATTTGAACAAGTCTAATATGAATGATTCTATGGTGTGTTTTCAACTTATACATATGTTATGTTTGATTAAATGCTTGATTGACAACCTAGCATTATTCTCTACTCTTTTCAACGAGACTTGTAAGACTTAAATCAAATCAAGGATTGTTAGACCATGCATATAGTTGAATACGGAGATCCAATTTGTTATAGGTGTCGTAAGCTCTAAATCAACTTGACTCCGAGACCTAAGTCTCTCTAGGAGTTATAAGACATAAATCAACTCGATTCCAACACAACACTACGCCAAATAAGACCTTCAATAATGATCAAATAATGCAATTACCGTTATTAAATAGAAACACGGAACCGTTATTGCAACGACTGTTGTTAAATATATACCACCGTTGTATACAAACACGCGACCGTTATATAAAATCAATAATAGATCTATAACACCGTTATCACAACTCAAGAACCATTATAAAACTGTTGTTAAATATGTTTATGGCAACGGGTATACTTTTAAGAAACCGTTATTAAATATTAATAACGGTTTCAAACCCGTTGTCATAGTTTACTCTTGACAACGGTTTAGTGGTTCCAAAACCGTTGTAAAATATTATATATGATAAAGGTTCATTTCGTTATCTTATTTAAATAAATGTCAAAATTTAACAACGGTTTTATTTCGTGCTAAACCGTTGTTATATTTATCAGTTGATGAATCTTTGACAACGGATCTTCTTAAATAAACCGTTTTTAACATTTTGAACTCGACAACATATCGTTCGTTATCTTATATTTTTGGCGGTTTGAATGGGAGGAAAAAGATGTCAACGGTTATTTATCTAAACAAAACCGTTGTCAAATAATTGTATGCAACGGGTTATTTTTAACCGTTATCGTTTTTATTTTTTATTTTTTAAAATGATTTTAGTTTGTTCTAGCAGCTGCTGAAATGCTATTTCTTCAGCAGCGTTTGTAGCAGCCGCTGGAATGCTATTTTTCAGCTGCTGCTGAAAATAGCATTCCAGCAGCTGTGCACTACAAAAATTCAATCCTGCATCAAAATATTACACCCCGTGATCAATTAAACCTAGTTTCAAAACAGTACAAACAGGATGATCAAAAGCCATAAAACACAACTTCTTCAAAAAACAAAAGAAGCCAATACACAATGGCTCTATATATATACACACACACACACACGCCTACATAAAGCATGAGCAAACTATTGAGACTCAGCTAATGAAACGACATAACTGGCCCACATATTTCTCATCGGATTGATGTCCTCTGGCGAATATTCTGGGGCTTTGTTGAATATTAGTGGAAACTACAATTCAAAATAGATATAATCAAAATAGATAAAATAGATGGAAGTATACAGAATCGAACTCAGTTTATGTCTGAAATAGTTTTTAAATCACACTAACCCGTATCGGAATGGTAGAAAGTTTTCCGTTGATAACCTTCCACATGGACTGACAAACATAAAAGGCACATTGTTTGTCGTCTGGTGCTCTAGGAGACTATTATATAAATCACACACAAATCAGGTGAATTAGGTAATCAACCGCTCGCATAAACATTTATTAAATGATACGAGTAATTATTAAGAATACACTTACTATTGGAGTGATAAAATTGGGATAAATGTTGCTTTCATATTTCCCAAGTGGAGATAATCTTTTTTTTGCTTCAAAAACACTAATTCATAAATATACACACATGCCATTGTTATTTGCATATATATGGCTCAAGTCATACAATAACAAATGACATTATTGAAGGTTGTAAACTTACTCGGTTATCATCCTACACAACTATCAGAGGGTTTGCTTTCGCGAGAGTCAATCCAGTGCACTATTTTTGTTTCCACTTGGATTACCAGTAGCACCCAATGCTTCCTATTCAATTTGGGACATTGAACTGTTAGTTCATTTGCACGCATTTAAGCATGTTAATAATAAATTTATAGAACTGTGATTCATTACAATAATCACGTACTATACATAAATATTCTCATTGTAGGGGGAAAGCCATAGTTTTTTGGACGACATCAACCGATGAGCGATACTATTGATTTGTTCTTCATATGAAATTCTGTGCACAGAGAACGCCTTAGGACTCAAGAATCCGTAGGCGTGAATTGGGACCTTCCACTCAGCAAACTGATTATTGAGGCACCTATTACGCCACATGGAACGAAGATTGTTATTGTAATTGATAATTTAAACAAACATCATTATTCGTAAATGGAAATGACTAAATAGTTCTATTAATAAAACTTACTTAATCCAACTCAAAATGTGAACAACATCTAAATTGTCAAGGTCGACGAATTCCATTAGTTACTTCGGGTCCAGTATGGCTATATCACCTGTGCCCATAACTTCCTTTTCAATGTTAATCATGACTACATCCCCTGTAGGTGACCTCTTTACAGTCAGGTTGTGCAAAGCCATCAGCGAAGCAGTTTTCATTTTTTTCTTATATTCACACGATTCATAATAAGAATCATAAGCAGACTTGACTACAACAACTTTCGTTAACGTAGTAGTAATTGCTTTAGCTCCCATCATGGCTTTGCTTAAGTTCTGCAAATGTAAAGATTAAAGTACTTACGACATGTTAATATTAGTACCCTAATCTATTTAAAGAATAAGTAATAATTAACGTCTGCATATAGGTACCTCGGGGATGACAACATTGATGAGGTTGGCAGGCCATTGCACATAAGAGCTTAGGGCTTCTTTCAAATAAGTGACATCCTCATTAGGAAATGGTACTTTTACTTCCGTATACTCGTCTTTATATAATTGGGACACTTCCACTTTCCTGCAATTGTGACGAAGGGGTATACCATGAACCTTAACTTGCTGAAGCCGGTCGTAATTGAACACGTATCCCATGGAAACAACAACTTTCTGTTTCCCCTGTGATGAGTCTATCGATCCAAAATACTCAAGAGGGGGGTGAATTGAGGATTTAAAACTTTTAAAGCTTTTTCGATTGTATGAATATAATTAATTTTATAAAGTTTATTGATTAAACTTTAACTAATTAACTAATGATCAAGTATAAACAAAACAAACAAACAAACAAACGAAAGAGAAGGAGACACACGGTTTTTGAAGTGGTTCAGTTTCACAAATCGAAACCTACGTTCATTATTCTCGATTAATAAATTTAGTACCTTTCTACGGATTACAAATTTACTAACCCAACTTGTACAACTAACTCTAGCTGTAACTCAATGAGTACCGTTAAATACTCGAGTGACTAACTTACGCTAATAAGAAAGCACATAATGATTCTACTAAAAGTCCACGTTAATAAACGAGTAAGAAATCAATTAAAGCACTATTAACTTATAACGATAACAATAAGAACGAATGCACAAGTTTATAAATCACACGACCTTTTTCGAAAAATATCAATGCGGTTTTTGCTCTAAAACACGGTTTTTGCTTTTTGAAAATATATGGAAGTTATGCTCAAAGGTCTTATTTTTTAATGATGTAAAGTATGGAGTATTTATAGTAAAAGAGGAGGAAGGGTTTCAGTTTATTAAAAACCCTAGATGCCGTGTGGAAGTCTTGTAAAGCTAGAAGGAATTAGGTTAAATCTTCCTTAATTCTTCTCCAACACTTGCCTTAACAAATAATATATTCCTATCTTAACAACTCGCCAATATCTTGGAGATTAGGAAAGATAATATAAGGAGATAAAAGATCTCTATCAAATATTATCCTAAAACCTTAACCCTTACCAAGCAAAGACTTATTGTGCAAGAATAAAATTACTATTCACGTTTACTATTCACAGCACTATTCACGCACTGTTCACGCGGCACTATTTAACCCTAATATTTTTATAAGATCGATAGGAATAAATCAAATAATAAAGAAATAACAAATCTTTAATCAAATATTATTTTAAAGAATTACTCAATCTTTTCCTTCTATCTTTGCAAAAATAATATCTTATAAGTTAGGAAAGAATAAATCAAAATAATATAAAAGAGATATTAAATCTCTAAGCAAATATTATAAAGATTTACATAAACCCTAACTTGTTCAAAGAGTAACCGTGTATGAGAAAGAACGAATCGTAAGCCCAATCATCTTTCACGAAAACCCTAGGTAAGATAAATTAGGTTTAGGGTTTTTTAGAGTATTTAGAAACTAGAAACCTTAATTAGCAAGATGCCTCAACTCATAAGTTGATTTAATCATAATTGCTAATTATAAGCTCATAGTAAAACCATACTTAATTTTAAAATAAGCTCCCTTGTAAAACAAATACTTTTACTCACTAGTAGAAAAAACCCCTATAGTGGCGGTCATAAATGACCTTTTTGTGGCGGTTTTTGCAGATTTTGGGTGCGCCGTATATCACGGGGTTGTATAGACTTTGCGGCGGTTGTACAACCGCCACTATAGCTTACCTACGGTGGCGGTTTTTAAACAAAACCGCCATTATAGGCTTATATAAAACAACGGTTGTTAGATAAGAACCGCCACTATAACTCATCTATAATGGCGGTTATTGTTTGAAAACCGCCATCATATGTATTTCAATAATACCATTGCCTCACTACATGTTCTCTATAACGACGGTTGTTTTGACAGAACCGTCGTAAATGGTTAGCGTAACGACGGTTGTTGTTACAAGACCGCCACTAAAAGTAATTATAACGTCGGTTGTTTGGCAAAGAACCGCCATTAAAGGCAAAATATTTTTCGAATTATTTAATTTTTTCACGTCGTTTCTACAAGAACCGTCGTAAAAAAAATTATATATTTTTTTTAAATAATAATTTCTACGAAAATTTCAGCAGCACCTGCCCATAAATTTGATAATTCCAAATATTATAGGAACATAATGAAACCTGTCAATAGAAATATAACCACATTTATAGTATTCCTAACAGCACAAGTCCAACAAACTTACATATGTACACCTTTACTTAATCAACCTAAAATACTATAAACATAGAACTATCAATCTACCTTGCATTACATGCATAGTACACGGTAAACAATATTTTGAAAAGTAAAACAAAAAACTATCAATGTAGCGTTAAACCCCAAGCTTAAAGCTAACTACTAAAAACCATAATCATCCTCACCCGCAAACAATTGCTAAGTAACTCGAAAAAATTGCGAAGAGCATTGCGTTGGATTTCCAAAGTTGTAGAAGTCAGGGTAAACCCCAAATGAACCGTCATACACTCATACCTCTAACTCTCCTCTTTGTCAAATGCCTGCAAAAGAAAAAGCAAAGAATAATCGAATCCTTCCAACAAAGGCCAAGTACCTCTTTAGAATAAAATTATCTAATAATGAGGAGCATATAACACCAAAGGGCATGAATGCATGTTACCAGGTCCTGTTTCACACACCTTCACAATGACCTTAGCAAGTGCTTTTGCTAGCAGGTCAACAGCCGGTAGACCAGATAGAAGTGCTCAAAAGTTCCTCAGCATAATTCTTGAAAGTTGGAATTACACTGAATTTCGCAATGGAAGGCAATGAATAAAGAGATAAAACAGTCATTGCCGAGATTTGTGATTTAACATTCAAAAGTAATACCTATCAGATATTTGTAGTATAGATGTTGCAACTTCCCTTTAGGATCAGGAGTCCTGTAGAACAAAAGGTATTATCTTAGCACAACCACAACTACAACATCACCCGAGTGCCTAATGGTTCCCGCAGATTGTGGGATAAGAAGGGGGAAGGGATGTACACAGGCTTACCCTTGTGTTAGGAACTTGTGTTAGGAACACAAAGTGGTTATTTCTTTGAATGACCGAAGATGAAAATTGCGTGGAGAACTGCATCAAAGGACTACTAATCCACAATAGAAAGAAGAGCAGTCACTTTAATGAGACAACGAGGACAACCACAACAACGTTAAAACAACAACATTGAATCAAAACAAGAGTCTCATTTTACATTTTAGTACAAGGAATAAAAAATATTAGGCCCATTTTTATGTAGGGTTAGACCCAAATACAAGCTAAATGCTCAAACTCAACATGAATTTTTAATCAAAACAAGAGTCTCATCCATAATCACTATTAGATAAAGCATACAGTGTATGCAATAAAACAGGTAAAGCAAAGACTTACATTGAATCAAGTCTTCCCAGCCGAATCACTGAACCTCCACATATTGAAACTGCTTCATGAGCTCCAGCTACATCAATTAGGTCAGCCCATGACACTGTAAAATCAAACAAAATATAGATTGTCAAAGCTACATATGACAAGAAAGATATGCATCCTTAAGAATCAACAACAACAACATTACATCTATGACTCAAGGGCTCCCGCAAATAGTGTGTGGGTTGGAGTGTAT
The DNA here is from genome assembly GCF_048544455.1 of Silene latifolia. Lineage (NCBI taxonomy): Eukaryota > Viridiplantae > Streptophyta > Magnoliopsida > Caryophyllales > Caryophyllaceae > Silene > Silene latifolia. The sequence goes on from NW_027413123.1 coordinate 5,518,318, forward strand.
TGAGGGACAACCTACCACTATAGCCCCCATATTAACAACGCATAAAAAAACCATGTTTCTGGATGACCCCTACAGAAAGTAGCATTAAGAATCAAATTGACTGATTTCAACTTCACAATAAAAAATAGGCACATCTAGTTTGATCAGCCATTTGTTTCATTGAATCATAATGAATAACCAAAGAATGGTGAGTCTTTAGTACAACTGAATAGGAAATATACAGATGGACTACTAAGCTATTATTATACCTGATTCTCGCACATCAAACATCAATAACACTACCAACTTCCGGAAAACCTCGTTCAATCAAATCACATGAATTATGATTGCTACTAAAGCACTAATTCAAATTGTAATTGTCACAAAGTTTGCTTTTGTCTAAATTTAGAGCAGCATTATCAATCAAAATACATTCAAATAAAAGGTTAACCAATCAACATCAAAATAACAAAGATGTAAATTGATTGATACTCAAATCCATCAATCATGATTTACAGTAGTGTATATTTGTGTTCGTCATATATGTCATTTTAATATATACGTCGGTTCTTACTTAAACCGCCACAATAGACCTCCCACATACATAAAAAATGTGTTCCCGCCAATTTATTGGGCTTTTCACGTCGTTTCTATTAGAACCGCTACGATAACCGCGTCGTGATAGGGGTTTTTTCTACTAGTGACTTAAACATTTAAAATGGTTTTCCAAAAACAATTTTAAAACTATTTTGTCGTGTATTTTATAAACTTTACATCTCAATGTTATAGTCGAAGAGCTATAACATTGAGCTCTTATATAAGTAATGTTATAGCTGTGAGGCCATAACTTTACCAATGTAATAAGTCCATTCTTACGTTAGCATTACGAGATAATCACATATGCTATTCTAATCTTCGTTAGGAGATCTTCGAGTGTAGGCTACTTCATCATTCAAGCTTGATCAATCTTTAAATGAGCTTCATCTTCTCATGAATGCTTGAATAATTCTCCAATATCTTGTAATATCTTGATCCTTAATTGAGGGCTTGATCATAATATAAGCGCATCATACTTCCATCACAATTCCTTAATGCTTGCGATTAGTAAGTCCAATCTAAGAGACTAAACAAACAATTACGCGCAACGAGTATATAATATATAAAGCACTCTTGACATCATCAAAACATAAACATATATTCTATGTGGTTCAACAAATTCCCCCTTTTTGATGATGGCAAGTCCCCTAAAATTGTGACTAAGTATGTAGTTCCCCCTCAATATAATACCGTCATCTTTATAGATAAAGATCAACGCAAGATCAAACAATTATATTTAATACCAAAGCTTTAAGGACTGTAAGAGACAACCGGTCTTGACAAGGAGCAAGCTTAGGCAAATACTAAAACATGGTCATTTCTCCCCCCTCTTGACATCATCGAAAAGACGAGAACAGACATAAAACGACTAGAATGATATCAACCGAGGCAAAAATATATATTAACCAAAGCATATATTATAGCATAAGAACGATTTAAACATAAGCAATTCCTACATATACAGTGTGTATACAAACCAAGTTGAGTACATATTTTGTAGTAGAGAAGGAAAGTAGTCACTCACTTAACTACGACCTACAAAAGCATGCATGCAATCTAACATGATAGACATCTCTAGCTACCGTACATATACACTCCAACCAATCGAGGTCCAAAACACATGCCGAGGACTTACAAAGTAATGTGAGGTGAGGTAATTGGGTAAGAAGGGGCAAAAAAATTTGGATATGTGGAGGTAGAAACCAAGCTAGCACCGATCACAAGCAAAAGTAACCATATTGCACTTTTCAACCCAACATAACAGATGATGCACCATGCCAAATATGGCACAAACTCACTTACATCAACAATTACTTATCCTCAAGTAATATGGAAATGCATTAGAATAGAAGTACTAAGAGATTTTTGCCTTTTCATCTTTTATAGTATCATTTTTCTCTTTTTTTTTTTTTGTATTTTTCTCTGTTTTTTTTTGTTTCATTCCATATTTTTCTTCTTCCTTCCAATATCCATCACAAAAGCAACAAAATTGACCACAACAAGACTTCCAAAATTACCAACAAGACTAGCTTGACAAGGGTAGGCCAGATGGAATGTAGTAGAGTAAATAGGTCAAAACAAGGCAAATTTGGCTAATGTGAGGTTAGTAGGTAAAACGTAAAGGAAGGGTCGCCTCTCCACATGTGTCATCACCACAAACCCGAGTGTATACAGGTAATAAGAGACAAATTTCATGCTTATGCAATTTGATGTTGCATGCCATGTAAGGAGTACTACTCACATCCTAAATGAAACCAATCATGAATGTCGTTGGTTTATGAAGCTCTAAACCTTAGAATGTATATGTGATAAACAAGAGTTATGGTTTGGATACAACACAAAATATAATAGACTAGCAAACGGAATATTCTCACTAAATAATAAAATATTATATAAGAATGTACTTGCAACGGAAAATACGAACATAGTCATACAATCTCGTCAAATCTAGTCAGTCATACGGGAAATAAAATATTTATGACAAGTGTAGTTGCCACTGATTAAACTAATTTCCAACCGTAAAGTCTCAAAACGTTCTCTAGCTAAAGGCTTTGTCAAAATATATGCCCATTGTTTTTCAGTACTACAAATTCGAGTTTTATATTCCCTTTTTCAACATGGTCACGTATAAAATGGTGTCTAATTTCAATGTGCTTGGTACGCGAGTGCACCGCGGTGTTTTTAGAAATAATAATAGCACTCGTATTATCGCATAAAATAGGAATACAACCTACATTATCACCATAATCACATAACTGTTGCTTAAGCCATAATAGTTGAGTACATACCAGTCCTGCTGCAATATATTCGACTTCTGCTGTTGAAAGGGCAACTGAATTCTGCTTCTTTGAATCCCACGTAATAATGCGAGGTCCAACGAACGTTGCAACGCCTGGCGTATTTTTCCTGTCTAGAGAACATCCTGCGTAATCAGCATCAGAATATCCGACAAGGTCGAAATTGCTTTCCATCGGATACCATAAATAAAGTTTAGCCGTGCTGATAAGATATCGTAAAATTCTTTTTACGGCCGTCATATGCGATTCTTTGGGTGATGATTGATATCTCGCACAAACGCATACGCTAAACATGATATCTGGTCTACTGGCAGTCAAATATAACAATGACCCAATCATACCTCGGTAAGTTGTTTTATCAACTGACTTACCGTCTTCATCTAAAGTTAATTTCTTGTCTGCGACCATTGGAGTAGACATGGCATGGAAATATTCCATTTCGAACTTTCTAATTAACTCCTTAATGTATTTCTGTTGATGAATCTTGATGCCTTCCTCAGTTTGTTGAATTTGTAGACCTAGGAAGAATTTCAATTCTCCCATCATACTCATCTCGAATTCGGAAGTCATCAATTTCGAAAAATATTTGCACAAGCCTCGGATGGTCGATCCAAAGATAATATCATCAACATAGATTTGGACAACTAAAAGGTAAGAACCCTCTTATTTTAGAAATAAGGTTTTATCAACAGATCCTCTATTGAATCCACTGTCAAATAGAAACTTTGATAATCTATCATACCATACCCTTGGTGCTTGCTTTAATCCATATAGGGCTTTGTCTAATTTAAAGATATGGTCTTCAAATTTGTTATTTTTAAATCCAGGGGGATGTTCTACTAAGACTTCTTCCTGTAGATATCCATTTAGAAATGCTGTCTTGACATCCATTTGGAAGAGCTTCATTCCTTTATGAGTTGCGAACACTATCAGAAGTCTAATAGCTTCAAGACGAGCAACAGGTGCGAAAGTATCGTCATAATCTATCCCTTCTTGTTGATTATAACCTTGGACCACCAATCTTGCTTTTTTTCTAATGATACTCCGGCATCATCTAGTTTGTTCCTAAAAACCCATCTCGTTGCAATGACAGATCGATCCTTAGGTCTAGGAACTAAGTGCCAAACCTTATTTCGTACGAACTGTTGAAGTTCTTCTTGCATGGCTATAATCCAATCTGATTCAGCAAGAGCTTCATTGATATTTGTTGGTTCGATCATGGATAGGAATGAGTAGAAAGAGAAGAAGTTATTTAAGGATCGTCTTGTTTGAACACCCTTCTTAATATTTCCAAGAATATTGTCTATAGAGTGTGAGCTCTTGTATTTCCATTTGGTAGAGATACTTGGCTCTTCATAGTTATTTGAACTTGACCCAACTTCATTTGGCTCAGAATTGGAGGAAGTTCCCCCTGAATCCAATCCACATGTTGTAGTAGAGCCATTTATAACTTCAGACTCTGTACCTTGATTTCGATTCAATGTTATAGTAACATCACCTATAACATTAGGTTGGGAGTTCTTAATTTGAGTCAATATTATAGTAACATCAACTATAACTTTGGTTTTCTCCCTTTTATCTTTTGAGGAACGATCAAGATCATCACTTGTTCCTTCAATCTCATTGTCCTCCAATTCTAATTCCGGGGGATCGTCTCTAGAAAGACAAAAGTCAGGTTCGTCCAAGTCTTCTTCCTCATCCTGTAAGGGCTTATCAAACACGTTATCTTCATCCAAAATAACGTGAACACTTTCTCCAATACAGAGAGTTCTCATGTTGAAGACTTTGTAAGCCTTGCTATGATCTGAGTATCCTATGAAAATCGCCTCATCACTCCTACGGTCGAATTTGCTTACCATTATTGTGAACAAAACACTTACTCCCAAAACAACGAAGGTGGGAGATGTTAGGTTTACGACCTCTTAAAAGTACATAAGGGGTTTTCTTAAGGATAGGTCTTATCATAGCACGATTATGGATATAACAAGAAGTACTACTGACTTTAGCCTAAAAGTTACGAGGTAGACCACTACACAAAATCACTGTACGAGCCATATCATCCAGTGTTCTATTCATACGTTCAACGACACCGTTTTGTCGAGGAGTTCTTGGTGCAGAAAAGTTATGCCCTACACCATTAACTCTACAATATTCTATAAAAGCTTGATTATCAAATTCAGTGCCATGATCCGTACGAATAGACACAAGATTAGTCTTATATTTACTTTGAACAAGTTTTATAAGACAATCAAATTCATCAAAAGTCTCATCTTTTGAATGAAGAAATATAGGCCATACATACCTTGAGTAGTCATCGACGAGGACAAAGACATACCTGGATCCTCCTCTACTTCATACCTTCATAGGACCACATAGATCCATGTGTACTAGTTCCAAAGCTTGATTTATGCTTACTACTCTTTTCGGTTTGAAAGATGATCTGACCTGTTTGAACCTAGCACACGTGTCACACATCTTTTCTTGCTGGAACTTGATCTTAGGTAGACCTTCAACCAAGTCCCACTTCTTGAGTTTGTTCAATCTTAGTGAGCTAATGTGGCCGAAGCGTTTGTGCCATAAACAGGGATCATCAAGTGTAACTTTCATGCATGTAAAAGAGTTAGTAGGCACAACATTTAGATCTATACCATATATACGTTCCTTTTCCTATGGCCTTCAAGAATAACATTGCTTGTTCCTTCAATTATAATGCGACAACTATCAGTATGAAAAAACAACTTTGTTACCTTTGTCGCATAGTTGAGATATGCTTAGTAAATTGTGCTTGAGACCATCAACTAGATAGACATCACTGATTGCGTGTGACTTAGAAATTCCAATTTTGCCAACGCCAATCACTTTTCCCTTTCTATTTTCTCCGAACGTCACCTTTCCTTCGTTGAAAGGTTTGAGTGAAAGAAACAAATTTTTATCTCCAGTCATGTGTCTTGAGCATCCACTGTCAAGATACCATTGATTGTTTTCTTTCACCATTACCTGTAGAAAGGATTAGATACAGTTTTTAGGTACCCAAGCTAGGTTGGGTCCCTTATGATTAGTTACTCTATATACCAAATCCTTTCGTACCCAAACTTGTCTAATGGTTGTTTTTCTAAACCTGGGTAATTTTGTTTAGGAGGAGTTCTAGGTTTAGGGTTTTCTCTTGGTCTAGGGGTTTCTTTAGGTTTTGGAATTTCTCTAGGTCTACCATGACTGTTTTCCTTGTGAATAGGTTTGCTTGGTTTAGGTCGACAAGGAGTTTGTGAAGTGCTAGGTTTCTTGGTATAGTCAAAGGCCATGTTGTAGAACCAACGAAAGTTATTGTTTCTTTTTTTGTTCGGTTCATCTATGGGGGACTCATTATCCTCGACAGTTGTGTTAACCGTTTTAACATGGTCGGTATTTTTCCGTATATTATGAGCCTTTTTGACACAATTGTTTTTGATGTAACCCGTATGACCGCAGTAATTGCAAATCAAATATTCAGGAAGATCATCATATTTACTTTTTCTGAAATCAAAATCCGAAGGTGTTGATTTGCATTTAGAGTGATCTCTAGGGCTGTAGCACTCATGTCATAACCTCATCTTCATATTATGGTCAGATTGTTCGGTTAGGAAGTTTAGGACTTTTGTGCTACCTTCCCACTTATCATGGACTTTCCTAGCATGTAAGAGTAAGTCTTTTAGGGTTTTGATTTCTTCATGACATTTTGTGTGATCTACATCCTTATCCTTTTTACAATTATCACGAAAGTCCTGGAATCGTTTCTTAAGAATGAGTATAACGTCTGAATGTTGTTTCTTAACATTGATTATGTTGGTTTTAGATTCTTTTATTATTTTGTGAGGGAATCTATCTCTTTCTTTTGGTCTAAGATCACTGCTTCATTAGATGTGACCTTAGTCTCTAAAAGTTCTTTGGCTTTTCTAAGTTCTAAAGTTATAGCGTCATTAGCTATAACTTCAGACTCGAGATCCTTTTTCTCAGCGTTTACTGTTTCTAAAGTTGGAGCAACATTAGCTGTAACTTTAGATTTCAACTTTTTAGCTTTTACCTTTAGAATTTGATTCTCTTCAGCAATATCAAGAATCCGTTCTTTCAGATCCTTTAGTTCCATATCCTGTTCATGACAGTTATCAAGGGAATGTTCGAAGTATTCAATCAAGGCATTTCTAGATAGTTTCTTAACTCCTTTCTTAAGTTCAAGATAACTTACCTCATCATCGTCATCTTCATCTGATTCTCCTAGAAAGCAATAATCTGAGCGAGAGTCCAAGCTATCATTATCATTGTCAGAAAATAGGTCAAGACTAACGCTACTTAAGCAAATATGAGCAACTTCTTCATCTTCTGACTCCTCGTCATCTTCTGTGTCAAGATCTCTCCAACATAACGCCAACATGACTTGCTTGAATTCTTTCTTGGTCTTTTCTCTTTGAGCCTTGTCCTTAATTTTCTTCCAAGTGGGACAATCCTTAATCATGTGATCAGATTCTCCACACTTGAAGCAACCTCTGTTAGTAAATCACAATTTTGATTATGTTGCTTTCTTGTTAAAGGACTTGTTGTTGTTAGAAGTAGACTTTGTTTGCTTGTTTCGAAAGATCCTATTTTTAATACGACGAGCAAACAATACGGTCTCATCCTCTATGTTGGAGCTGACATCCTCGCTTTTTAAAGCCATACTCTTATTTCTACTAGGTTCAGCGTCATCTTTACTATGAGTAATTTCATGGTCCATGAGAGCACCAATGAGTTCTTGGTAGGATAGGTTTTCAAGATCTCGTGATTCCTCCATTGCTGTGACTTTGGCACGCCACTTTTTAGTCAGGCTCTTAAGAACCTTCCTTGCAATGTCCTCGGTACTGAACTTCTTTCCTAGGTTTTTCAGTTCGTTTATAATGCTTGAAAACCTTGCGGACATACTATCCAACGACTCATTAGGCTCCATTATGAAAAGCTCATATTTTTGAATTAGTAAATCTATACGGTGCTTCCTAACAATGGAAGTACCTTCATAAGCTAATTCAAGGCCGTCCAATATTTCTTTGGCCGTTGAGGACGAAGAGAACAGATGGAACTCTGTAGAGGTCATGCCCTTTTATAGTAGATTTATGCCGTAGAGTTCTTCTCGGCTTTCTGATAGTCGGCTTCGACATAGTCGCCTTCCTTCTTCTCATAGGTAGTACCTTCAGCGGATGCAACTAGAATTTTGTTTGGTACATTTTGGATAATCCTCCAGCACTCCCAATCATGACCTTTCACATAGTGAGTCATCATGTTTTCCATAACCCGTAATTCTTCCCATCAAAGACAGGACACTTGAGGTATTTGGAATCCATTTATCACGGGATATGCAACGGAATATAAAACGATAAATAAGAAAAAGATAGATCAGCCTCTTTGCGGTTAGGCAATCAAGAGCACGAGACTCTAATACCAATTGAAGAGTCTATCGATCCAAAATACTCAAGTGAGGGGGGGGGGATGAATTGAGGATTTAAAACTTTTAAAGCTTTTTCGATTGTATGAATATAATTAATTATTTAAAGTTTATTGATTAAACTTTAACTAATTAACTAATGATAAACAAAACAAACAAACGAACGAAAGAGAAGGAGACACACGGTTTTTGAAGTGGTTCAGTTTCACAAATCGAAACCTACGTCCACTATTCTCGATTAATAAATTTAGTACCTTTCTACGGATTACAAATTTACTAACCCAACTCGTACAACTAACTCTAGCTGTAACTCAATGAGTACCGTTAAATACTCGAGTGACTAACTTACGCTAATAAGAAAGCACTTAATGATTCTACTAAAAGTTCACGTTAATGAACGAGTAAGAAATCTATTAAAGCACTATTATCTTATAACGATAACAATAAGAACGAATGCACAAATTTATAAATCACACGACCTTTTTCGAAAAATATCAAAACGGGTTTTGCTCTAAAACATGGTTTTTGCTTTTTGAAAATATATGAAAGTTATGCTCAAAGGTCATAACTTTTAATGATGTAAAGTATGGAGTATTTATAGTAAAAGAGGAGCAAGGGTTTCGGTTTATTAAAAACCCTAAGTGCCGTGTGGAAGTCTTGTAAAGCAAGAAGGAATTAGGTTAAATCTTCCTTAATTCTTCTCCAAGACTTGCCTTAACAAATAATATCTTCCTATCTTAACAACTCACCAATATCTTGGAGATTAGGAAAGATAATATAAGGAGATAAAAAATCTCTATCAAATATTATCCTAAAACCTTAACTCTTACGAAGCAAAAACTTATTGTGCAAGAAGGAAATTACTATTCACATTTTACTATTCACGCATTGTTTACGCGGCACTATTCAACCCTAATATTATTATAAGACAGATAGGAATAAATCAAATAATAAAGAGATAACAAATCTCTATCAAATATTATTTTAAAGATTTACTCAATCTTTTCCTTCTATCTTTGCAAAAATAATATCTTATAAGTTAGGAAAGAATAAATCAAAATAATAAAAAAGAGATATTAAATCTCTATTCAAATATTATAAAGATTTACATAAACCCTAACTTTTACAAAGAGTAACCGTGTATGAGAAAGAACGATTCATAAGCCCAATCCTCTTTCACGAAAACCCTAGGTATGATAAATTAGGTTTAGGGTTTTTTAGAGTATTTAGAAACTAGAAACCCTAATTAGCAAGATGCTTCAACTCATAAGTTGATTCAATCATAATTGCTAATTATAAGCTCATAATAAAGCCATACTCAATATTAAAATAAGCTCCCCTGTAAAACAAATACTTTTACTAAAACATTTAAAAAGGTTTTCCAAAAACAATTGAAAAACTATTTTGTCGTGTATTTTATAAACTTCACATCTCAATGTTATAGTAGAAGAGCTATAACATTGAGCTCTTATATAAGTAATGTTATAGCTGCGAGGCCATAACTTTACCAATGTAAGAAGTCCATTCTTATGTTACCATTACGAGATAATCACCTACGATATTCAAATCTTCGTTAGGAGATCTTCGAGTGTAGGCTACTTCATCATTCAAGCTTGATCGATCTTTAAATGTGCTTCATCTTCTCATGAATGCTTGAATAATTCTTCAATATCTTGTAATATCTTGATCCTTGATTGAGGGTTTGATCATAATATAAACGCATCATACTTCAATCACAATTCTTTAATGCTTGCGATTAGTAAGTCCAATCTAAAAGACTAAACAAACAATTACGCGCAACGAGTATATAAAATATAAAGCACTCTTGACATCATCAAAACATAAACATATATTCTATATGGTTCAACACCCTGTAAATAGGACAAACGACAAGCCACCTTGCAATCGCCCTTCACGCCAGTTTTAATCAATTAGTGCACATACATTCACTACCTTCAATAAATTTCATAAGTAAAAAACGTGTATGATATGAATAATTATAAACTAGAAGCTATTACCTTTTTCGGTGTTGAGAAGAACATCTGATCATCAACTACCTCCACTTCATCCTATGTCACGGCTTTCTTGGCATCCTCTTCCTCTTCAACTGCCTGATATCGATCCTCGGCTCCCACTTCTGTCTCCTTTCCCATTTCCTTTTCCCTTGTCACGTCATCCTCGACTTCCTTCTGTACATTAACACTTGTCCATATAACACGTACTGATTTTCAAAATCATATAACACACTGTATATAAGACATAAATATGATTACCTCTTTTTCCTCCTCCTCCTCCTCCTCCTCCTCCTCCTCCTCCTCCTCCTCCTCCTCCTCCTCCTCCTCCTCCTCCTCCTCCTCCTCCTTCTTCTCCTCCTTCTCATGCTGCTGCTGCTCCTCCTCCTCTGCTTTTCTGATTTCTTTTCCCCATTCTCTGCTTTTCTGACTTCCTTCTGTACATTAACAATTGTTGAACCATATCCAACTCCTTTTCTGATTTCTTTTCCCCATTTTCCAACATTCCCACCATCAACCTGGCTATTTTCTCTAGCTGTGTAGTAGAAATTAATGTCATCATATATAGTTATAAATTAATTATGTTGGTTCAAATACAGTATTTATAGATTACCTTCTTGGAATCATCACCACGTCGAGTAGTTTTCCCAAAATACTTAGTGATACCAACATGCGCTCCTACCCCTCTCACACGACCTGGATGCCCTGCTTTGCCGATTGCCCTCGGAAGAATGTCATCACGTCCTTCAGGCTTCCATTTTCCTTCATGTACCTCCTTCTCACAGATCCTCTACATACACATAAAACTATTATGCAACTCACAATTATATAACTCCGACTACCGGTGGTAGGAGTGACATATTTATTCAAACTTACAATTTTCTCTTTGATGTCTTTATCATATGCAGTTTCCGTGTTTCCATTCTTAGGAGTGTGACCTTCCACCCAAGCGTCGTGACGACTGAATTCTCCAAGCTTTGCCTACAATTCATTCATCACATTGATATCCTCTCAAAATATGTATGATTACTATGAACATATATAACATTCATCACCTAATAGTCAAATACTATAAGAATTAGGTACTTACAAGTTTCTTCTTAATAAATCTATAACCACCTCGGGAGCCGTAAAAGACGGTCTTTTTCTTTGAAATGTTCGCCTTGTTTTTCTCACTTATAGCCTTCATCAAATAAATTGTATCAAGAAACGTAAGCATGACCAAACACTAAACTAAGTATACTTTTTTACTTATTATTATTAAGTTACCTTAAACTTGTCAGACGGCCTATAAGCGATATAGCTACCCCAATGGTCCTGACTAACATACGGATACTTATTTTTTGGTGGGTTCTTGTTCATCTCCCCGGTTTCCTTGTTGAACAAGTGGTTCTCAGCAATCTTTAACTTCCAAGATCTGAGGGCTTCTCCTGTCTCTTTTTTAGGTACTTATCATACATTTCGGGAACAACGTAAGCTAACTACATATATGATGAGCATAGTTGGTACAAGTGTTTCGGCTAATACACATATCAAGTAGTAACTTAATTTCAGCTAAAACATTTATTATTGTATATACATACCTTTATTCTGTTTATTAGCATGATGTTCCGTATTTTACTCAGTTCACTGATACGCGGCGTACCGAGAGGCACATATTATCTTACACAACAACCAATCCAACTCGCAAAATACCCGGCATACTCACCATATGGCAGCCCCGTATCTTAATCCCATTGTAAAGGATTAGGTATCTTTGAATTTATTGCTACTAGGGAGACCATGTGGCACATTCGACCCGCAGTGAGTTGGAATTTATTCTCATTAGCTGAGTCGTTGCCTCATGCATTTCCATCATTTCTTTTGCACTTTTCGACCATATCTAACGCAGAAATTTATAAACAAATAATAACAATGCATACTTATAATAACAAACAAATCTCTAGAGAGGAGGGTTTATTCCTTCTTTAAAGAGGAGAATCTGGATTGATCTGGCGGCGGCAATGGCGATGATGACGATGACTGCGACGACGATGGGGTAGGCTGGTGGTTGAGGGGAAGCTTAATGTTTGAGGATATTATGTGCGGCAAGACCTTGTTTATTGGAAAGTAATAAACACGGTATAAGAAAAACCGTTATATTTTGTTTCCAAACAAACAAGGGTTTTGTTTGAAACCGTAATTGATTAGTACTATCTACAACAAGTTAGAAATAACATTTGTCTGTAATATTTTCATTTTATTTGATTTTCCCGCCAAGAAATAAAGCATCATTTTCATATAGATAACAACGGCCTGAACCATTATAACTGTACACGTCCAGAACAACGGTTTGGGTATATCCGTTTTACTTTATATTTCAATTTGTTTGATTTTACCGCCAAGAAATAAAGCATCATTTTCATAGAGATAACAACGGCCTGAACCATTATAACTGTACACGTCCAGAACAACGGTTTGGGTATATCCGTTTTACTTTATATTTCAATTTGTTTGATTTTACCGCCAAGAAATAAAGCATCATTTTGATATATATAAAAACGGCCTGAACCATTATAACTGTACATGTCCTGAACAACGGCTTAGGTATAATAGTTTTATTTAATAATTCATTTTGTTTGATACGATTTTTCCCTAACCCGCCCGCTGCAACAACAGAAAAAGTTTACAACAGCAGTTTGATATATATAATAGCAAGACAATAATTACACATGACCTAAGATATCTTGATTGGATTGCTGATATTTTCACGGCTGCCGGGAACAATTTTTTGATTTGCTAGTCTCTTCATTAACCCAAATACCTTCATCATGATCATCCCGTATATATATGTTTGTATATATATATATATATATATATATATATATATATATATATATATATATGTGTGTGTGTGTGTGTGTGTGTGTGTGTTTGGAATGTTAACATTTTCAACATCATTGCCAAATTGCGATATGGCACTGTGATCAAGTCCTTCAAATTTGACGTCTTCATCATCTGGAATTCGGCGATGGCAAGATAGAACAACTGACCACTTCTTATTCATAGGATCGGTAACATAAAACACTTGTTTTGCTTGTGACGCTAATAAAAAAGGATCGTCCTTGTTTCCAACGTTGTCAAAATTTACTAATGTGAATCCTAAATCATCCTTTCTAACACCATTATTGTTGTCAAACCACTTAGATCGAAATAGAGGTATCTCAAAATCCATGTAGTCTAAAACCAATATCTCTTGAATAACTCCATAGTATTGCATTGTACCCAAAATAGGATTTTTATCCTTTGAACTAGCAAAGTATATTGCCTCAGAATCTACGCAAACTCCACAATTTTGCATTATGCTCGCCTCATCTTGAATGCGGGTGTAGAAAGAGTACCCATTGATCGCATACCCGCTATAAAAAGTTGCACGAGCATCAGGACCGAAAGCGAGATGTCGTAGGCTGGTTGAGCAATCATCAATTGGGTTGTCATCATCGTAAATAGTATCCTTAAACAGTCACTAAATTGCTTGCAATGCTCATTTGCATACCACCTTTCGTTCTTATGAGGGTGTTTTCCCTTAAGGTAACTCTTGTGTTCCATACTGTAAGGCTGGACATGATCATTGTTAAATAGAACGTATGTATGAGCTCTATGTCGCATGTCAGATGACATATCTTTGGAACACGACCCCTTACACCTTTTCCATTCATCCAGTCACTATGGCGATTCGTGGGAGCTCCAATTAACTCATCTAAGGAGTGGTACGCGTAACAATACGAAAGAGCTTCATCGATAATTGCTCGCTCAGCAATACACCCATCTAGACGATACCTAGTAGATGTGTAATCCATGTAAACTTTCATCAATCATTCGATTGAGTACTGATATCTCAAATATATTGGCCCGAGATACAAAACCTCCCGGACTAGGTGGACAGTCAAATGAACCATGATATTGAAAAATGAGGGAGGAAAATACATTTCAAACTGACAAAGACTGGTGACGAGGATCTCCTGCAAAGTTTCCGCTTCATCGGGATCAATGACTTTACCGTTGATTGATTTGAATAAATAGCAAAATCAAATTATAGCATGTCGAAGCTTTGGACGTAGAATGGAACGAACGGCCACAGCTAGTAGTTGTTGCATCAATTTATGACAGTCATGTGACTTTAAACCAGTAAGTTTTAGGTCTTGCAATGAAATAAGGCTTCTAATATTAGATGAATAGCCCTATGGCACCTTAATACCATGCAAGCATTCACAAAACACTTTTTTCTCCTTTTTGAATGAGTATGAGCTGCAGGCGGCAAAAAAGTCCGATTTCCTTTTGTTTTAGCTGCCGACTCGGACCTAATCCCCATCTCAACCATATCATCCTTAACTGCCTTGTTGTCTTTTGTCCTGCCCAGAACATTCAGCAGAGTATTGATTATATTATCACAAACGTTCTTTTTAATGTGCAAAAAAATATGTTTTTTTTTATAACCATGAGTAGATAACTTATGTCCCTTCTTCCCATACGTTATCTCAATATCTTTCACTTTCTCATACACTTCATGACCATTCAAAATCTGAGGACTCCCACGTTGCTCAGGACACCTATTAAACGCCTTGTGAAGCTTACGATAATGATGATAAGGGCATAACCATCGACGATTTCCCCTGTACACATGCTTGCGAGAATGCTTCATATATTCTGATTCAACATCCCCCCCCCCCCCCCCCCCACACACATACACACAATGGGCAAGCCTATTTCCCATGTACAGTATATCCAGAAAGATCGCCGTACGCCGAAAAGTCAGTTATTGTACACAATAACATAGCTCTCAGATTGAATCTTTCCTTCTTATAACCATCAAACACCGGTATCCCTCTTTCCCACAGAATCTTCAGATGATCTAGAAGTGGTTCGAAATACACATCTATGTCATTTCCAGGTTGTCGAGGGCCAGATTTCAACAAAGACAACATCAGATACTTCCGTTTCATGGAAACCCATGGGGGCAAATTATAGATGGCCAACACAACTGGCCAAGTACTGTGTTGGGTACTCATGTTTCCATGAGGGTTCATTCCATCTATGGGGAGCGCTAGACGCAAGTTCCTTGCTTCTTTGGCAAAGTCAGGATATTTAGCGTCAAACTCGTTCCACTGTTGACCATCTGTTGAGTGTCTTAACTTTCCATCTTCAATCCTTCCACTATTATGCTAAGTCAACATTCTTGCATCTTCTTCATTTAAATAAATCCTTATGAATCTTGGTATTATTGGAAAATACCACAACACCTTAGCTGGGATCCCTTCCTTAGTCTTATAACGCCATACAGAGCAGCGCAGACAATATGATAATTTCTCATAATCTTTACGGTACAATATGCAGTCATTGGGACAAGCATGTATTTTATCATATTCCATGCCCAATTCTCTAATCATTTTTTTAGATTCATATGTCCGACTCGGAAGAGCATTACCGTCAGGAAACATGTCACATAGCAAAGCTAGAAGATCCGTAAAACTCTTATCACTCTACCCATTTGCCCCCTTCAAGTTATATAACTTTATCACCACGGACAATTTCTTTACTTCTTACAATCAGTAAATAAAGGCATTTTAGATTGACTCAACTTCTCAATTAAATCATCAGCATTTATTTCCCCATCAGTGATAGCTTCAAAATCATCGAATCCATCATCTTCAGCAAACTTCTCACCTAAAAAAACATCAGGTGTAGGTGAACGATTGTTTACACACACATCAATTCCCCATCCCCTATATCTAAACCAGCAGCTTCAGATGTATGATTATTTACCTCTACATTAGATTCCCTATCCTCATCCTCTAATTCTCCATGAAAAATCCAACGCCTATAATCTCTACTGAAACTATTCTTTTTTAAGTGTATTTTGACATCTGGGATAGGCAAAACCCTAATATTACCACATCCATTACAAGGGCAGGGGATTGACGAGTGGA
Organism: Silene latifolia; assembly: GCF_048544455.1. Classification (NCBI taxonomy): domain Eukaryota; kingdom Viridiplantae; phylum Streptophyta; class Magnoliopsida; order Caryophyllales; family Caryophyllaceae; genus Silene; species Silene latifolia. The sequence goes on from NW_027413123.1 coordinate 5,534,615, forward strand.
GATAAAAATTTTCACTAACGAAATTGTAAAATTCAGCAATTCCATCATTATAAATGGGATCACCAATTTCACCATCAATCATCCAAGTACGACCTATATATAAGCCAGTAGCTATGAAAATTAGATTACCTTTTTTAAGTTATAAATATTAATGACGGCGACGACGGCGAAGATGACTTGTTCACCATCAGTCATTCTATTATTAATACCTTTGAAATTTCATTTATTTTTAGGGTTCCATAATCTAAGACGGTTCTTATAAGTACCGTTGTAAATGTGCAAGCATGCATGAGGTGAATAATGGTCAAACAACCAATAAATACGATATGCATTGATAAACTAAAATCACAAACTTTTCAGTTTTCACAGTGGATCTGTTTTTACAACGGTTTTAAGAAACACCGTTGTTAATTGGTGTAATATGACAACGACTTTAAAATAACCGTTGTTGATATATGTAATATGATAACGGCTTAACAAAGAACCATTATCATTTTGTCTCACTCTTATTATAACGGTTCCTATTTTTATTATCTTATTATGCTCTTTTCATTCTTTTTTATTATTATAAGTAGAAAGTTAGTCATTATAATATTTTATTTAGTGATTTGTATTTGAGTGTAAGGACTTAATTAAAACGTAGTAACAAATAACATAAATAATTAAACTTTAATTCAAATAACCACCATAATCAAAATACAACTCATAATGTCAGATAATAATTAAAGCCTTGATTAGAATGTGATGAAGAATTAGGATAGTCTTCATGCCCAATTTCGGCATAGATCAAGTCGTAGATCGACTCTTCATCATCAGTGGACAGTGCAGCTGGTGGAATCGCCTCTTTCTCCCATGACATAGGCACGTTGGCAAGAATGTGATGCCTCCTGTAATGTGTCAACACACGATGATCAACATGGGTCGCAACCCATAGATAAGGGCCATTTTGTTTATCATCCGAATAAAAGTCCTCTTTCCCCGTAGCCCCTAATGTTCTTGCCTAATGAAAACTATCAGGGCAATTGGCTTCGTCAAACTCGATAAAAGCGATGCCTACAAAACCCTGCTTGTTTGTAGACACAGGGTACAATTTTTTAACGGCTGTGAAACCGGAGTCATGAAGCATTTGCGTTAGCCACCCAAAGTTAGGGTTTAAACCCTTTCCATTCCCATCATAACGAACCGGGAGATTATGGAGAATGCAAGTGAAAGGCTGTGTGTAACTATAATGTGATTGTAGCTCCGATACACCAGCCATAATTTTTTTAGAGAGAAATTTAGAGAGAAATTAAAGAGTAAATGTTTGATAATTTAGATTTTGACCTAAAACATTATGAAGACATATTTATAGAATTATTTTGGTCAAATTGAATATTATTGGTCAAATTGAATATTTATTAAAGTTCTGATGATGTTTTGAATGCAGTAGTTAAACTGAAAAATCAAATCAAATATTGACAACGGTTGAATTAAACAACCGTTATTTCATAATAGAAAATAATAACTGTTACAAAAAACCCGTAGCTATAACATAACAACGGGTACCACAAACCGTTGCTGGTGTTAATTTAGTAACGGTTTTCGAAATGCTGTTTTCTTAATCTGTTAACGGTTGTCTAACAATCGTTGATAATAGCGATTCTATAACTAGTTTTTGGGAACCGTTAAACTTATTTGAGAACGGTTTGTTAAACAGCCGTTGTCACATTATAATAACAATGGTTCTCGAAGGAAACCGTTGTTCTTATTAGCGCGGTCTAGGTTTCCGCCAATATTTGGAAAACTGTAATCTAAGTGTCATTATTAAATGCATTAAACCGTTGTGATATTCTCCTTATTGATTACCAGATTTGGCGTAGTGCAACTATAATCGTTTGTATGATTAATTATTGTGATTATACCATGTTTCCCCTATAAACCCATGACACCCTAGTATTATTAATCACTTGTTTACATCTCTATTCACTTGCCTTATTATTCATTTGTTTACATTTTCATTATAGTAGTTTAGCTTACAACTCAAATTCAATTGTGACACAAAGACATAACTACTTGCATTAGATAACTATTTGATGAACCGTACCTTGGGATCCGACCTCTACTTACTCGCTTTGCTTGTTTGTTGAGATAAAAATACTGTTTGATAGCTTTGAGGACGACCTCTATAAAAATGGCGCCGTTGCCGGGGATGGTGTATTATTGAATTGTTATCATTTATTGCTTTTTAGTTGTGTCTTTCTTTACTTTAGGGAAGTCAATTCGTCAAGATCGTTCTCACTATCTTTGTGTAGTTTTCATGATTGTACCCATGTATTCGTCTTTAAAATGACGATACAAGGCTTCGCTCAAGAAGTGTTTTGCCATGGTGGATCTTTTGGGTATAACTTCAATAGGTATGGAGGCTTTGAGGAGCAAACTTACGCATATCCTCACCAAAGCTCCAACAATGCAGAATCATACTTTAACCCTGATTTCTCGCGACAAAACCCAAATATCCACCCCCAACGACAAAGTTTTCAAAACCATACCTTCCATAATCATCCGTTTCGCCAATCTTATACCCAACAAGGAAATAAAGGCAACCAAAACATTTATATCCAAACCTGGGTACTAAATATGCTTCAAAAACAACAACAATTCTTTGAGCAAGTGCACAAGGAAAGCAAGACAAAGGAAAAGTTGTTGAATGGACTTTTAGAAAGCGGGGAAGATTGGAGACTCAACTAGCCCAATTGGGAACTGTGAACGTGGGCCCACGGGGTTCGCTTGGGAAAACAAGCGTTTGCATTTGTGGAGTCGCCATCAATTTATTGTGAAAAATTGGATACCGTTCGAATACTTCGTGCCATGTCAAGACACAAAGTAGTGACATGAACACCAAGAACTCGTTACCCTTAGCATTCTATGTCTAGAATGACTCTCGTGGATGCCAATGAACACGGATGTTCACAGAGATCTGGAGTAAGGGGTGAGGGTACCTTTCGATCGAGTTCTGTCGGAAAATTTTATTTGAAACTTTTGAAAGATTTTAATTCTTACAATAAGTAACCTTTTAAATGTTTTGGTTACCGATTCCAAAATTCCAGTTTTATTTTATATAACCTTTAATTTCTACTTTCAAGTTTCGAGGACGAAACTTTTTAAAAGATGGGGTGATTGTAACACCCGCGAATTTCCCATTTTGAGATATAAAATTTATTTAACCGTTTATTTAATTTTTTTTATAATTTTAAATTATTTAATTTAATTAATTCATATTTAAGCACGAATTTTATAAAAAGAATATTCTAAAACTTAATTTATATAAAAATACGTATTTTAGTCAGACAATAATAATACTGACAGTAATAATATTTGTTTCCGTCTTAAGTTAATATAGACTCGAAACATTTTTTCGTCTAGCATAAGACCGTCACATTTTTATTTTGAGGCTAATTCATTCGAACTAATCCGTTTCCTACTACACATACTCACACTCACTTTATCTCTAACTTAAAATATATTATTATTATTATTATTATTATTATTATTATTATTATTATTATTATTATTATTATTATTATTATTATTATTATTATTATTATTATTATTATTATTATTATTATTATTATTATTATTATTATTATTATTATTATTATTATTATTATTATTATTATTATTATTATTATTATTATTATTATTATTATTATTATTATTATTATTATTATTATTACCCGTTCCCACCCCCTGCTTTCCTCTTCTCTTCGTGTAATCAACGGCAACAACAACATTCACTTGCAAAAACAACAACAAACAATAAGTAAACCATAAACACCATTTTTCGACCTTTCAAGTTTAGATCCCGACTTCGTTTCTCAACCTTTTTCCTTAATTCTTGGTCCATTCTCTTCCTTACTTCCTTCTTCATCTTTCAAGGTAATAGAGTCTCATTTTTGTGACGGTTTCGTTTTTCGCCGTCTTATAAAAGTTTCGATTTTTGCCTCAATCCTTTCTTTTTCTTGCTCCTTGATAAAGGTTTCGAAGACCCGGTGGAGGACTCAAGCTTTTGGGACTGTTTGTTCAAAGAATAAGGAGCGTTTAAGTTAACGGTGATAGGTTACTCGACAAATGTCGAAATTTCCGTCTTTTGTGTCGTTTTATAGACTCTTGTTTGATAATGTTTGATCCTTTATGTTTTCCTCAATTGTGTGATAATTTCCGTCTCGAAATAATGTTGGAATTAAGCTCTTTTGTTTATGCGCTCTTTATTTAGATTGGTTTGGTACGAGTCGCGTGGTCTTAGGAAGAAGATTTAAAGTGTAAATTGGGACTGTTTGGTGGTCAATATGATACGGCTTACTTCTCTGTTTCGGGAATGGTTTCATGGAGGATTTGAGTGCTGATATTGAGCTGGTTTAAGACGAAAATGGGACTACTTTGGGGACGGTTGTATACAACATTTTGAGACTGTTTTGAGTCAGTGTGTGTAGGTTACTCATGGACTGTATAATGCTATTGTGGGACTGTTTTTGAATCTTTTTTTGGGGACGATTTCTCGTTGTTTTGAGGTAGTCTTTGCAGGTACTTCAAGACAGTTTTTGGGTGGAGTTGTATGCCTTTTTAGGATTGTCTTGGGACTCATTTACATAGCTTAGTTTTGTCGCTTTCAGACTAAATCGGGACTGTTTTGGGATTGTTTTTGAGTCATGTTGCAGACTGGTTGGTCAGTGGCAACCTGTTTTGCAGGGGTCTGTCACGGCTGGATGTTTGGGGGCCTGTGTTGGCTCGGTTTTTGGATCCGTGTTGCAGGCTGTTTGACAGCCATGGAGGGTTGTGGTGAGGGTTGTCGGGTAGTTGGTAGATAGTGGTTGTTGCATATGTAGTAATCTCAAAGTGCCTCCGAGTCTTTACGTGCTATTTCATGTATTGGTTCATAGTGGGTGAATGGTGTCGTAGTTGTGAAATTGTGTGTTTGTGTGTTTGTCTCGGCTGGGCATGGGTTTTAGGTAGTGACGGTGGCTGGACAGTGGCTGGTTGGCAGTGGCCACTACCTGTTTTGCATGGGTTGGTCTCGGTTGGTTTAGCCAACTTATGGGATATTCCGTGACTTTCCTTTGCTCATTTGTTCTTTGCACATTAATGTCTATAATAAGATATTAAATTGCCTCGTGTCTCTCGGGTCATCCATTTATCGTAGTATACACTCATGTATTGTTTACATTTGGGTTATTTACATTTCATCTCATGTTTTTCATAATGCAAATTGTTTATTCCCATTTGTTTACATTTTGTTCAAATGCATGTTTCCATTTTAATATGAGTCTAATATTCATGCCTTCTGAGTGGTAAATGGTTTAACTTACATTTGAGTCATTTATAATTGAATGCCTGTTTTGTTCGTTATAAATGGTCGGTTGCATTTATTTACATTTTTATTCAAGTGGCAAATATTGAAGAAATGGGCTATTTATTCATATTCATGAATATAATTTGTCATGAAATGTCATATCTGGATTATATCGGCTCATTACATTAGTAGTCTCTTTCCAAGTTGATTCGCATCGCTTGGTTGAGTTGTATTCTTGATAATGCCTTTATGCTATACCGTATTGCTTGACTTACCTTTACGCCTCTTTCGGACTGTCCTGTCGATTGTGGGTTCTCGATTTCCGATCTGTCTTCGAGTCTTGGATACGGACTGTTCTGCCGCATGTCGAATCGGGAACTGTACTGTCCCGAGAGTCTGGCCAGATTTAGACTAGGACTGAGTCTTGGGAGTACTATTGTCGTCCTACCATGGGAATTATATATTGATATATGAGTAGTAAAGGTCTTGCTTGGTTATAGATATTGGTATTTGTCTTTCAAGGCAAGAGTTATGCCTTGTGTTGTTTGTCTTGGTTCTATCGGATACTAGGGGTGAGCTATAAGCCCTCTTGTTGCGATATGATCGTCGGGATTGATGATCTCATCCGTTCTTATGGTGAGATGCAAGCCATAAGTATGAATGTGACATTAGTAGCCACGTCCCGTACAATGTTTGCTAAGTGGTTTTCCAAATAATGGCTACAGTTTCTATTCTTGTAATTTGCATTGGTTGATCCCTTACTTAAATGTTTCACATGATTCGGATTCTAATCTCATATCTATGTTGTATTCCCTAAAAATGCGTGCCCTTTTTATAAATGACCGTATTCTTATATTTCATATTATTTAATTGTTTCATGTGAGTAGTTTAATCGTTATCATGCTAATATTGGTCTATCTTGCTCTATCTCATTTAATTGCCATGTTTAAATATAAACTTGATATTCATGCCTTTCGTAAGTATCTTATATGACTTACCTGTTTTAGTTTTTTGTTATGTTCGTTTTGACATTTTGTGGCTGGGGGAACCTTGAGTTACTCCCCACTGACTGTGGCGTTCATGTTTACATGAATGACAGGTATTAACTGGTGCATTCATGGGGTGAAGACATGTGTGAGCTAGCGAGCACTTTGGCCTAGTAGTTGGTTTATTAGGATTGTTGAGACTCACCTTTTATTGTATCGTCATTCGAGGGATATATTTTCCCTCACCTTTGTCTATCACGTTTGTATAACTTAAACTTTATTTCCGCATTCTTTATTGTGTTTTTTATTTTAACGAACTCGCGCTTTAAATTTCAAAAGTTTCAAAAATTCCCTATTTTCCGCTTGAATTTATAAGTTATATTTTCCGCATTATCGCGAGGTGTCACAGTTGGTATCAGAGCCTATGTTGCTCCCGACGCACACACGTGTACCCCAAATTTAAATTTGAACTTGACTTTGAATAACGAATGAGAGATGGGTAGACTTAAGGACCTAAAGTGGTTGTTAGTAGTGTGTTTGCTCTTTGTTAAGTTCTAACATGTTTGTTGATTGTCAATCATTTTTGTACCCTTGGATCAATGACCGTGAGCTTACCCGCGTTGCGATCAAGACATGGTGCCTATTGCCGAAGATTGAAGATTTGTTCATGTTTTCAAGAATGCTTCTTCTTCCTCGAAGATGTTCCTTATTCTTTGTGTATCTTGCCTTATTCTTTACCTCTTGGTGCCTATCCTTCTTCCAAACTCTCTTTTCTTTTTCCTTCGAAGTTACTCTTATACCCCCAACTTGTCCTTTGTTCCTTGCATATCCTCCCTTAACGCCTTTTTGATGGTTCACTTTCTTTTGTGAAATGTTAGTTTTGGTTGGATAATTTGGCTTGGTAGAGTTTGTTTGTGGTTGACCCATAACCCTGCTTTGAGAAGTTGTGATGTTGGAAAGACTTAGGTAGTATGGTGAGACGTACGTGGTGATTCTTATACCTAGCCCTTGGTTAAGTGAGTATAATTGATCGGTGGAATTCTGTGTGTTGAGTGTGAGTTGTCTATGATACTAAGGTTATGGAACTTCGCCATGTTGTTTATACTTGGAATTTGAGAATTTGGTAACTCGAGTATTTTTGCTTGGGGGCTTTGATATGGAGTAGAGTTTATGATGAGAGCTTGGAAGGAAACACCTCTAGGACGTGTTGGTCGTTGGTGATGAAAGTGTTACTTGGAAGTTTGAGTTGAGCTCGAGGTTAGCATAGTCGGTATACTTTGTGAGTGTTGTGATGGCTACATAGAAACCTTGTTAGGTGAGAGTTGCAGCTAGTTTTGAAATCTCTTTTGGGTATCCACTTTGCGGTAATGAGGATTAGTCACCAGAGTTCTTGAGATGTGATTATAAGTTAGGACTGATAGATGTTGAGCTGAGATGAGCCAGATGTTTTGGGTGGTTGTCTCGTAACTTTGAAAATGTCACCATATATGCTTTAGGTTTCGAGAGTATAACAAGATCTCTTTGGGATGATAGAATGTGCAAAAGAATTTTTGAATTTGGAGTTTGATTAAGGGTTGTGCCATTCAGAGAAACTCATAGTTGACACTAGTGGGATAGGAGTATAGCTTTGTTAGAAGCCTTGAACCTTGATCTTGTGGAAGTTGTTTGTAGATGTTTGACGATTTGGAATGGTGAAATCGCACTTATAGTGAAGTACCTTGTTACATGGAATAACTTAGGATGAGATAACGTAAATGATTTGAGGAAATCTTTGGGAGTGATGTGGTTATAAATTTTATTGTTAGGAAGTTTTTGGAACCGCTTAGTATGATGTTGTTGTTTGAAGTTTGAGTACCTGGCGTTTCCTTGTTGTCTAATTTCTTTCTTCTTTGACCATAAGTGTTACCGTTCATACCTCTCTTTCTCGCTTCATCATGCTCCTCCTTTAAATTTGAAACTAGTAACCTATGAAACTCTATCTTTGACATCCTTGTTGACCTTACTTCAATTCTTACCCTAGGAACTTCATCATAGCTCTTTTGTTAGTTAAGTTTGGATTCTCTTAGCGTACTTGTTTTTATGATGTCTAAGTAACCTTCATTTTTGTACAACTTCTAAACTTTCAAGCTACCAGTTTTGATTCGTTGTTAAAAGTTGATGTTACTTTTGCAAAACCTTGCCTATTTTAAAAAATTGAAAATGAAAATTTGATTGAGTTCCCTATTTATTCCATGAGTATAAACTCATTTATCATAACTGCTAAACCCAAGATTTCTTTAAATTTTATCCAATTTCTTTTAATTTTGATCTATTTATGATTTCTTTGTCAAAGTTTAATATTACATTTTCAGGAATTTGATTCCTGTTTTAGTTTAAAAGTGAAACCTTTACTCGTTATTAGAGACGTTTAATAACTTGTTCTACGCTTGTCGACGAATGATTTTTGTTTTAAATGTGTCTTTGGCTTGGAAAGTTAGCGTTCTTGTGTGCACGACAAGAGAAATTTCGTTCCATGAATGAGACTTATACTTTTGAAAACTCTTCATTAATATTTTTGAAAACATTTTGATTTTTAATTTATACCAATGATTTACCTTTCGATCGAGTTCTGTCGGAAAATTTTATTTGAAAATTTTGAAAGATTTTAATTCTTACAATAAGTAACCTTTTAAATGTTTTGGTTACCGATTCCAAAATTCCAGTTTCATTTTATATAACCTTTGATTTCTACTTTCAAGTTTCGAGGACGAAACTTTTTAAAATATGGGGTGATTGTAACACCCGCGAATTTCCTATTTTGAGATATAAATTTATTTAACCGTTTATTTATTTTATTTTATATTTTTAAATTATTTAATTTAATTAATTCATTTTTAAGCACGAATTTTATAAAAAGAATATTCTAAAACTTAATTTATATAAAAATACGTATTTTAGTCAGACAATAATAATAGTGACAGTAATAATATTAGTTTCCGTCTTAAGTTAATATAGACTCGAAACATTTTTCCGTCTAGCATAAGACCGTCACATTTTCATTTTGAGGCTAATTCATTCGAACTAATCTGTTTCCTACTACACGTACTCACACTCACTTTATCTCTAACTTAAAATATATTATTATTATTATTATTATTATTATTATTATTATTATTATTATTATTATTATTATTATTATTATTATTATTATTATTATTATTATTATTATTATTATTGTTATTATTATTATTGTTATTATTATTGTTATTATTGTTATTGTTATTATTGTTATTGTTATTATTGTTATTGTTATTATTATTATTATTATTATTATTATTATTATTATTATTATTATTATTATTATTATTATTATTATTATTATTATTATTATTATTATTATTATTATTATTATTATTATTATTATTATTATTATTATTATTATTATTATTATTATTATTATTATTATTATTATTATTATTATTATTATTATTAATACTACCCGTCCCCACCCCCTGCTTTCCTCTTCTCTTCGTGTAATCAACATCAACAACAACATTCACCTGCAAAAACAACAACAAACAATAAGTAAACCATAAACACCATTTTTCGACCTTTCAAGTTCTGATCCCGACTTCGTTTCTCACCCTTTTTCCTTAATTCTTGGTCCATTCTCTTCCTTACTTCCTCCTTCATCTTTCAAGGTAATAAAGTCTCATTTTTGTGACGGTTTCGTTTTTCGCCGTCTTATAAAAGTTTCGATTTTTGCCTCAATCCTTTCTTTTTCTTGCTCCTTGATAAAGGTTTCAAAGACCTGGTGGAGGACTCAAGCTTTTGGGGACTGTTTGTTCGAAGAATAAGGAGCGTTTAAGGTAACGGTGATAGGTTACTCGACAAATGTCGAAATTTCCGTCTTTTGTGTCGTTTTATAGGCTCTAGTTTGATAAAGTTTGATCTTTTTATGTTTTCCTCAATTGTGTGATAATTTCCGTCTCGAAATAATGTTTGAATTAAGCTCTTTTATTTATGCGCTCTTCATTTAGATTGGTTTGGTACGAGTCACGTGGTCTTAAGAAGAAGATTTAAAGTGTAAATTGGGACTGTTTGGTGGTCAATATGATACGGCTTACTTCTCTGTTTCGGGAATGGTTTCATGAAGTATTTGAGTGCTGATATTGAGCTGGCTTAAGACGGAAATGGGACTACTTTAGGGACGGTTGTGTACAACATTTTGAGACTGTTTTGAGTCAGTGTGTGCAGGTTAGTCATGGACTGTATAATGCTATTGTGGGACTATTTTTGAATCTTTTTCTGGGGACGATTTCTCGCTGTTTTGAGGTAGTCTTTGCAGGTACTTCAGGACAGTTTTGGGGACGAGTTGTATGCCTTTTTAGGATTGTCTTGGGACTCTTTTACATAGCTTAGTTTGGTCGCTTTCAGACTAAATTGGGACTGTTTTGGGATTGTTTTGGAGTCATGCTACAGACTGGTTGGTTAGTGGCAACATATTTTGCAGGGGTCTGTCACGGCTGGATGATTAGGGGCCTGTGTTGGCTCGGTTTTTGGAGCCGGGTTGCAGGCTGTTTGACAGCTGTAGAGGGTTGTGGTGAGTGTTGTCGGGTAGCTGGTAAATAGTTGTTGTTGCATATGTAGTAATCTCAAGGTGCCTCCAAGTCTTTACGTGCTATTTCATGTCTTGGTGCATAGTGGGTGAATGGTGTCGTAGTTGTTAAATTGTGTGTTTGTCTGGGCTGGGCATGGGTTTTAGGTAGTGACGGTGGCTGGTTGGCAGTGGCCACTACCTGTTTTGCATGGGTTGGTCTCGGTTGGTTTAGGCAAGTTATGGGATATTTCGTGACCTTCCTTTGCTCATTTGTTCTATGCACATTAATATCTATAATAAGCTATTAATATGCCTCGTGTCTCTTGGGTCATCCATTTATCGTAGTATACACTCATGTATGGTTTACATTTGGGTTATTTATATTTCATCTCATGTTTTTCATAATGCAAATTGTTCATTCCCATTTGTTTACATTTTGTTCAAATGACATGTTTCCATTTTAATATGAATCCAATATTCATGCCTTCTGAGTAGTAAATGGTTTATCTTACATTTGAGTCATTTATGATTGAATGCCTGTTTTGCTCGTTATAAATGGTCCGTTGCATTTATTTACATTTTTATTCAAGTTACAAATGTTGAAGAAATGGGCTATTTATTCATATTCATGAATATAATTTGTCATGAAATGTCTTAGCTGGATTATATCGGCTCATTACATTAGTAGTATCTTTCCAAGTTGATTCGTATCTCTTGGTTGAGTCATATTCTTGATAATGCCTTTATGCTATACCGTATTGCTTGACTTATCTTTACGCCTCTTTCGGACTGTCCTGCCGATTGTGGGTTCTCGATTTCCGATCTGTCTTCGAGTCTTCCATGCGGACTGTTCTACCGCATGTCGAATCGGGAACTGTACTGTCCCGAGAGTCTGGCTAGATTTAGACTAGGACTAAGTCTTGGGAGTACCATTGTTGTCCTACCAAGGGAATTATATATTGATATATGAGTAGTAAAGGTCTTGCTTTTTTATAGATATTGGTATTTGTCTTTCAAGGCAACAGTTATCCCTTGTGTTGTTTGTCTTGGTCCTATCGGATACTAGGGGTGAGCTATAAGCCCTCTAGTTGCGCTATGATCGTCGGGATTGATGATCTCATCCGTTCTTATGGTGAGATGCAAGACATAAGTATGAATGTGACATTAATAGCCACGTCCCGTACAATGTTTGCTAAGTGGTTTTCCAAATAATGGCTACAGTTTATATTCTTGTAATTTGCATTGGTTGATCCCTTACTTATATGTTTCACATGATTCGAATTCTAATCTCATATCTATGTTGTATTCCCAAGAAATGCGTGCCCTTTTTATAAATGGCCGTATTCTTATATTTCATAATATTTAATTGTCTCATGTGGGTAGTTTAATCGTTATCATGCTAATATTGGTCTATCTTGCTCAATCTCATTTAATTGCCATGTTTAAATATAAACTTGATATTCATGCCTTTCGTAAGTATCTTATATGACTTATCTTTTTTAGTTCTTTGTTATGTCTGTTTTGACATTTTGTGGTTGGGAGAACCTTGAGTTACTCCCCACTGACTGTGGCGTTCATGTTTACATGAATGACAGGTATTAACTGGTGCATTCATGGGGTGAAGACATGTGTGAGCTAGCGAGCACTTTGGCCTAGTAGTTGGTTTATTAGGATTGTTCAGACTCACCTTTTATTGTATCGTCATTCGAGGGATATATTTTTCCCTCACCTTTGTCTATCACGTTTGTATAACTTAAACTTTATTTCCGCATTCTTTATTGTGTTTTGTATTTTAACGAACCCGCGCTTTAAATTTTAAAAGTTTCAAAAATTCCCTATTTTCCGCTTGAATTTATAAGTTATATTTTCCGCATTATCGCGGGGTGTCACACTCAAACTGCCGTGGCACTTACTACCGAGAGTCGAAGAGAGTGGGCCCTCACATGGGCTCAGAGAAACATGTGGTTCCTAAACTCTTCGGTTAGCGCATTATGGGTATCGGATTCCTACTTGCAGTGGAGGAAGGCTACTACTCCTGAGGAGCGTGAGAAGTTAAGGAAGCGCGAGCCTATTGATTACAAGGTTCGTGATGTAGCGAAGGAGAAGGAGAAGCATTTGACCGAGGGAGAGGAAGATGCCAGATTCCGAGTTGTTCATCCGTCAAAGAAATCGAAGACCTCTCCTGTTGTCGAAAAGGTAGTGGATAGGAATGGTAAGACTAGACCGCGAGAGAGACCGTTGGTGATTAGGTCTGAGATAGCGCAAGAGCGCCCGACTCGTGGTCGAGATAAGAAATATGACAAAAATGACAAACGCAAGGGGAAGATGGAAGAATAGCCTAAGTCTTAGTATTATTTATTATTATTATTATTTGTAATAAAATGGTGGGGTTTTTAGAATCCTAGCCTATTTATTTGTAGCACTATTTTTATTATGTGGCGTATTATTATTATTATGGAAGGAAATGAATAAAAGATTAATTGGTTATGAAACCATTGTGATTTTCTTTTATTATTCTCAAATTCCAAATGCATATGCAAATGTCTTTCTATTTACATTTAAAATAATGGGTTGTATCTTGTGAAGGATTGCCTACGTATTCATTTCAAAAATTAAATCAAACCTTGCGCGTAGTTCAAGTAAACGTAAAAGAATAATTGTTCTAAACAAAATCTTGTAATGAACTAGAAAATGAGCTTGAGCTTTACTTACTTCTAAAGCGCAATTCAATTTATTTGATGATATGAGGATGACGATTTGTCAAAATGCAAGAGCATAGTGACAGAAGCTTTTTTTCAGCTGGCCAAGGGCCGTTTTTATTTCGTGCCACATGAGCGACACGTGATGTTACGCGAGGCGTGTTTTTGTTCCTATTCTAGGCATAATATTATTTTAGTTGGTCGAGGTTAGTTGGGTTGGTAAATTCATTCCCATCTAGGTCTGTGATTCTAACCGTACCTCCCGGGAGTATGGACTTGACCAGGAATGGTCCGGCCTAGTTGGGTTTGAACTTTCCTCGTGGATCGACAGGTAAAAGAGCTCTAACTGATTTGAGAACTAAGTCTCCCTCTTTGATGTTCCTAGGCTTAACCCTTTTGTTGAAGGCTCCTTTGATACGTGCCTGATATGTTTGCACATTGTTTAATGCACGCAATCTTCGCTCATCCAGGAGGATGAGTTCTTCATATCTATCTCTCTTCCAATCAGCTTCTGGAACTTGACTTTCGAGTAGGATGCGCAAGGATGAGATTTCTAGCTCGACTGGTTGCACGACTTCCATTCCGTAAGTCAAATAGAAAGGAGTGGCCCCAGTGGGTGTCTTAACGGATGTGCGATATCCCCATCAGGCAAATGGTATCTTACTCGGCCAATCTCTATAATTGTCAATCATTTTCTTGAGAATGGTGACAAAATTCTTGTTTGCTGCCTCCACCGCGCCATTAGTTTGTGGTCTATATGGCGAGAAATGGTGGTGTTTGATCTTATACTTGGCTAGGAATTGTTCAGTCTCAGCCTGGAAATGTGACCCATTGTCATTGATGATCTTATGTGGGCAACCGTATCGACAGATGATATTGTTTTGTATGAACTTTGCCACATTCTTGGCTGTGAGACTAGTGTGGGATGATGCTTCTACCCATTTGGTGAAATAATCGATTGCTACCAGAATGAAACAGTGACCTCCTGTTCCGGCCGGGGTTATCTTTCCGATGATTTCGATTCCCCAAGCAGAAAATGGCCAAGGAGACGTCATGGTGTAGAGTAATGTGGGAGGGACATGTTGCACATTTCCGAAGATTTGGCAGTTGTGGCAATGTCTGACATATTTGATGCAATCGGATTCCATCGTGGTCCAGTAATATTCCAAACGCGTGATTTTCTTTGCCATCATTGGTCCACTCATGTGAGGGCCACACTCTCCATCATGGACTTCTTTCATCACTTTCTGTGCCTCTGAACGATCAAGGCAACGCAAGACTACACCAAGAGGTGTTATTTTATACAACTCCCCTTGCATGAGGACGTATTAGGAGGCTAGCAAGCGTATAGCACGTTGTCCCCTCTTATCCATATCTAGTGGATAGGTGCCATTGAGTTTGAAGTTCAAAATTGCTTGGAACCAAGGTTCCTATGGGTTTTCTTCTTCATTCGTAATTTGGTGCACATAAGCTGGTTCTGACCGTCGTTCGATGCATAAAGGCATTTCTAGCATATTATCTGGCATATTAATCAAAGATGCAAGTGTTGGAATATGTGTCCTCCGACAATAATGCGATCACGACTGTTGATCATAATGATCACATGTTTAAATCTCATTTTAAGAATACATGTGGGATGTAATATTTTACAGTCAACTGGTCCACACTTATCGGTAATGATTGTCTGACTAGAGTTTGACATTACTGTCGTGCGACGGTGGTGATCAGTTGATCCCCTTAGGTCATACCTAAAGGGTGACACTCTTAATTGATTATTTTAATTGATCGTATGTTGATACGGGTTAATTAAATTGCTTAAAATTGACGGACGATTTTGTGAGTATTATTGACGTGTCTTATTGTAATTCGATTAAATAAGATATGATCTAAGTAATCAAATTGTTTTATTACTTAGATAAAATTATTGTTTGCGAAACAATTGAAACTAAATGAATAATTTATTATAAATACAAGACGTTGTGATTTATAATTGATAAACCGTTTTGGTACAAGTAATTATGAATTACTAAGTCGATTTTGTACATGACGTATTTTTTATTAATACGTTGATTTTTAATATGTTAAAAATACATTACAATTACACATGACTAGTAACATGTGACAATTGACAATTGACAAATATAAAATGGACCTCCCATTTTATTTAAGTACCGAAAATGGAGGGAGTATTAGGTTTAAATTGTGTTAATTATTTTTAAGTGGAAAACATGATAATTGCAACCTAATATAGCCATGCATACCTATTCTTTCTTGGATAGAATAACAAGCTCATGCATTGGCTCTAATCTCCCTATGCCAACCGGTTTTGGAGGTGTAAAAGGCAAATGGTTTCTCTCTTAATCATTCACTACTTCAAAATATAATTTCTAGTGTAAGAAATTATCAATATTCTCTCTACATCTTATGAAAAATTAGAGAATTAAAATCTCCAAAAAAATCTTCCTCTCTTGGCCGAAATTACAAGAGACCAAAACAAATATTTTGGGTCATTTTTAGTAAGATTAATATTGTTCTAGATCAAATAATATTAGTCTTTTAAGAGGTTACTTTGGGTATAAACTTTTGGGAGGGATTCTTCTTTGGATCCTTTGTTCATCCATATAAGGAAAGCTCAAGAACAAGTGAGAAGGAGAACTCATTTGTGCCCTAATATCCGAAATCCCATAGTAAGAAAGACGATTTCTTCTCTATTCTTATTCAAGTTTGCATGCATAAGATCTAGTTTTAATTTTATGACTAAATTAAAATGTCACATATATGAATATGTTAAATAATGAGATTAAATAATTCTAACAAGCGGTATCATGAGACTTAGGTTGTTTGCATGCAAATCGGTTTATAGTTTTTCCGAGTTATATGATTAACATACAAAACTAATTAATTTGGTTTTATGAAGATAAACCTATAAATAATCTTGCATGTTAAAAGTTTATGGTCCTAAGTGATTTTTAGGACATTTTGGTTTATTTATGGATTTTATTGTTCATTTTATATAATATTGGCATTAAAATGTGATTTTTATGATAAAAATGTCATTTTTGGACGAAAAATAGCTAAACTTCGAATTTTTTAGTGGTGTTTGGATATGTTTTCACATATATTATCTACTGATGGTCCGTAAATTTTCATGATAAAATGAGTTGTTTTGCTCGAAATATGGATTTTTCAAGTTAAAATCGTATTTAAATGGGTAAATAGGTTAATATGAGTTATATTTCGAATCTGGTCATGGAAATTTAGTATGTTGTCACATGAAATTTTACAAGATGTGTTTAAAATATTTGGCTATAACGAAGTCTTTATACATGATTTATGAATTTTTGATGAAAAATCACATAAATAGTGACTATAATTAGTAATAATGCTAAAACATACTTCATGACTAAAAAAAACGTCATATGTTGCTTTTTATTATATATTTCAGATCTAAAAGTGAAAAGTTGATAAAAATAATTTTTCTCATATTTTTATGGTCATAATTGTTAAAACCGATAAACCGTAACATTGTTTTTCTCGATACATTTTCGAAATTTTTAACCTAAGTTTTGAACATTATGAGTGTCATAGTATTTTTCCAGAATTTTCATGAGTTTAAGTTTCAAATTTTGAAATTATTTAAAATTTTTATGATTTAATTTGAAGTTTATAGCATAATTTTGTATTTTAGGTCCATTTATGAACAATATTAAGAAATCAAGGTTAATTATTGTCAAAATGCTAGTGGAGACTAATTTTGAGTCCTAAGATGGTTAGGGTAATTAACTTGTACATAAATATAAATTTATGTAATTTTTGTGATTTTAATAAGTTAAATCACGCAAATCCGTAAAAACCGATTAATATATGATATTGGCTCTTAAAATGCGATTTAGCATAAAATATAGCATGTTCATACATATTATAATGCTGCATTTTATTTATGATTGTCATATCTTAATTTTATGTAATTTTTGAATTATGTATTTTTACTTAGTATGGCCTTAGTTTTAATTGGTATTACCCGAAATGTATGGGAATATCGATTCGGTTGTAATTATTGTGATCTCGTATCACCGTTTTGTAATTTAATAGATTTATTTTTATTTTAATTATAAATGTATAATAGGAAATTATGTAATTCATTTTGTAATTTAATTATTCCAGAGTTCCTTGAAGACGGTGCCACTCGAGAAGGCGATCCACTAAAGAAAGTGTTGCTTTGAAATGCGTGCCAAGACCGAAGCTCAAGGGACCAAAGGAGTTGGTTTCCGAATTTGTAATAGTTTATTAGATTTACTATTTTAGAAAGGCCATACTAGGATTTTATTTTTTATGCTTTGCATTTTATTTATATGTTGCATGCATCGCTAAATCGCCATAACTAAACATGCATTTTTAATCGAGTTTATCGACCGTGTCAATTACAATTATCGTAGTTCACCGCTTTAGTTCACTTAAAACGTGATTGGTCGGACTAAATCTTTTCGGTAACTTGTCGTTAGGAGCACCTAGACCAAAACACAATTTATAGCTTCACAAACAACTCTACAATTAGTAAAGAGGTAAGTAAAGGTCGGATCCCAAGGGACGGGAATTGAAATGAGATTTCTATTGAGACTAGTGGTGTCTTAGGGGTGTCACAATTTGGGTTGATGTAGAAGGTCACTAAACTAAATAGCAATGAAAATAAATAAGCAAGATGAATTGAAAGGGTTGTAAGCAATTGATAAAAAGCACTAGGGTATCATGGGGTCATAGGGGATTCATGGGAATTGATCATACAAACATGTTCTCAAATTATAAGCAAGCAATTATTGTTGTGATGGATTGAGTTGGGTTATGTCTTACAATCCTAGGAAAGTTTGGGTCCCGGAGCCGAATCGATTAGATTGTACAACACCTACAAGTCGACTTAGTCTTCCCTACTCAACAACATGCATGGTCTAATGAGACTCGAGTTGGTTTATATCTTACAAGTCTCATTGAAAAGGTAGGTAATGGGTAAAAAATGCAAGGATTCATAGGCTTGCATTTCATCAAACATAACATGTGCATGAGTTGAGATCAAAACAAGCAAGCAAATAAACCATGAAAGCATATCAATTTAAGCATGAATCATTCCTCATGTTGGTTTCCCCTAGTTACCCATTAACCCTAGCTATGGAACTACTCACTCATTATCATGTTGAACATGCTAGCAAGGTTGTCAATCATACCAACAAACTGAAACATGATGAACAAATGAATGTAATTAGCAATAATTAAAAAGGGATTAAGAGAATTATACCTACTAATGATTCCAATAATAAAACAAAGAATAAAAGAAGTACTTGATGCTTGATTGAGAGGTTGTCAATCTCCCAATAATAACCCAAATAATCTTCAATTACCCAAAATAAAAGATGAACAAAAGAGAGATTAAGGAAATAAAACTTGTATTAAAACTTGATTAATTGTTGATTACAAAACTAAAGAGAGATTTGATTGATATTAACTACTCTAAGAATTGATAAGAAGAACATTCTCTTCCAATTAGACTAATGGGGTATTTATAGTGGAAATTAGGTGGATGCATTAGGGTTAACTAAGGGCTTAAATGACGATTAAGTCCCTACATAGGGAAACACCGGTATTTTCTGAAGGATGGGCATCTTTCTTGAAGCTTGAAGAAACGAATTTGCGCTCTCTTAGAATCCGTGCGTCTTAGGCTCAGGACAGCCGGGTTCGTGAGTCTCTGCTCGGGCGTCTTTGGGAGAAGACGGGCGTCTTCTGGTAGCTGCTGCCCGGGCGTCTTTGGTAGAAGACGCACGGATTGTGAAGGTGGAGGACGGGCGGATTCAGGTCAATCCGCACGGATTGCTGCTCAGACTTGTTTCTTCTTCTTTTCTTCTCTTTTCTTCATAAAATCCTTGGGGATTTCCTTGGGGATGCAAGGATCTTTCCTCATCATTGCCCATATACTATAATATGTACAAAGACCTTCTAATCTTGTCTCTCCTTGATGCTTGGTCATTGAATTCAATCAATTTAGTCTCATTTTGCCATGATAATGCAAGGTTTGCATTCCTTTCCTACCAAGGACACAAAACCTCAAAGAATATGCAAAACAAAGAACTAAAGACAATAAATGACCCAAATATGCACTAAAAAGCATGGGAATAAGGCTAATTCGGGGACTAAATATGCTCTAATTATGGTCACATCAAATATCCCCAAACCGAACCTTTGCTCGTCCCGAGTAAAGAGGTGACAAAGACTAGGACCATTATTTAAACTAACCTAATAACATAGCCGATATGAGACAATTAGCGGGTCTCACTCCACCCCTTCAACTCACAACAAGACAACCATGAGGTAGGATGCCTTCTTGCAAGGCAAGGTGGGTCTTGCCAAAATGGCGACACATCCAAACATTAAGCACACAAAATCAAATAATGGATGCATCTACAAAAGGAATAGCCACTTCCTCATCAAGTGGCGGAGTCAACTAAAAGAGAACAAATTTAAGAGCATATATTCCGTCACAAATACTAGTTCAACAAATCACTAAGGCTAAGAGGATGGCACTAAATCACCTCCAAATGGTGTTAAACTAGACTACTTTCGTCCTCAATTTCTAAATACTTTCGTCGAGAGCGATCGGATGGCGTGGAATGATGATCCCCATGATGCTAGTAGCATATGACATGACAAGTCTCAAGTTCTCTACAAAAGTAAAGGTCATGGATCGTCCCAATCTCGACAAAGTGGCTTGACAAAAAGGCTTTTTGGGAATGAAATGCTCAAATCGTTGTAAACAAGGGTGGATATGACTAGCATTCAAAAATTGACCTCATTCAACTTTCACATTTCAAAAATTAGAGATGGGGTTTGTCCCTTCCGTGCTAATATCCTTTGCTTTCGCCAATCACTTATTAGGCAACCGGTTAACCTCTAGACAATAGCTTTTCGGGGTGATAGTCACTCTGTCTTTGGGCAGTTGAATTCACAACCGTGTGGGGGCCCAATTCAATGGATCCCTCTCCAAAGCACATCGAAGTGGTACGCCTCCATCAAAACGACTAAAATTCTCAACATTTCATTACATTTGAGGTTTCCTTGGCAATAAAACGTTTCCACATACAAAATCTTTGAAATGAGCACTTCAAACTTATTGATAGAAAGTATTTTTGGGTTGCCATACCACAAGGTCAATCAAGGTCACCTAGACAAGTTAACCAAGTCCACATCGCATCACAGGGTTGGATAGGTGACTCACATGCAAACCCTTGACTAGGCTTTGGGTCATGGGTCGAAAGACACTAGTATGACACAATCTAGGGTGTTTTATATCCATTCTAGTAGGCGAAGTCTTAAGTTGAAAAATTATTTGTAATGGCTTAGTTGCTCTTGTCAAAGTTCCCAATTAGGCAATTTTTTTAAAACATTTCATCTAAATGCAACTATATGCCATGATGCAACTATTATATATATCCTAATGCAAGTGATTCTATCAACTAATATGACATATAAACTAAATGCAAGTCCTAAGTTCACATTGTTATACCGCATCAATCAAAATAAAGTCACATAGTCATTAACATAAAGAGCAAAAAGGAGATTGGAAAGATCATACCATGCGGTCTTCATTATCCTCATGTCTCGGATGTGGCGTAGTCGATCAATGTGAACAAGGATAGAACAAACACAATATATACAATAATATATCCTTGACTACACTATAAAGGAAAAGAACATGTTTATGGTTTTTCAATTTTCAAATTTTTATGGTTTTTCGAAATTTTTCAATTTTTTTGGATTTTTGAATAAAAGTTAGATTAGAATTCCCCATCCCCACACTAATATGGGCATTGTCCTCAATGGCCAAAATGATGGCAAATTATGCAAACATGATGCATGATTTCTATACTAAATGCAAGCTACACTAATCTATACTACATGATGCATGGTTTTTGTTTATGACAGAGAGGATAATTTAGATTACCTCCCGTTGTGTATGTATGTACTTCCCCAAACCGAGTTAGATATTATTGCTAATGTCCTAAGGTTGGGTGTAGGTCATGCACACACGATGCAATGCATGACACTAATTTTGTCATTTTGGATTTTTAAAAGTGGGAACAATAAAATGAGAACACCTCAATGGGGCCGAGGTGTTAGTCCTTTATGGTGCTAGGACTACTCCAACAATGATCGAGATTAATAAAATACAACAAAGAGAGAAATAGACAAACCTCAAGAGGGTAGGAGCCTCCAAAGCTTGCTAATCTTCCATCATATCATCACTATCATCATCTTCCTCACTAGAAGTTGATTCATCACCACTTCCCTCTTCACTTTGTTGTTCACCTTGCTCATCATCCTCTTCTCCTTCTTCACTAGCTTCTTCATCAATGTTATCATCAACCTCTTCATCACCGACAACCTCATTATCACCCGGAAACTCACCCCTAGATGCACTCAGAAAGAAGACTTCCCTATCCGCCCAACTAGGCAAAGGACATAAAGGTTCAAGTAGTCCTTGCCTAGCTAAGTGAAGGAGGGGTGGATATTGGGCTAAGTAAGCATCTTCCCGATCCTTGAAAGCTTGCTTGTGCATCTCTTGCATAAGAAGACTCATATAATCTTTGCTTGCTTCAACACCTTCGGGCTTGAACTCTTGGTACTTGAAAGGATAGGGTGGTGTGACAATGGAAGAGGAGGGCATTTCAATTTCACCCTTTTGTTGTCAGATAATGTATTCGGCCTCTATTAAAAGGGGAATGAGATAGTTGGTCCGGTGGACACTTAAACGACAAATCTTAGAAGGCAAAGTAAAAGATCTAGCCTCACTAGTGAGCCACCCATACTTGGTGTCAAGAGGGTTATGAGAGACCCACTTGTACTTGTTTATCATAGTATCAATATCAATGAGATGACCACCCTTCTTTGCCCCATACTCGCTATCCTTGTTGAAGTTGAGATCAAAGTATTTAGCCAAAAGAGTGACTAGACCTCCATTCACAATGACGGTAGTGCCTTGCTTCGCACAATCAACATTTAGCCATCTATCCACCAAAAGCCTTAGAGAGTTGAAAGGCTTGGTGAATTCCCTTCCAATGTTCAAGGCCGACTCAAGAAGAACAAAATCGAGTTTGGTGAAATGGTTGGTGTCTTTTCTTACAATGATGGTGTTTCCTACAACCTTGTGCCACACTCTAATGCCCGGATGGTGGACTAATAGAGCGCGACTAGCATGAAAGTTCTCAAATTTCCTTCCGGAAATTGCCTCCCAAAGAGGGTCGGGGTCATATTTGCCAACATTCTTGAAATAACTCGGTGAATCACTAAGACCCAAAGCTTTACCCATTTCCTCAAAGGAGATGCGCCTACTAACATTAGCTAGGCGAAACTCGATGGTTTCCATAGTCTCTACCTTATTGACTTTCAAAGAACTCAAAAATTCTAAGGTAAGGGAGGGGTATGTCAATTCTTTTGTTGTAAACAATTTCTCCAACCCCATGGCTTTAAAGAAGGCTCTAGTTTGATCAAGGACACCCAACTTATCTAAGGCATCTTCACAAATAAACTTGGTGGATAGAAATGATTTTCTAGAAAATTTGGCAAAAGTGTCCCTATGGGATTTGCAAATGAAAATTACCTCCGGATAATTCGAAAGTTGAGCAATTTCCGGAGTAGTAGATGTTGTTGCTTCCATGGGAGGTTGTTGTTGTTGCACGTCCAAGTTTGGGCTAGCTACCACCATAGCCAATGCTTTCTTTGATTGAAGACTCTTTTGTCTTGATGAGAGTGCCTTTGCCTTTGGTGCCTTTGCCTTGGTTGCTTTTGTTGCTCCCTTTGTCTTTGCCATTGATGAATAAACCAAGAAAATAGTGAAAATCTTCAATTTCTAGTGTACCCAAATCGATTTAAAGATGAAAGGCTTTGCCTTTATGAATTCAAAAATCGACTCAAAGGTTGAAGATTTTGTGCTTGGTTTTGATTTTTGTTGAAAGAGGAGTGATTGATTTGTTGTTAAAACGATGTTTTGATTTGATTTTGGTGAATGTTGTTGAGGAATCTTGTTTTTGTGATGGAGAGGATGAGGATTTTGAGTTATGGGGTTTATGGGTGGTGTTTTGAATGAAGGAATGAAGAAATGAATGTGGGATGGGGTTTATAATAAACCCGAAAAATTTGAAATGCAGGGGGAAGACGGGCGGCTTTCCTTCGGGATGCCCAGATTCTGTCTGGATGGGCTTCAGGAATTATCGCCTAAACACGGGCGGATTGCAGCAAAGACGGATGGATTTGAAAATGCGGGACGGGCGTCTTTCAGAGAAGACGGGCGAATTTCTTTCCAGGGATTTTTCTTGTTTTTTCTCAGCCAAAAGACGGGCGTCTTCTCTTGCAGGACGGGCGTCTTTATGAAGACGGGCGGATTCTACTGAAGGTCGCCCGGATTCGTTAACAGTCACAAAATTTCAAAAATTCAGCTCATAAGGACGGGCGTCTTCTGCACAATATGCCCGGATTGCCTGAAGACGGGCGGATTCTCTTGAAACCGCTCGGATTCTACCCCTTTTACCCGGATTCAGTTCCATCCGTGTACTTTGCATATCCCTTGTCATTTTTTCATTCTTTAAAATCTCATGTTCTTCATTGTGAGGGCACTACTAAGGCATGAATAGCCTAGGCAAATGCTATCCCCACACTAAGCTAAAGCACTACACATCAATTGAAATCATTAGTCCCTCCCTCACTTCTCTCAAACATGATAATTATCTTGATCAAGGCATAAAAATCCAAAAATGACAAAAATGCAAATTAAGAATTAAAATGCGAGTTAGGGAGTTAGAAATATTTACAAATGGTGGTTTAGGGAGGACTCCACCAAACTCTCATTCTTGATGAGATGTCAAGGGGGCATGTCCAAGGTGTTGTTGATGTTGCTCAACACCTTGAAAAAGTAATCAAAAGCTTGTTCATTGTCGTGATAAAGTTCTTCAATAGATCTTTGCCCTTGTTGTCGGTCTTGATCGATAGCATTACCAATGTAGGGATTGAAAATCCCTTCAAACTCATCGTCCCAAAGACCACAAACTTCATCTACTTGATCACTAAAGATCTCTTGAGTTTATAGAGACAACTCTCCCATTATCTTGTTTTGGCCAATGAGGCCATCTTCTTCATTGCATGACTTTGGTGAGCTTTGCAAGCTCTCTTTGTTACAATTCACTTGCTCTTTGAATGGAGCATCTTCAATTTTCTTCTTCGATTAGAGTTCCGACTTCTTCCTATCATTCTTCCGGCTATAATGATCGATCATAAAAAATGGTTCATATAAACGGGGAGCTCTCATAGTTTTGTCAAGATTAAAAGTTATACTCTCATATCCCACTTCTAGAGTGAGCTCTCCATGTTTCACATCAATCATCGCACCCGCGGTGTGTAAGAAAGGTCTTCCTAGGATGATTGGAATGTTGGAATCTTCTTCCATGTCAACAATGACAAAGTCCACCGGGATGAAAAACTTCCCAATTCGTACGGGAACATCTTCCCATATCCCTAATGGTGTCTTCGTCGATCTATCGGCCATTTGAAGAGTGATATTGGTACATTTAAGCTCTCCCATTCCCAACCTTTTACTTACCGAGTACGGCATGACACTCACACTAGCCCCTAGATCACATAAGGCTTTGTTGATCGTTGTGTCGCCAATGGTACACGGTATTGAGAAGCTTCCCGGATCCTTTAACTTTGGAGGTGAACTCCCTTGAAGTATGGCACTACTCACCTTAGTGAAGGCGATAGTCTCAAGTTTCCGGATCGACTTCTTCTTTGTGAGGATATCTTTCATGTACTTTGCATAGGCCGGAACGTGATTGATTAATTCCGTGAAAGGAATTGAGACTTCTAAGTTCTTCACAATTTCCATGAACTTTCCAAGTTGATCATCAAATTTAGGCTTGGCTTGACGACTTGGAAAAGGAAGTCTAATCACAATGGGCTCCTTTTCTTTGGCTTTGTCTTCATTTTTCTTTGAACTTTCTTCTTTTGATGGTTCTCCATCCTTGGAGTTTTGCACAATTTCTTCCTTATCACTAGCTTCCACAACTTCATCCTCAACTTGCTTCTTCGGTGCTTCATACCTTGTACCACTTCTCAAGTGAATGACACTAACCGTTTCATGTCTTGGGGGATTACTTTGAGGTGGTAATTGCCCCTTTTGACTTTGTGAGCTTGAAGATGCTAGTTGAGTCAATTGGGTTTCCAACATTTTGGTGTGAGCTAGGATGTTGTTGATGGTGGTTTCCTTTGCTTGACTATATTTTTGCATTTGAGTGAAAAATTCTTGTTGATTCTTTTGCATTTGAAGGACCGCTTTTTGAACATCAAAACCTAGGTCATTTGGTTGATTCTATGGATTTTGATTTTGGTAACCTTGGTTTTGGTTGTAAAAGGGTCTTTGATTTTGGTTTCTCATGGGAGGTGGGGTGTATGTTGTTTGAGGGTTTTGAACATTTTGGCTTTTGTATGAGAGATTTGGATGGAATTTGGTGTTTTCATTGTAATAGTTGGAATAAGGGGTACCACTCTTGTATGCTTGGAAAGCATTCACTTGTTCATTTGTTCCCCTACATTCACATTGGTCATGTCCCAAAGTTCCACAATTCTCACATATCCCACATGGGATTGATGAAGATGCCGTCATGGCATTAACATGATGCTTTGGTGATTTTGAGGTTTCTTCAAGTCTAGCCATAGCTTTTTCAAACTTCAAATTGATGGTATCAATGTGAGCACTAAGTTGAGCACCCAATTGAGTAACGGAGTCCACTTCATGCTTTCCTCCTCTAGTAGCCTTGCGAGGTCTACTATATTGTGAGTTATGGACCACCATTTCCTCAATTTTTTTCCAAGTTTGATTGTCATCAACTTCGGTGAACATTCCATTTGATCCCATGTTGAGAATGTTCCTTGAATCTTCATATAAACCGTTCCAAAATTGTTGTAACAAGAACCACTCGCTAAGTCCATGGTGAGGACATGAGCGACAAATTCCTTTGAACCGCTCCCAAGCTTCATACGAAGATTCTTTATCACTTTGCTTAAAACCCGTAATTTGAGCTCTTAGCATGTTAGTCTTTTCCGGTGGGTAGAATTTTTTGTAGAAAGCTAGAGCCAACTTCTTCCAAGAATCAATTCCGAGAGTGGTCTTATCAAGGCCCTTCAACCATTGTTTCGTGGTGCCAATTAGAGAAAAAGGAAATAAGACCCATCGAATTTGGTCTTGAGTTACACCGGTTTGAGAAATCGCATCACAATAGTCACAAAAGGTCTCCATATGAGAGTGAGGGTCTTCACTAGACATCCCCCCAAATTGGCTCCTTTCGACTAATTGGATAAATGCGGATTTGGCAATGAAATTTCCGGTTAGATGTTGTGGTGTGGGAGTACCATTGGGTAGGTTCTCCTCGGTGGGTACGGAATGTGATGAAAACTTAGGCATTGTGGGTTGATTTTGTGTTGTATTTTGTGTTGGGTTCTCCTCACCTTCTCTTGCAAAAGGGTTGATGAACTCAATAGTTGGTTGAATATCTACAACCTCACTAATACCTCTCAAATTTCTCCTAGTAAGTCTTCTATTGGTTGTCAAAGTTCTTTCAATTTCATGATCAAAAGGTAACAAATCACTTTGTGACCTTCTAGACATGCAAAATATCAAACAACTCGAAAACAATTAGAACAAACCTTGAGGAGTTTTAATTCCTCAAGGCAAAGAAAGACACAACTAATAACAATATAAGAAAATCTAAATCAAGATAACACCGTCCCCGGCAACGGCGCCATTTTTGGTCGGACTAAATCTTTTCGGTAACTTGTCGTTAGGAGCACCTAGACCAAAACACAATTTATAGCTTTACAAACTACTCTACAATTAGTAAAGAGGCAAGTAAAGGTCGGATCCCAAGGGACGGGAATTGAAATGAGATTTCTATTGAGACTAGTGGTGTCTTAGGGATGTCACAATTTGGGTTGATGTAGAAGGTCACTAAACTAAATAGCAATGAAAATAAATAAGCAAGATGAATTGAAAGGGTTGTAAGCAAATGATAAAAGCAGTAGGGTATCATGGGGTCATATGGGATTCATGGGAATTGATCATACAAACATGTTCTCAAATTATAAGAAAGCAATTATTGTTGTGATGGATTGAGTTGGATTATGTCTTACAATCCTAGGAAAGTTTGGGTCCCGGAGCCGAATCGATTAGATTGTACAACACCTACAAGTCGACTTAGTCTTCCCTACTCAACAACATGCATGGTCTAATGAGACTCGACTTGGTTTATATCTTACAAGTCTCATTGAAAAGGTAGGTGATGGGTAAAAAATGCAAGGATTCATAGGCTCGCATTTCATCAAACATAACATGTGCATGAGTTGAGATCAAAACAAGCAAGCAAATAAACCATGAAAGCATATCAATTTAAGCATGAATCATTCCCCATGTTGGTTTCCCCTAATTACCCATTAACCCTAGCTATGGAACTACTCACTCATTATCATGTTGAACATGCTAGCAAGGTTGTCAATCATACCAACAAAGTGAAACATGATGAACAAATGAAAGTAATTAGCAATAATTAAAAAGGGATTAAGAGAATTATACCTACTAATGATTCCAATAATAAAACAAAGAATAAAAGAAGTACTTGATGCTTGATTGAGAGGTTGTCAATCTCCCAATAATAACCCAAATAATCTTCAATTACCCAAAATAAAGGATGAACAAAAGAGAGATTAAGGAAATAAAACTTGTATTAAAACTTGATTAATTGTTGATTACAAAACTAAAGAGAGATTTGATTGATATTAAATACTCTAAGAATTGATAAGAAGAACATGCTCTTCCAATTAGATTAATGGGGTATTTATAGTGGAAATTAGGTGGATGCATTAGGGTTAACTAAGGGCTTAAATGACGATTAAGTCCCTACTAAGGGAAACGCCGGTATTTTCTGAAGGATGGGCATCTTTCTTGAAGCTTGAAGAAACGAATTTGCGCTGTCTTGGAATCCGTGCGTCTTAGGCTCGGGACGGCCGGATTCGTGAGTCTCTGCCCGAGCGTCTTTGGGAGAAGACGGGCGTCTTCTGGTAGCTGCTACCCGGGCATCTTTGGTAGAAGACGCACGGATTGTGAAGGTGGAGGACGGGCGGATTCAGGACAATCCGCACGGATTGCTGCTCAGACTTGTTTCTTCTTCTTTTCTTCCCTTTTCTTCATAAAATCCTTGGGGTTTTCCTTGGGGATGCAAGGATCTTTCCTCATCATTGCCCATCTACTATAATATGTACAAAGGCCTTCTAATCTTGTCTCTCCTTGATGCTTTGTCATTGAATTCAATCAATTTAGTCTCATTTTTCCATGAAAATGCAAGGTTTGCATTCCTTTCCTACCATGGACACAAAACCTCAAAGAATATGTAAAACAAAGAACTAAAGACAATAAATGACCCAAATATGCACTAAAAAGCATGGGAACAAGGCTAATTCGGGGACTAAATATGCTATAATTATGGTCACATCAGTGATAGATAATAAATTGACATGACCTCTCGGTAAAATAAACAATTGAGACTTAGCCTTACCAAAAAGTAGAAACCATGAAAACCTATTTCATGAGGGAGTGCACTCGGCCCTACCGGGGTACAAACCTTGTTACGTAGGGGAAGTGGGTGATAAATGTCTATCCACCGAATTCATGTTGATAAGGGATGAATCGGCCCTACCGTGCCCAAGTTGATGTGGATTTGGATCATGGACACATTTATTCGAAATTTGGGTTGAACTCAACAAAAGTATTCTCGACCATTGCCGGATGTGTTTTGGGCTAAAGATAAGTATTAATGTAATTTTATAAACCAAGAGTTCTAAAAGTAGAATCGATTAAAGCGTTAATCCACCGAGTTATATTAATAAGGGATGAACCGGCCCTACCATGCCCAAGTTAATATGAATTTGGATCTTGGAATCATTTATCAAGTTAGGTAGAGGTCACTAGATAAATGCAATAAAACTTGTTTAAATTAAAATTTACGAGTTTTAATATTATTATTTTGAAAACGACAAATGTTTTATTCCTTCTATTTTTGTTTTGTAGACCACTTTTATTTCTCATAACAAATGGCCGCACCAAACACCAACGCCGCACCTGTCACTAATGTTTCAAGGCTCCGATCCTTCATGGATCGTTGTAAACTTGAAAATAATGGGTCAAATTTCTCTGATTGGGATGCCTAACTCAAATTAGCCGCCCAAGGTGACGACAAGCTTTGTTACCTCACCGAGGCCTCTCCATCCGAACCTAATGCTAGGTCGAGTGCCGCCACTAGGGAAGCATATGAGGCTTACCACAAAGAGTCCGCCGCTATGACAAATTTGTTGATTTTTGCTATGGAGGCGGATCTCCAAAGGAGAGCCTTTAAAATGGGCACCGCTAATGAAATCTATTCCAAACTTGTGACAATGTTTTCACAAACACCAAGGATCGTCTAATATGAGGCGGCCTCGGCATTCTTTGATCTCGATTTTAAGGAGGGCCAAAAGGTTCGCCCTCACGTGCTCAAATTGTTGTAGCTAGTCGAGACATTGAAACTTCAAAAGGTTGAAATCCCCAAAGAGCTCATTGTAGATAGGATTCTACACTCCTTATCCAAAGTCAAAGCGTATGTTCAATTCCGGGTGAATTTTAACATGCAAGACAAGGATGTGTCTCTTGAAGAGTTGCACAAGTTACTTGTGCAAGCCGAAAGAGACATGGGGCTAAATGTTAACCCACCTAAGGATGTGCTTAATATAAGCACTAAGATCAAAGGGAAGTTCAAAAAGAATGAGAAAAAGGGTAAGAGGCAAGCTCCCATGTCCACCAAGGCTAAGACTTTTGAAGCTAGCACTTCCAAGACCAAGAAGGGTCCTCTTGATAAATGCCATTATTGTAATGGTGTTGGACATTGGAAGAGGAATTGTTCCAAGTATCTTGGTGACATCAAAGCTGGAAAGATCACTCCAGTAGGTAAATGACTATCCTTTCTTTTATGTTTTTAATTCAACTATGGTATTTTGATACAAAGTTGTGATAATGCATCCCCTTTTTATTGTAAATAAGGCCTCCACCAAGCAAAGACAAAGGAAAATAGAAGCAAGCTTGAGAAATCATGAAGGAGCTAGGAGTAGCTACCGATGAAGCCTGGCTTTTATTATTGTCTTTATTTTAATGTTATGAATTTTAGAACTATTTTGATTTCAGTGTTCGACATGGAAATGGTTGATCCTTTCTATACAATGGTTGTATTTTGGATTATGGTGGCTTGGCTTGCAACCTAAGTCAACCCCTTTTATCGTATTTATTTGTTTTAATAATTCGTCTTTATATGCTTCCACATAGAAACATATGATCATCTACTTAAAGTGAACCAATAGACAATTATAATGATGGGATTTATTATATGTCCACAAGCTTAAGGATTGTGTATGATCAATTATAAAGTGATGTTGAGTTGATGAACTCTTCTAAAGGTATGTCAACTACCAAGTACACTCATCAAATCTAAAATCTATTAGTCAATCTATGAGATATCCTCCTTCTACTTCAAAATCATAATTTGTGTCTCATAAGCTATCTTTGAATATCTAGTGTATTTATTCTAAGGATAGAGTGGGATAAAAATGAAGACACAAAGAATAATTTTATGCTTTAGTAAATGAGATCTACGAAAGAGAGAATGATTTGTATACCTAAATAGATAGTAAACATGAATCGATGAGATCTATGGTCTCGAATAGATGAGATATACATGACAAAAGAGACCAAGTGAAGTAATCAAAAGAATATGTTCTTAAGATAACTACACGAGGAGACCAAAAGAAAGTTTTGATAGAAAATAACTAAAGAAGATAGAAATAAGTAAAGAAAAGTCTCAACAAGAGATTTTGCTAGTTTATGACCTAGATATAAATAGGGTTTCAATATTGATATTTACTTAAGAGCCTAAATGAAACAAAGTTGCGTCTTCGAATATAAATGAGATTTATGATTAAAAGTTGCAAAGGAAGATATGCCGATATCTACAAAAGCTAAGTTAATTGTTAACCATGCTAGTGTCATTACTTAACCTCATTATGAAAATGAAATGGTTAAACCTCCTTCCGAAAAGGGTATTTTGAGAAGGACGTGTATTAAATGGGATTTCACTTTTAAATAATGACATTGCTAAGCATCATTATAAAAATGAATGAGTTAGAGATTAAAATCTCTTTCCATAAGTTTAAGATTGAAATCTTTTCAAAATAGGTATTTTGAAAGGATATGTTGGGAACACATATGGTTTTAATCTTAATAACTTAGCAAAGCAAAATGTATTTCAATTCTTAAAATGTTTCGTAATTGACTACTCAATCGAAACATTTCAAGAATTTGTATGCTGTTTTCAATGGTATGGTTATGGTAAGGTTAACTAGTCCTACCACTTTTCGTCGTGTACAATCATATGCGCGGACACCTTGATTGGTATGGGTCCAATACGACTCTGTCATGCCTAATTTGTACGCTGTTTTCAATGGTATGACGTTGACCGCCGAGCCATAATCTACCAAAGTCATTGGCACATTCTTCTTTAAGCAAATAACAGTAATGTATAGAGCCAAGTTGTGAATAGCGCCGAAAGGTGGAAAATCTTCATCCGAGAAAGTAACCGGGTTACTTAGCTTAATTGTATCTTGGAATACCAAGTTGACTACGTTATCAGGTGTGGAGTTATGTGCCACATTTAATTTGGCCAAGGCTTGCAGTAAAGCTTGGCGATGTGGGAATGAGCTTGCAACTAGTTGCCAGACTGAAAGATCAACCTTTGTTTTATGTACTTGTTTTAGTAAATGGTCAGTAGAGGTATCCTCGCTATCATTTGGCGTGACAATGTTGGTATTGGTAATTGGACTATTTGCTATGGGACCATTTTGAGAAATGTTTTTATATCGACGCCCTGAACGAGTAAGGTGGTCTATATCTTGGTACTCACTATTTTTGACTATTTCTTCACTGATTTTGACTAGGTAGTGTTCAGTGAGGTATTCATCTTCATCATCATCGGCCCACGCTCTATTGATAGTAGCAAGTTCTCTCAACCTTATGATTTCGTCTTCCAAGTGAATGATTTGGTCGATTAGCTCATCGACCACGGCAACTACCTCTTGCATTGTAGCATTTCGAGAGAGAGTTAGTGGCGCACGTTCTTTAGGTGTTGTACTTGGATTACGTAGGGTTGACACTACACTTTCTCGTTCTGAGACTTGCCTATTCACACTTTTTGCCCATGCGATAAAATCAGTAATAGTAGGGGAAATGGTGGAGTAACTTCCTTCACCTTCTATTGCATGTAACTCATCTTCGACTGGAGAAATGAGGTGTGACCAATCTAAGGTAGATTCTTCACTTGTAATCGTCAGAATTCCAAGAGGATTCTGATTATTGTTAGGCTTACCTCCAGGCGGTATTGGTAGGCGACCGTCTTCAATCATGTCCTGAAGTACATGGTTTAACTTGTAACATTTTTCTGTATCGTGTCCTTTACCTCTATGATATTCGCAGTATGAATTCTCAACCTAGGACTTGGATTTCTTTTCTGGTTCAGGTGTAGGCCTTACGGGTTTCAGCTTACCCTATTTCATCAATCTCTTCAAAGCGTTAGAGTATGTATCCCCAATGTTTGTGAATTTTCTTTGTGGGTTATTCTTCTTTGATGGTTAGAGAAGGTTAACCTCATCAGTCTTGTTAGTAGAGCCGTAAGAACGACTTGTTGAGCCTTGATATCCACGACCTACCGTTTTGGACAAGAGTCCCTTACGGATGTCATCTTCATTCCTTGTTCCTATTACAGATAAGTCCTTAAAGGTTTTGATGTTTTAGTACCTCAAATGACTTGCATAAATAGGCTTCAAGTTGTCCACGAATTTTTCCACGAGGGTAGCTTCATCTGGACGCTCGACAAGTTGGGTACTATTCTTCCTCCACCTACTTAGGAAGTCGGTGAAACCTTCTTTCTTATTTTGGGTAAGAACCTCTAAGGTGCGCATATTAACTTGGATCTCAGCATCATCTGCATATTGTTTACCGAAATCAATTCGGCGTCATCCCATGTAGTAATCTTCTTATGCTTTAGGGAATAGAACCATTGCATAGGGATGGTGTCAAGAGATGAAGGAAAGATCCTTAAGAACATCTCGGGTTTTATGCCTTTGATAGAAATGTAATCCTTGAAAGCATGGATATGGTTCAAAGGGTTTTCATGCCCCTTTAATTTCGGAATATCCGTCATGTTGAAGTTGGTTGGAAATTTGGAACTCACGGCCTCATACTTGCGATTGTTTTCCCTATAGATATCATCCCCTTTGAGGTACATCAATTGCTCCTCCAAGTATTAGAGTCGTTTTTTAGCTTCATTTAGACCTACGGGAGGGTTGACTTCTTATGCTCCCACATAAGGTGGAGGGTTGTCATTCACGAAATCATTCACAAATTCATGAGGTACTTCATTTTCTGCAGGAGGCAACCTTGTTTCTATAGCAACAATTTGGCCCTCGATTGTTTTGAGGCGATCATACACTTGGTCTTGGCTAGCTTGGAGACGAGTTAGCGCGGCTAGGATTAGATCATTATCATTCGGTTGTTGTCCATTGACACTTGCGTGACTAGTTCCAGGCATCTTGGAAACTGGATAAGAGATCGACGATGAATCAAAAGACGATCGACCATTCTAGCACACTTACTCAAAGAAAGGTTTTGGCTCGTGAAGTGGAAGTGTGCCACGGGGTTCGCTTGGGAAAACAAGCGTTTGCATTTGTGGAGTCGCCACCAATTTATTGTGGAAAATTGGAAACCGTTCGAATACTTCGTGCCATGTCAAGACACAAAGTAAGGGCTGAGGGTACGTATTAGGAAGCTCTTTTGATTGAACACCTAATCCCGCCCGCCTAGATAGCGGCCTCTACTAATGATTAGGGAAGTCATCTATACTCGATATGTTGGCGATTATATGCATGCAATGCAACAAACAACGTTTTAATCCTAACATGTGAGAATTAACTATGTCGGTGAACATGTAATTTAGCATACAATTGGGTCGAAGTATAAATTAAGGTGGATTATATGTGACAACATACAAACAAACGATAATAAAGAATGCGAGAAAATAAAATATATGAAATTACAATAATTACATTGGTTTGATGATTTACGTCGAAAATACACTTAAAACGGATATTTTGAGAAAAGAAGAGGGAAAATAAATTAGGGTAGAAAATACGAACAGATTAGTAGTGGTAATACGATTAATAGTTAATTAATAAGTAAAGTAATAATTAGGTCAAAGCAGAAACGGAATTTCAGAGGCAAAACTCAACCCAGAACCGGCGCGGCAGAGCTGCGTCCTTTGGAAGAGGCGCAGTGCTCACTGCGTCTGTTCCTGAGGTGAATTCTGGCTGTGAAGCCGGAATTGCATATCGTTAATATTCATTGGTAATTTAACGCTCGATTAATAATATTTGACTCAGATAGAAGTGGTTTAACGGATCATTTACATGCAAATTGGTCATAAAAACGATAAAACATGAGATGAAACTAATTAGAACAAATTAATTGCAATATTAATTATGAGGTAAATACGAACTAAACTTATTAAAACAAACCAATTAGGCTTAAATGAATGACAAATTAATGATGATGATGACGATGAACAGATGAAAATATACCAAAGGATGAATTCAGAGACTTGATATTGATGAATCGAATCTCTAAAACCCGGATTGATTTAAATGATGAAAACCCGCAAATATTAATTACTTGGGATTTAAGTTGGGAATAAAAAGGTGATAAATTACTAATGAATTATATGCTAAAATTATCATACGAATGAAATAAGAATAAACAAAGACGAAGCAAAAACACACAAACGAATTAAACAGAGGACGAAGGAAGAAGAAGGAAACCAGGAACAACGGCAGCCTCAGGAATAGGCGCAGCAGGTACTGCGTCACTTCGAAGAGGCGCAGCAGTTGTTGCGTTCCTTTTCGACATCTGTCTCCCATTAACCCGTAAAAAGGTTTGAATAAAGGTTTTGCAAATCGGTTTTGAATATATTTTCGATGTAAACCTTACAATAATGATTACAAAAATAAAAACAATAATAAAAGATGGGATTTACACCCTCAGAGTTACATGTTTGACGAAACGAGATTAACTAAGTTAACGTTTAGTGACGCTCGACTCGAATGTACGACGAAAGTGCCCTCTAAGAGGAAATTAAACAAAGTTGATTAAGTTAATTGATGTGGAGTTGGTCAAATTGGTCGGTCATGCAAAACGAGGCTGGTAATCAGGAGGATCCGAGCTTACGTTGTCGAAAGTTCAAGCACGTAGACGCCAAAAAGCAAGAGCGTGGTCTTAGAATGCAAAGGGAGAAGAGAAGGGCGGACACTCGCGTGAGAAATATGAGGACCGAAGGTCTCTATTTATACTAATCACACGGAGGAATTAGGGTTTCGGTAAAACTTTGGAAGTAAATCTCGAAAAGATCTTAAAATACGCAGAAAGGAGCTGGGGAAGAGGCGTACCAACCACTGCGTCTCTTGGAAGAGGCGCAGCACCTGCTGCGTCCTTTCCCCAAAAGTTTCCTCCTGCGGAAGAAAGATTTTCCGCGTTTCTATTATGGAATTGCGGTTGATCTTAATTTCCTTATTATTTAAAATATAATTTCGGGATATAATTTACCAAAAGATTTAAAGGATTGAAAATACGGAATAGAAATACCCGGAACATTCCAGAATATTCTGACTCGGCATTTTAAATGGTTATTAGAAAATGAAGACGGTTTTTGACCCGGACTCCAAATGTACTCTAATTACTATCAAAACGACCGTGACGGCGCGTAGATGACGACCAAGGGGCTGACATAAGTATTTGAGCTATCACTTGACGATGAACTTACGAATTGTCATAAATCATTCCGGGTACCAAACATGCGGCCAATCATCACCGGGTGGCTTGCGGGAGGTGCAGAAATGAGGTATCTACAGGAACTTTGCAAGGGGTACTTGATGAAGAAAGTGATGATGAGGAGGCATTTGAAGAAAATAGTGAAGCCATCCAAATGACTACCCCATCAACCTCACCCCTCCAACTCATGAACGTTAATGCCTTTGAATGTGAACTTCGAATAGTCACCTTCGATATGGGAGATGGGAAGTCATAGGAGCCAAGTCACTTGAGTTCTTGCAATTATGAGAAGGTGTCATTCGATATAGAGGTTAAAATAGTTGAGAAGGAGTTAATGAGAAGGGGTAAATCTCCATTTTATGATTCATATGGAGATAACAATGATGACAAGCATATTAAAAAGGATGATCAGGAGTATGAGTCTTGCAACGACTCGTGGAATGAAGACGAGGTGGACTTAAAAGGTGAATGAAGTTGTGAGATCGCCTTATTTGAAGAGCCCATCCTTGAGAAATTTAAGGTGTGCTTCAATGAATAAAATGAATGTCTCTTTCCTATTAACAATGGGGACCTTGTCACTCCCACTATGGAGCCTATGATTGTTGGACATGATGTTATAGACCTTCTCTAAAGGTCAAATTGTCATTTATAAAGTACTTGGTGGAGAAACTCAAGAACAAAGTCAAGAATGAGTTTACTTCTGAAGACTTGGCACCTACAATCTCAATTCCTAAGCTATCCCGTCATCAATGCTATGTAAATTCCCCTTCTATTTTTAAAGGATTTGTAAGTCCGAATACTATCATCATCATCATCATCATCATTAATTTTAGAGGAGATAGGAGAGAGCGGAAGCCTCCCGATGACAAGAATATCAAGCTTGCTAACTTAAAAAGCTGGTAAAACTATGGTGACAAGGCCAAGAAGAGACGAAGGAAGCGCAACAAGTGGCTCTTTGTGGTTGGTGTCACATGCAGGGAGGTGCTTACAATTTCCCTTTCTTTCATTTTTACCCATTTAACTCCACTATTAGCCAAATTTGCCTTTTTGACCCTTTACTATATCCAAATTTAGCCTACCTTGTCAAGCTAGTTAGTGTATGTTTTGCGGTATATAGTTTATTGTGCCAAGTTTGGTTTGTATTGCATTATTTGGAGTTGGTAATTTATGGAGGAAGGAGGATGAATTGAAAAAAAAAGAGTTGAAAATGAAAAAGAAGAAAAAAACGTGAATTAAGAAAAAAAATAACAGTGAAAGAAAGAAAAGAAAGAAAAACGTGATGAAAAAAGGGAAAAGGAAAGAAGGAAAAAATGTTTGGTTGTTAACGGTTTCACTCCTCTGCTTTATCACTATTTTATGAGGAATTGTTGTCTGGTTGAGTGAGTTTGTGTGCCAAATGAAGGGCACTTGTGCTTAATTTTATTGGAGCAAGAATCGGGTTTGTTTAGTATGGTTTCGTTAGGTAGCTAGCTTGACTATTACCTCACAATTCCATAAATGTTTTGCTTTTTTCTTACCCATTGCCTCACTTTTCCATAATTTTGTAAGCCCTCGGCTGTGACGGGACCTTGATTGGTTGGAATGTATGTGTACGGTAGCTAGAATTGTCTATCATATTAGATTGCATGCATGTTTATGTAGGTCGTTGTTTAGGTGAGTGACTATCTTGCTTTCTCTCTTACATATATATGCTTACCCTTTGCTTTGTTGAGGGAAGAGTGACCCATGAGAGTCCAATTTTAAAGGTCTTACAAGGTCGACGGTTCAGCTACTTTGACGAACACCTCTATAACTCGTTTGCATTGACAATATTGCTATAGTGTTGATTTCATTGCATTAAATCGGTTTAAGTGGACAATTTGTAGCTAGCTCTGAGTTTTCTTTTCTATTCCATTAGTTTTGCATATAGTTTCCTTGGGGACAATCAAAAGTTTGGTTTGGGGAAGTTTGATGCGTGCATTTTATATAGACTTTTTGTACCGTATTTGCACGCATTTCTATGCATATTTAGTAGTGTTTAGCTACAAATGTCCCCCGAATTGTCTACTTTGGTTCCTCTTGTCCTATTTGCAGGAATGAACCAAAGAGAAGCATAATCAAGCATAGAACATGACCCTATGCATCCATTTAGGAGATGAGTTGAGTCGGAGCTTAGAAACTACTAATTGGGATGCGCGTAGAAGTACGGTAGCTAGGCGAGCAAAGGAAGAGCTTCAAATTACTAGTGCCTACTTTGAAGAGCCATATCTAGAGTTTTACAACATATTTTTAGGTGATTCCAAATAGAGATGAAATCTTATCCTCTTAGCTTTCCAACGCCACTGAAAACGTCTGATTTGTCCAAGTAACGAAGAAATGGCGGCCATTTGAAGTTCACTGCGCAAAGCAGGAAGTACGCGCTGAGTTTGATCGAACACAAACCTTTCGATCGACCGACTACTCTACTGGATCGACCATATTACCCCTCGATCGACCACTTTCGACCACCAAACCTCTCGATCGACCTCTTTACTATTCGATCGAGAGCCTACTAAGTCGGACGCAACTCTATTTTAGTCGAGACTCTAGTTTACCTTCTTTTGGCTTTTCTTATAATAAGATCTCTACTATATAAAGAGATAATTAAGTCATTAGGAGATCTCCTCTCTTCTCTTCTTGGATTTTCCTCCCCCTTAATCTCTCTCTTAGAACCTAAAACTTGGAACCCTAATTCTCCATTGCTTTTTCCTTGTAAACGGTATTCCCTATTTTGAATTAATTAATTATTCTTGCTTTGTTACTCTTATTCCTTTAACCACTATTCTCTTTATTCTCCTTTTAGATTGTTAATTATGTTTAATTCTTATAGTTCATGTGTTTTTGTTGTTTATTCAATAGTCATGCATAACTAAATTCGTCTGCTAGGACATAGGGGAACCATGATTTTAAGGGAATTATAATTAAGTGATTAGGATTTAGTGCGAATTAGGTCTATGTTGTTAATCACAACATTTAATTGTTCTTGTCTACTTGAGTCGACGTAATTAGATAATTAACCTCGGTACACCCTGACCTGGATCGGAAGATTGGAATGGGTAAGACCTGCAGTGAATATTAGAGCGTTCTAATGAGGGCGGAAGTTAGGTTAGAATTGTTTTAGGGCGAATAGCGGACTGGAAGGACCTTTTCATTTCCCTGTAGATTTAATTTGCATTGACCTAGGACCCTATACTAGATTTCTTAAGAATCATGGTGAACCGATTGTCGTAGTTGTTTTTCTCTGCTTGGTAAAATCGTCAGCTTACTTCTTTATTTCTCTTTACTTTATTTCTCTCTTAATCTCCGTAGTTTAGTGACAAAATCAAACCCCCAATACAGTGACTTAGACAAACTTAGTTTAGCGAGTAGAAGCAACATAGCCTCCTTGCGGATTCGACCCTACTTGCGCTAACTTCTGTTAGTAGTTATAGGTAATTATTTTTGATACCAAAACGACGGTATCATGGTAGATGGGATCTACGTGAGGAGACCAAAAGAAGATGTTCTTAGGTATGGGATCTACGTGAGGAGACAAAAAGAAGATGTTCTTAGGTTAGACTCTTGACGTGAGGAGACCAAAAGAAAGTGTTCTTAGGAAAAATTGAGACTTATGAAAAGACGAAATAATATATTCTTGGAAAATAAGATTTTGATCTATGAAGTGGATATACCTAGAGATTTTAAAATTCGACATTTTACTTAAGAGCCTTATGGAACTTAAATGGTATCTATGCACGTAAATGGATTTATTTGTAAATAGAACTTTATGATCAAGAGTTGCATAGATAGGCATGTTAATGTCTACAAAAGCTATGTTAATTGGTAACTATGCTAAAATCATTGCTACACCTCATTGTGAAAATAAATAAGTTAGATATTTAAACCTCTTTCCAAATGGGTATTTAGAAAGAGATATGTGAATGGCATATTTGTATGGTTTTAATAATACTTCGAAAAGCAATGATTATTCCAATTTATGTAATGTTTCGAATGAGTTGTCAAAAACGAAACATGTGAAATTGGGTGGGAGTCAGTGACAGTAATGTTTAGACATGAAGTTTAGTGGGAGCAATCATCCTTCATGAATTGCATAACATATTACTCATTGGGAATGACGAACAAATACTCTTTCATAAAGAAGTATCTAGGTTTTCAATTCTGGATGATATTGGACATTATGTGAATCTTTTAAAACATGGGATGTTGGATTGGCACTTAGATGGGTATCTTATGTTGATAACGATCCTTCATCTTAATGATATCAACAAGTTAAGTAGGTTATTCACATCGATGAATATAGAATTACCATGATAGAGTCATGGTTATTTGCTGCACCTAAGAACTGTTGTCTACATGATATCAATTACTAATGTTTCCGCCATTAGAATTATCATGTATACCATTACGCACATGTCCTAGATGAATCACGTGCTTGGAGCATGATAATTTAATAACATATTAACCCATATGAGAGTCATTGGTAAGCCTTAAGTAACCGTCATGAATTCTCAAGGAGAACTTATAGTCTGTTCTGAAGTTTGGAATTATACTGAGTTGTGTGTTAATACACAAGCTTAAGTTTCCGAACTCATTAGGATTTGTAAAAATCCTAGGCAGATTATTGACATAAGGAGTAAGAGACTAGAAAAGTGTATTTTATTGTCATCCATTGCAAGATCCTACAAAATGAACCTGAGTAAGTTGTGATTAGGTGGTGTACCTTGAAGACTATGAGTAGTGTTGTCCACCGAAACCCGCATCACAAGTCATATGATGACAGTAAGAGCTTCTTTCAAGTTAAAGAGCCTCAGTCTAGTTCAAAGTCTAGACGTGTACTTAATAAAGTTCATGCTATTAGAGATAAAATGAAATTGAAGGAAATCACAATACGTAAAGTTTTAACTATTGGGCACATGGTATGTTTACAAGCTAAACTTTTATTGCATTAGGGAAGTGTATAAATACACTTATGATTATGAGACATAGAGTAGTAATATGGTATTGACTACTCGTATCTAATAATCACATTTATCGTTTGAGTTGTCGTTAACTCATCTTGTACCTTGTTACATCCAAATGGGTTGTTGAGACAATATTGAACCCCATTAAAGTGAACTGGATTAACATAGTATTTGGCCCTAGTTACTTATATGAGGTGACGTCTCGAAATGACTGGAGTGGGATGCGATTGATGGCAAGTTCAAGTGTCATAGAGTCATGAGAGATGACTAGTCGATGACATATGTAGACTGTATGGGACACTCTGTCGGGCTAATGACCGCTTATAGAGTTCTGGAAATTTTTATAGCCTGGTCGTGGCGAGATCTACTATAGTATTATTGTGAGTCTATTCTTTGACTAAAGACTGTTCGCCCAAGAAGGCACAGTTTCAGAGTGACTTTGATTTATGTTCTACAATCTCGTAATTGGAGTCTAATGGGCATGTTTTGGGTCATAATGAGCTGTGGCTATTCAAAGGGAAGAGTGCAATAGGAATTGTCCATCCCCGTCAGGGTTATCTTATATCTCAAGGCCACTCGAGGAGAAATGAACTGGAAATGCGTGGCCACGCTCGGAAGGTATCTATGGTAGATAATTCCGATCAGACAGTTATTCTCTAGATCGAGGAAACCACTCATGATATGATCAAATGTAAGTACGACCTGCAAGACACCTTGCATTGAGTAGGAGATAGTAATAGAACAAGAGAATTGGTCACGCACACTTGTCGCGGACA
Organism: Silene latifolia; assembly: GCF_048544455.1. Classification (NCBI taxonomy): domain Eukaryota; kingdom Viridiplantae; phylum Streptophyta; class Magnoliopsida; order Caryophyllales; family Caryophyllaceae; genus Silene; species Silene latifolia. Next base: position 5,576,992 of record NW_027413123.1, read on the forward strand.
AGTGGGAGATTGTTAAAGTATGTGTCCTCGACAATAATGCGATCACATGTTCAAATCTCATTTTAAGAATGCATGAGGGAAAGTAATATGTTATTGTCAACTGATCCACATTAATCGGTAATGATTGGTTGACTAGAGTTTGACATTACTATCGTATGACGGTGGTGATCAGTTGATCCCTTAAGGTCATACCTCTAGGGTAACACTCTTAATTGATTAATTAAGTAATTGTATGTTGATACAAGTTAATTAATTTCTTAAAATTGAACAAATGATTTTGTGAGTAAGAATACGTCTCTTATTGTAATTCGATTAAATAAGATTCGTACTAAGTAATTAAATTTTTTTATTACTTAGGTTTATTTATTGTTTATGAAACAATTAAAATAAGAATGAATGGTTTATTATAAATACAAGTTGTTGTGATTTATAATAATATGAACCATTTTAAGTAATTGTAATCATGAATTACTAGTTAATTTTTGTATGTCATTTATTTTGTTTATATAATGATTTTTAATAAGTTAACAATGCATTATTAAGAAACATGTCTAGTAACATGTCCAATATGTCACACTACACAAATTGATATTTGACAAACTTAAAATTTGACACAACATGTCTAGTATAGGGGGTGGTTATGTTTTGCTCATTTAATTAAAGGGAACACAATCATACCCTACTAATCATAGGGTTGCATGCCTAGACTCTTGAAAAGATCAACTTGAAAAAGCATTGGGCACTCTTCCCCTATACCACCCGACCACCCTATGTAAAAGATGAGAAGTTTTTCTCTTCTTATTCATTATTCATTCTAACAAATAATTATATTGATAATTTTTCCATATTCTCTCTAGATCTTGTGAAGGACTAATAAGAAAGAAAAACTCAAAATCACTTATATTATTCCACCATTTCTAGAAGTAGTATACAATAATATTAGTTATAATTTTAAGGGCTCGTATTCTAATTTCTAATATTTAAATTTGTATATGAATAAAGGGTGATTACCTTGTACAATTCCTTGAGGAGTAGATCCTACCATTAGATCTAAGGTTTTCTTTGGAGCACTAGAATTTTCTTAAGAAGACTAATTAGGAAGGTGTCCAATTAGTATATCCTTTCGGCCCTGAATGTAAGTAGATCGGTTTTCTTCTTACTTTGTATTTTATTGTTATGCATGCATAAGATCTAATTAGTTTATGACTAAACTAAATTCTTAAAGTAAATTAGAAGTGTCTAATATGAAGTTAATGAATCTTACAATTGGTATCAGAGCAATGGTTGTTGCATGCATAAACTATAATCTATTAAGATAGAATGGGAGTATATTTCCCATGTCTTATTGTTAATATATTACTTTTTGAAAGTAATGGTATTATGACCAATTGAATGATCAATTGCACTTTGTTGCATAAAAGCCATAGTATTACAATCCAAAAATTTTATACTCAAGAGTAGATTTACTTTAAGGCGATAGTCTCCTTAAAATAAATAGAGCTTTAGAGTACCTAAAAGCATAGATCAACATGAAGATGTTAATCTTATTTAATCACATTACAATAAGATATAAAATTTCATTAGTCAATCATCACATAATTGAATAATAAACTTGCGTTGACTCGAGTTCCAAACTCGACCTCAACAAATTTCACTAGTAGAAAAACCTCCTACGATGGCGGTTATAAATGACCTTTTGTGGCGGTTTATAGAGATTTAGGGTCCGTCGTTTATCACGGCGTTGTATAAACTTTACGGCGGTTGTAGGCGGTTGTAAACCGCCTCTATAGCTCTCCTATAGTGGCGGTTGTTATAAAAACCGTCGTTATAGACTTACAAAAATCGTCGGTTGTTACTAATGAACCGCCACTATAACTCATCTACATCGACGGTTGTCTTTTGAAAACCGCCACCATAGGTATTTCAATAAGAACTTTATACCACAACCCGCCACTACATGTTTTCTATAACGTCGGTTGTTTTTAAAGAACCGCCACTAAAGATAATTATGACGTCGGTTGTTGGTAAAGAACAGCCACTAGAGGTGAACTAATAATTGCGTTTCATACTTAAGAACCGCCACCATAGATAGATATTTTTTTTTAAAAAAATATTTGCTACCAAAAATACGGAAGCGATGTCCTATAGCTTTGACAAGCCAAATAGCGAAATAAACAAAAAATACATACAAAAGAATGTCGGCCAACGAACTTGCATATCATCCAACAGAACAATAATGTCATGTTCAAAATTATACATCCAAGTGTATAAATAATCACATACACATCTTAGTTAATAGACTAATCAACATTACATATTCCCTAAATAGTTGTTAGCCTACGCCTCTTTAACATCCTTCATCTCGTCAATTGACATTCTTAAATCTGCAAAGATACATTTAACAAAACCAATAGTAAGAAAATCAAACCAAACATTATTAAACCAATGTCTAACTTTACTAAAAATTAACCTAAGAGTCTATAAACATTTAACTATCAATCCACCTTATGATTAGCATTAACTCAAATACACGATGGCTATATACATAATAAATATGTTCTAAGAATAAGCAATAATTTGTGATCATCTACAACTATTCATTGAATTTAAGTACTAGTAATAAGGCATAATAATACACTGATACTATATTACAAGTTCTTGAAATTTTCACCGAGATAATATACTCAAACTAAAAATGTCACACCACAGTTTCATAAAATAGCAACTGCAAGTGTAGCAAAAGCATGCGAAAAAACTCAATACGTTGGCCTAATCTGTGCACATTTGGACTGGGGGTGTTTGTTCTCCACTAATTTGCCACATGCCACTTTTGTTTCAAACAATAAGATTTGGTTTAGACCAACATCTCGTCCCTTTCCTACTTGGATATACTCATGGTCAGAATTGAGTCCTACATCTTAAGGTAACTATTAGCAAAATTAAGTATCTGAAATCTTCAAACTGGCTAACTTGTATGTCACCTCGGCGCTTCTAGTCACTTGTATGTCACCTCCCTTAGTTTAAAAACCAGCTTGTATGTCACCTCCCTGAATGTTCACACCTTCAACAAAAATGCATAATGACATTATCTTGTATAAGCCTGATGGTACACATATTCTTTGTTATGCAACCCAGTAAATAAACACATAATCGAGAGTACCATACGCTCCAACGAAAAAAAAAATTAAAAAGCACTGAAACATTAAATTAACTAATTAGAAAGCACTATGCGTCATAAGTGTAAGGGAATTGGACACACATAGGGAAAATTGTCGAATTGGGAAGAAGGAACTAGTAAAAACTCCAGTTAAGAAAGTGTGGCAACTAATCCTGAAAATAGGTCAGCGTCAGCCTACTAAGGATATTGATCAAAATCAGAATGCAGGTGCAGCACAGCAAATGACAACTATAATACAGCCTGCTGCTTTTAATTCTGTTGGTACTCCAGCTAAAAAATCTACAAAACAAATGATGAATTCAGACAGGGCTACAACAATGGTCATTAGAATATTGCAGGGCATCTATGCAGTATTAAAGATGGTTATGACTGGACCAGGGACAACAGTAGTAGAGTTAACTGGCATAAGCAAGTGTGGAATGGGTGGGCATACCCAACGCACTCTTTTTTGACCTAGTTGACACTACAGAATGGGTTAAATGTGAAGCATAAGCTACTGCAGTTTGGCTTTTGCAGTGAGGACAGTTGTTATATCTGTGGCCAGTAAGCTGAACCACAACAAAACCTATTTTTTAGTTGATGTTATAGTTACAAAGTTATTGAACTGGTGGAACAATGGTGTCAAATAAAGCTTAATAGCCAGGATGCTATTCATAAAATCAGGAAAAACAAGGAGAAAGACCAAAAATTTAAGTAATCGAGCACATAATAAAGGAATCCCCAATTTATAATACGAAAAACCAATGAATTATACACCGTGAGTAGAAGATTGACAACATTAAAGAGATAGTTGACAAGAAAACCGTACTGATTGAATCACTTTTGTTAATTATGAATTGATAAGAACTGATGAAAACTAGGGGAAATGTTTTTTTTAAAAGGGTTTCTAACTTCTACGCAATTGGGCAGCGGGAATAGGGCAGAGAGCTATGTATATAGTACCTGAAGAGGATAAGTTTGCTCAATAAGCAAGTTTACCCGCGACATGTCGTATATGAACATGCGCAAAGTTAATTCAAAATCCTAAAATTGATCACTATTATGAGCATAAGTATCAGAAGAGAACGAGAATGTATCAGCCTGGCCTCTTAGTTTGTCATTTGCTATAAAGCCATGAAGGATAAGTTAAGTGATGAGGTCCTGAAAAACAGCTGAATGGTTACCAGGGTAATGTTGTATCGTAACTATGATAAGAAGGGAGAAGTACCAGTGAATGTATAGAATCCACTATAGCGATTGTGCAGCAAAAATGTGGGCGAAGCTGCATCAATGCTGGATTCCTCGTAGTCTTGGAGGATTCCTCCATTGTAAAGCGGAGCCTCAAGATATTCTTTGCACGGTAGTTCCGAACAAAAATGAAAAAGGAAAAAAAAAACATTGGTCTTAATTAAAATTATACCAAGTAATGCCACATTTACACTTAACACTCCATATTTATGTATTTTGAATTAGTATGAAAAAATACCTATACATAAGCAAAGGAATCATGAAGCGGTCCATTTGCTACAAAACCATCCTATGGTGGCGTTTTCTATTTGGAACTGCCATAAAAAGCTTCTGTTATCACGTCGGTTCTTATTTAAACCGCCACTATAGACCTCCTATCTACATAAAAATTTCGTTCCCGCTAATTTATTGGGCTTTTCGCGACATTTCTATTAGAACCGCCACGATAACAGCGTCGTAATAGAGGTTTTTTCTACTAACACAACAATATATATATATATATATATATATATATATATATATATATATATATATATATATATTAAATATACATATATAAATATCTGGGACTGATCAATCCGTATCAAATACATTTGATCAGAAACATTTGGGTTTCATCTTTTAGGCGTGACCTAAAGGGATCAACTGATCACCACCATCAAATGACAGTAACGTTAAACTCTAGTTAGCCAATCATTACCGATTAATGTTGATCAGTTGACTATATAATTGAATCATCCCTTACGTATTCTTATTATGAGATTTAAACATGTGATCGCAGTATTGTCGAGGAATACCAATTGTTAGATTCATATACCTATTATTAGACTCTTCTAATACTGAACTAATTAACATATTAATATGAGTTCTTCAGATAGTGCATGCATAACTAAATAAGAGATAAGATAAGAAAAACAATGTTCCTTACATTCTTATATGGCTCGAAATAATGGGCACAAATAAGGTCACCTTCCTTATTTGTTCTTGAGCTTAAATGTAATGGATAATCCTCCAACCTTGGTCTCAAAGTAGAAACCCTCCTCAAGAGATGCACCGAAGACTAGCCCTTATGTAATACCCCGTAAATTGATAATTATTTATAGGAATAATTTATGTAATTCGAATAATTAATTAAAAGGTATTTATGTTAATAATTGCAAATAAGACGATAATTAATGATAAAAATAATGAATGATTCGGGATTTGTTAATTGGACTGTGTGCTAGTTACTCGTGTAGTCAAATAAAGATAATAATAATAATAGTATATGTATGTAATTGTATAATAGTAATAATAAGAGTAATTGTATAATATTAATAATATGACAAATTACTTATTTCCTAATTAATTTCTTATAACCTTAACCTAGCTATATAAATAGATGAAACTATAGACCTTATAATTCATAATAAATCTGAAGAAGTCACATAAGAGAAAAGAGGAAGAAGAACTAGCTAGGAGATCGTCTCAAGGTAAGTTTATACAACCGTCTCACAATATAATGTATGCATCTTATAATTACAATAACTCGTAAACTAGACCACGATATGACGAACTAAGACCGTCACCATGACCGTGGAGCCCCATGGTGTTATCGGACCCACAATTGACCGCCGTTGACCGATAAGGGAGGGGTGTTTTGCTGGGTTGTACGTGGGTGTTGTGGGGATGAACCGTGGGTATAACACGAGTAATTGACCCTTTACTTTGCTTTGTTCTGACATGGAGCTGGGTTGGATGAGTCCCTGGTGGTTATTCGACCTTTGTGGTGGTGTTAGGATGGCCAAGGGCGGTGGTCTGGGTGGTTTCTCGCCAGAAACACGCGATAGGTTTGGGTATTGCTAAACATGTTCGAACCGTGTTATACACGGTTGCTTTGGTTTGTTGGACTCGAATTGGGGTTGGTTGGGTTGTGGAAGGTGAGTCGACTAAAGAGGGTGGTCGTGGGTGGTTAAAGGAGTTGTTTTACGTGGTGGTTGCCGGAAGTTCGAAAGCTTGATTGTTGTATGTGGTCGTAGGTGTTCTTGTTGTGGGTGTCGTGGGTTGAGTAGTTAGGGCATGGTGGTTGGCCGTGACTGGTTGTGTCGGGTCAGGGGTAGTTGCAGGTGGTGGTCTCTGGTGGTCGTGAGGGTGATTAAGGGTAAAGACGTTGTTTGTGTTGTTGTTTGCGTCGGGTTAAAGGGAGGAGGTTAGGGCGTGTTTATACGGGTTGTAGGGGATTGCTAGGCTGGTGGTTAATGGTCGTCAGTATGTGCCGTGGTGCGGGCTAGGAGATGGCAGGCTTGCGTGGAGCTGATGGTGGCTAGATGAGTCGTGAAGGACGGGTTTTGGGGGGGTGTTGAACACGGTTTTTGCCGTGAGTATGGGGTTAGTGTTTGTGGGTTGCTTTCACATGTACCACACGTGAATGGGTTGTGTGAGTGATTTTGTATTTATTTATCAAGACGGGTTAATACGGGTTTTAATGGGAAATCGGGTTTTGGTTTATTGAAACGGGTTTTTGAATTATGTTATATGAGATTATAATTAACGTAATTAATTAATTAATTTATAATTAATCAAATTATTTGAATAAAGTAAGTATATAATTAGTAATTATAATTATTATTTGTATTAGGTGACGTTTTATTGAGGAACTTTATTTGTTAATTGGATTGCATAATTGGAGTGCGTAATTGGAGTATTTGCTTGCCAGGTAGGATAACTACTCAACTCGCTTTCTTTTGTGGGATTGAATGGATGCGTAAATTATTATTTTTGGATTATTGTGGTTGTTTATTATTGGATTGAATTGTTCGTATTGGCATACTATTTTATCGGTTATCCTCAGTCTTGGACTGAGACGGTGTTTGTGTTTATATTGCGGGATATGAGATTGTTATGAGATTATCCTCAGTCTCGGACTGGGACGACGATGAGTTATGAGATATCCTCAGTTTCGGACTGGGACGACATTTGTGCTTATCCCTAGGCCAGGAGTTGGCGGGACGACGGTGTGGTGGAGCCTCGGTCACGGACCGGGAAGATTAGTGCGGATATGATGGAAATTGGTGGTGGTATTTATTCCACGTGTTTACATCTATTAAGTTTGTATATTTAATGTTGTGTGATTATCCTACTCAACCTCGTGGTTGACTGTGTATTCGTGAACACCTGTGATGAACTATAATGGGGAGCAGATTTGACAGGTATTAAAGATTAGCTGACTTGGGAGCATTGGGACGTGAGCTCGACTTGGACCATAGTTGCTGTCTAGATCACTTAGTTGACTTATACAACTTTATTTATGTAATTTTCGCTGCGTAGTATATTGTAATATTAAGGTTTAAATTGAATCAGTTGACAATGTAATAAAACCATTATTTCAATTAAAGTTACTAATGTACTTTGGTTTGTTTTAATTTTTATCATTTACCTCGGGCAACCGAGATGGTAACAGTCCTATTTATTGGGAATGTCTTGCTAAAGGCTCCTAAATAAATGGGGGTGTTACAAAGTGGTATCAGAGCAAAACGATCCTCAGGCCTAACCAATGAATAATAATGAAATTAGGTTGTGTCTAAATAAAATGAACCCCGGGTAGAAACTTCTAGGAGCCCCTCTTAGTGCGGTTAAGAAGCTAGCCTTAATTCGTACCATGGCCCTTACAGTTTTGAACCGGTTACCTTGAGAGATATTGAAGAGTGGGGTAATTTAAAACGAATATTGTTTATCTTCTTAGTAGTCATTGATGCCTTGGATGTGTATTGTTTTCGTTGATGACCGAGGTTACGGGACATAACCTTGATTTTAAGGAGGGTAGGATGGATAAAATAAGGATTTAATGTTAAGTTGTTTTGATCATGAGCATGAAAGTAATTGTCGAATTGGTATTGATTATTTGATTGGATGATTATAATAGTATCATGTCTAGCGATATGCGGTTATGTGAATCCCGAAACCATGCTATTTACAATATTTTTAAATGATTGATTTTGTGATAGAGATAATTTAGAATAGATGCTTAGTCATGTGTGTGAAGTATGTTGACCAAATTATGTTGATACAGGTATAGGAGGGTGATAATAAGGCCTTATGGCCTAGTAAAAAGTAATGTAGAAGTCGAACCTTATTTGTCAGATTTTTCCCCTATTTGACGTAGTTGTCGTTTGACCTATGTTTATTGTCTAAAGTTGAAGTTTTTGTGAGTGATAACCCGGTGAGTTAGCTTTCCATTGTCGTTGGTCTTATGCTTAAAAGTGTTACGGTTTGGGAGAAATAAATATATTAGTGGGCAATGGTCAGAATGTTCCTGTATAGTTATATTTTCAACAAACGATTTTGTAAAATTTCTCATTTAATTTGTACTTAAGATTTTTGCTTAATTACAACTTCACTGTTTAAAAGATTCAAATATGTTTTCAAATTGATAAGACACGTTACAAGGTCAATTTTTGACAATTAATAGTGATTTTTACAATTTGACTCTAGTTTTTGACAAATTGTTGATCGGTTTTTGTTTGGACCAAATGGATTGTAAAAATCTTTATGAAATTGTTGAACGAGATTTCTGTTTGATTCTTTTTCTCATGGTTAGGAAAGTAAAAAAACTCAATGTGGAATATAACGGTTAACTAATGGTGATTTTTTTTGAAATTACAGCTTGCCTTTGATTTCGGAAAACGCGAGTTTTACCAAAAGTTTAATATAAATGTTTTATCAATTTTTTTTTAAACTATGATAGTCGAGATGTAGGAGTGACGATAAGAGAACCAAAAGAGAGTTATGATAGGATACAATTGACTACACCTTGTTTTGATTATAAGTATAGAATGTTTAAAATGTTAGACCATCATTCCTCGGGTAGTAGCAGTTTTGAAACTTCGGGACGAAGTTTAATTTTAGGAGGGTAGAATGTGACACCTCATGTTTTAAGTTTATTTTTGAGATACATTTCCGTGTTAAAACTTTATTTTGTTATGCATTCTGATAAGTTGATATATCTTGATAATAATAGATGGTTAATCATGCTGCAATGATCATAAGTTGGAATAAGTAATTGTTTATAGAGAATTTTATAGTATTCCTGGGTGAACTTCGGGACGAAGTTCATTTTAAGGGGGGAAGACTGTAATACCTCGTAAATTGATAATTATTTATAGGAATAATTTATGTAATTCGAATAATTAATTAAAAGGTATTTATGTTAATAATTTCAAATAAGACGATAATTAGTGATAAAAATAATAAATGATTCGGGATTTGTTAATTGGACCGTGTGCTAGTTACTCGTGTAGTTAAATAAAGATAATAATAATAATAGTATATTTATGTAATTGTATAATAGTAATAATAAGAGTAATTGTATAATATTAATAATATGACAAATTACTTATTTCCTAATTAATTTCTTATAACTTTAACCTAGCTATATAAAAAGATGAAACTATAGACCTTATAATTCTTAATAAATCTGAAGAATTCACATAAGAGAAAAAAGGAATAAGAACTAGCTAGGAGATCGTCTCAAGGTAAGTTTATACAACCGTCTCACAATATAATGTATGCATCTTATAATTACAATAACTCATTAACTAGACCACCATATGACGAACTAAGACCGTCACCATGACCGTGGAGCCCCATGGTGTGATCGGACCCACAATTGACCGCCGTTAACCGACAAGGGAGGGGTGTTTTGCTGGGTTGTACGTGGGTGTTGTGGGGATGAACCGTGGGTATAACACGGGTAATTGACCCTTTACCTTGCTTCATTCTGACCTGGACCTGGGTTGGATGAGTCCCTGGTGGTTATTCGACCTTTGTGGTGATGTTAGGATGGCCAAGGGCGGTGGTTTGGGTGGTGTCTCGCCGGAAACACGCGATAGGTTTGGGTATTGCTAAACACGTTGGAACCGTGTTATAGACGGTTGCTTTGGTTTGTTGGACTCGAATTGGGGTTGGCTGGGTTGTGGAAGGTGAGTCGACCACAGGGGGTGGTCGTGGGTGGTTAAAGGAGTTGTTTTGCGTGGTGGTTGCCGGATGTTCGGAAGCTTGATTGTTGTTGTATGTGGTCGTAGGTGTTGTTATTGTGGGTGTCGTGGGTAGAGTAGTTAGGGCATGGTGGTTGGCCTTGACTGGTTGTGTCGGGTCAGGGGTAGTTGCAGGTGGTGGTCTCTGGTGGCCGTGAGGGTGATTAAGGGTAAAGACGTTGTTTGTGTTGTTGTTTGCGTCGGGTTAAAGGGAGGAGGTTAGGGCGTGTTTATACGGGTTGTAGGGGATGGCTAGGCTGGTGGTTAGTGGTCGTCAGGATGTGCCGTGGTGCGGACTAGGAGATGGCAGGCTTGCGTGGAGCTGATGGTGGCTAGATGAGTCGTGAAGGACGGGTTTTGGTGGGGTGTTGAACACGGTTTTTGCCGTGAGTATGGGGTTGGCGTTTGTGGGTTGCTTTCACATGTATCACACGTGAATGGGTTGGGTGAGTGATTTTGTATTTATTTATCAAGACGGGTTAATACGGGTTTTAATGGGTAATCGGGTTTTGGTTTATTGAAACGGGTTTTTGAATTATGTTATATGAGATTATAATTAACGTAATTAATTAATTAATTTTTAATTAATGAAATTATTTGAAAAAAGTAAGTATATAATTAGTAATTATAATTATTATTTGTATTAGGTGACGTTTTATTGAGGAACTTTATTTGTTAATTGGATTGCATAATTGGAGTGCGTAATTGGAGTATTTGCTTGCCCGGTAGGATAACTACTCAACTCGCTTTCTTTTGTGGGATTGAATGGATGCGTAAATTATTATTTTTGGATTATTGTGGTTGTTTATTATTGGATTGAATTCTTCGTATTTGCATACTATTTTATCGGTTATCCTCAATCTTGGACAGAGGCGACGTTTGTGTTTATATTGCAGGATATGAGATTGTTATGAGATTATCCTCAGTCTCGGACTGGGACGACGATGAGTTATGAGATATCCTCAGTCTCGGACTGGGACGACATTTGTGCTTATCCCCGGGCCAGGAGTTGGCAGGACGACGGTGTGGTGGAGCCTCGGTCACGGACCGGGACTACTAGTGTGGATATGATGGAAATTGGTGGTGGTATTTATTCCACGTGTTTACATCTATTATGTTTGTATATTTAATGTTGTGTGATTATCCTACTCAACCTCGTGGTTGACTGTGTATTCGTGAACACCTGTGATGAACCATAATGGGGAGCAGATTTGACAGGTACTAAAGATTAGCTGACTTGGGAGCATTGGGACGTGAGCTCGACTTGGACCATAGTTGCCGTCTAGATCACTTAGTTGACTTATACAACTTTATTTATGTAATTTCTGCTGCGTAGTATATTGTAATATTAAGGTTTAAATTTAATCGGTTGACAATGTAATAAAACCATTATTTCAATTAAAGTTACTAAAGTACTTTGGTTTGTTTTAGTTTGTATCATTTACCTCGGGCAACCGAGATGGTAACAGTCCTATTTATTGGGAATGTCTTGCTAAAGGCTCCTAAATAAATGGGGGTGTTACACCTTATCACTACAAAATAATATTAGCTAGATATTTATTTAGTAGTCAACCTTAAAAATGACTACTAATACTCATATATTACATTAATAATATTAGTAGTGTTCTTGAACAATTTAGATTGAAACTTCTCAAGTTTTTAGAAAGAAAACTATGAATGAGAGAGGTTTTGCATGTGTTGAAGATGTGAGCATCTTTTTAGAAAACAAGTAAATAGAAAAATAAGAACAACAAGAGCCACAAACTCGAGAAGAGGTGCAAGAAGATGTTCCTTCATCGTCTAATCAAGTTATTGTTCCTTCCGACCTTAGGAGGTCAGGTAGGGTTAGTCGCCAACCCGATCGATACGTGGGCATCATCGAATTGGCCTTAAAGTAAATCTAATCTTGAGTATAAAATTTTTGGATTGTAATACTCTGGCTTTTATGCAACAAAGTGCAATTGATCATTCAATAGATTATAATACCATTACTTTCAAAACGTAATATATTAACAATAAGACATGTGAACTATACTCCCACTCTATCTTAATAAATTATAGTTCCATTTCTTTGAAAATGTAACACATTAACTATAAGACATGGGAACTATACTCCCACTCTATCTTAATAGATTATATTTCCGTTACTTTCAAAAGTAACACGCAACAACAAGGCCTCATTGAATACGGATATAATTTGACAGTTGGATTTTAAAATCATCTAGGATGAGTTTTTGAAAATCGCAACTATCTAACATAGGATGAAAATTTAAGTTCTTTAGATCTAATGCATATGTTGATAACATATAATCCAAAAATTGGTAGGTTCATTAAACCCCTATTAGACTCATCTAATTCATTAAAATAAATTACTCATTAATTTATCTCTTGGATCTAGTTGCATGCATGATAAAATGAACAAATAAGGAGAAAAATTGATTTCTACTTACATGCATGTTGACCGAAATTTGGGCACAAGTGTAGGACTCCTTCCTACACTTGATCTTGAGCTATAACATATTTGGGATGATCCTCCAAGAATCTTTATGCATTCAAATGTAGAATGCCTCCTTTTAGTTGCACCCAAGACTATTCGACAATATTAATATTATTACTAATTAGATAATAATATTAGTTACCTTAAATATTGATTCTAATATTCATATTATTACTACACTAGTAATCTTGTGGAAATATTAGATTTTAGAACAAAATATATGCATAAAACAATTTTATATTGAGAAGTTTTGAGATAAGCATAAGAATAATGTTAAGAAGAGAGTAATGAAAAATGAGAACCTCTTACCTCTCCCTTGGCTGCCGGTTCATGCTCTTATTTGGAGCCAACGTTGCTCTTATCAATTTTTACTTTTTGTCTTCACAAGAAAAGGCTAGATGTAGGTATAGGCTTTTTAGGTATAATTTTTTATGTTTCAAGCATATTAAAATCATACCCTAAACAAACCTATCCAACCGGTTTTATGCCCTTAATGTGACCTCCATTTTAACTTTGTCATTTGTCATTTGTCACACAATATGTAATGTGTTAGGTCTTTAGGCATGTAACATGCCATTTAGACATTATAATACATATTTAAACAATTTAAATATCATTACTAAACAAATTACTTTATGACCAAATAAATAGTAATTCATTACTATATGTATATAAAATTTGGTAACATTAAGCCTAGTTAATATAATCTACAATATTTTGTAATTATAACTAACCAATTATTCTTATCTCAAATGTTTCATAAACATTAATCAATTTTAGTAATATAAAAAATTAATTACTAAATTGAATCTTATTTCATCATATTACAATAAGATATATAACTCTCTCTTATAAAATAAATTTGTTCAATTTAAGGATTTAATTAATTTGTATCAATATTCGATTAATTAACTTACAGATTGAGAATCGTCGTATAAGTGTGACCTTCAGAGATCAACTGATCACCACCGTCAAACGACAGTAATGTCAAACTCTAATTAGCCAATCATTACTGATTAATCTTAATCAGTTGACTATATAATTAATCATCCCTTACGTATTCTTATTATGAGATTTAATTATGATGTTTAATCATGTGATCGCACTATTGTTGAGGACACATACTCCAACAATCTCCCACTTGTCCGAGACAAGTGTGCGTCACCAATTCTCTTGTCCTAATATAATCTCCCACTCAATGCAAGGTGTCTTGCAGGTCGTACTTGCATTTTATCATATCTTGAGTGGTTTTCTCGATCTAGAGAGTAACTGTCTGACCGGAATTATCTACAGTAGATACCTTCCGAGCGTGGCCACGCATTTTCAGTTCACTACTCCTCGAGTGGTGCTGAGATTTTAGATAACCCTGACAAGGGGGTGGACAATTCCTATCGCACTACTTCCTTCGATTAGCCACGTTCATCATGACCCAAAAGATGCCCATTTGACCTCAGTTACGAAAGTCGTAGAGCATAAATTAAAGCCAATCAGAAACTTGTGCCAACTCGGGCGAATAGTCTCTAGTCAAAAGAATTAACTATTAAGAACACTATAGTAGCTCTTGCCACGACTAGGCTGTATATGAATTACCAAAACTCTATAAGCGGTCACTGCCCGACAGAGTGTCCCATACAGTCTGCCTATGTGATCGACTAGTCATCCTATATGACTCTGTGGCACTTGAACTTGCCATCATTCGCATCACACTCTAGTCACTTCAAGACGTCACCTCAAATAAGCAACTAGGGGCCAATACTATGTTAATCCAGTTCACTTTAATAGGGTTCAACGTTGTCCTTACAACCTATTTTGATATAACAAAGTAATAAAAAGAGTTTTTAATAAAAGTCAAACGATGAATGCATTATCTCATATGTAAAATTGATACCATATCAATTACTACATAATATATAATCCATACTTAATATTGTATATAACTATACATCTCAACTCAATTGAAATGGCACGACTTATCATGCTTAGCCTATGAAAAAGCCTTTGTTAGCAAGTTTTAGCAACACTTTGCACTTTCCCTAACCTTACTATATACTATTTCCCATTCTTGTGAATAATCTTGTATTATAAGAACTTCTTTGAGTACGTGTCTAGATCCAATCTGGACATATGCTCTATTGCCTTTGAATAACTCCCACTGTCCTCATAGTGTGTGAGGATAGGACCTTCGGTTATTGGAACGAACTACCATAGTTCCTCCAATTCATAAAACCGAATCCTAATATCATCGCTTCCTTCTTGCATATCTCATTATTGCAAATGTACTCAATTTCCGTTGTTTATATCTCATTGTTCATCTGCCTAGGATGTTTCTAGCATATATTCTCCTTAAATAATATAGCCAAGATGGTTCTATAACCATCCTTATGTATTTAGAATATGGTTTTGTTGTAACTCCTTGCACATAAATCCATCTCAATTCAAAATACTTAGCTTCATATCCTAAGTACTTCCTGAGTACTAACTAATGAACTTTATGGCTATATAGAGACTTCTCTCAATAATTCGTTTTTTAACTATTCGTCATACTCTAAGTATACGAAGTTTAAGAATGGTGATACATCTTAGCATAATGAATTAATCCCGCAGTGGAAGCATGTGGATTCATTTTCTACATGTTCAATACTTTTGAACTTGTCAAGATTGTTATTAACATAAGAATGTTCATTTAATGCTAATATCCTCTTAGAACTATGTTTATAGGTCTGGATACCTTAAAGATGTATTATTCTTCTCCTGAGTCTTCTATCATTCATAATGATCAATATGTCCCTTACATATAAGACTAGTAACACCACATTACTCCCACTAAACTCCATGTATAAACTACTCGACAAATCGAGAAAAGTTTCACATGATCATAACATACAATTCAAATCTTTGACATCTACTTAAGATTTCTTCTTTAGGATGGTTGCGATTCTCAAAAATCATGCAAGATGATTTTAAAATCCAACTGTTAAATTATAGGGTTATTTCATAACAATAATCCATCCTACTGGTGGTCTGCAATAATCACTTTATTCTATTAATAATCCCAATTAAATCCAACCTAAGCACCATACTTTCTAATAACGAACCAGCTGATATTTTTTTGAAGTTTATGTTGGAATATTTGATAGTTTTTGGACAACCTAGCCGGTATATGTGAAGTTTATGTGTAATATTTTCAAGTGTTGAATCAAGAACTTGGTTTATTTGATACACATAAACTTCAAAAAATCATCAATGGTAACCTGACCTCAGGTCAATCTTAGAGAAAACTCAAGCTCCACTCAGCTGATCAAATAAATCATCAATTCGAGGCAAAGGGTACCTATTCTAAATCGTCACATTATTCAACTCACTGTAATTTATACACAATCTTATGCTCCCATCCTTCTTCTTAAAAAATAACACATGTGCGCCCCAAGGTGACACATTTGGCCTCACATAACCACTTTCCAGCAATTCCTCCTACTGTTTATTTAACTCCTCCAACTCCTTAGGTCCCATTCTATAAGGTGCTTTAGAAATAGGTCCCGTCCCAGGTTTCAACTCAATATTAAAATCCACCTCTATCTTTGGAGGTAAACCTGGAATCTCTTCCGGAAACACATCCTGAAACTCACTCACCACTGGAATCTCGTCTGCGCCCTTCACTGCCTCACCCAGGTCCCTTACATAACATAAAATCAACTCTCCTCCCTTCCTCAAACAAGACTTCAGGGTAATCGTTGATATAAGTCTCACTTTTGGTCGTACCACAAATCCCTTATACGACACTCTTACTCCCTTTGGTCCCTTCAAGGATACTTTCTTCTAATGACAATCAATAAAGGCTCTATTTTTACTCAACCAATCCATCCCCAAAATAATCTCAAATCCGCCCAATGGAAATTCTATTAACTCCATAGAAAACATAACCTCGCTGATAAGAATATTTACGTTTTAATATACATTGGTACAAGATATCGACACCCTAGAAGGTATTATTACTTCAACCTTTATTAGTACTGTGCAAGACAATTCCAACACCTTAACATGGTCACTTAATATAAACGAATGGGTCGTCCCCGAATCAAATAAAACATAAGATGGTTTAGAGTTGGTTAAAAAAGTACCCGAAACCACATGTGCATTTCCCTCAGCTGCCTCTTTCCCTATCATGAACAACTTGCCACTATTTTTCGCGCTGCCCTGCACCGTAGATGCCGACGCCGCCCCTTGCTTCACGATATCATTCAGGTTCCCTCCATTTCCATTGCCTTGATTGTTGTTGAAGCGATTCTGAAAATTGTGGTTAGTGTTATAATTCGTCTGGTTATTCCATGATCCATTAAAACGATTACTTCCATAACTAGGTGCTGGTGTCTTAATCCATTAGAATTTCCATCACCAAATCCTCCATTCATACCATTCCTCCTTACATTAGTCCTACAATCAACAATCTTATGACCAAATCTACTACATCATAACACTGCGTCTTGTTTGTACCACTCGCTCCACTTGTCACTCCACCACGGCCGAAACCGCCACCACTCACGGCTCCATAAGCAAAAAATGATCGGTGCTGATTGTAATTCTGTTTCTTGTTTCCTCCAGCTCCTTCACTAGTAGTCTCTACCTTTCTCTTTTGACCCTTGTCTTTCTTTTCCTCCCTCACCGTGCCAGCAATTCTCTTAGCGTGTCCCACTCTTTGATATAATTCATCTACTGTACTTGGGTCCCTAGCTGCAAGTCTCTTTTTTTATACGCGTAGTTAAACCCCTCTCAAATCTCAAAGCCAACACCCCATCCCCATAGTTCAAGTCTGACACATACTTAGCTAACTCCATTAATCTGTTATGATAGTCTTCTATTGTCATTTCCTCCGTCATCTTAAATACATCAAACTCCGACCTCATTCTACTCCTAACATGTTCTGGTACAAACGTGCCCCTTAAGGTATCCTTAAAGCCCTTCCATGAGACAAAAAGTTCATCACTCTCCCTCCAAGCTTCCCTTATCACTACTTTACTATGATTCCACCACTACCCAGCCTTTCCTTTCAAGTAGTGTGCAGCCTGATCCACCTACATCTCCTCAGGGCAGTTCAACAGTTCAAAGAGGTTGTCAAACTCCCTACACTAATATCCCAGCAATGATGGTTCACCTAGTCCACCGTACTTCATCGTATTATGACGAGCAATGACAACACTCATCTTAGCAGGATCCATCGTTGGTTGCAATGAACCTATCAATCTCTTCCTGTGACAAAGCTGTGGTTGTAGTTCTTTTTGGTGCCATTTGGGTTTTAATAAGAATAAAGAAGAAACATAAGTTTCCGTTCTAAGGAAGTTTGTGGCATAAGGTAGAAGATAAAATTACTGCATACAAAAAATGTGTGATTGGTCGATCTGGCCTTGCCCGACCAACCGCCGTTACACACGACACCCACGACCCCTCACGACCTTCCTCTTTATTTTTCCCAAATTAATTATTCTTGATACATGTTTAGTCTTTAATTCATGCAATCTCATAATTCTATGCTTAAAGGTTCAGGGCAACACATACCGCATATCTCTAGATATGAAATTTTACTAAACATGTAATTCACTCATATACAACCAATTAACATAAAGATGCAATAATTCAACGATGTATATTTCTCCATCTTATGCCACTGATGATATGCCAACAAAATTTTCATGCGTAATCATGCTATGAATTAAAACAAGCTCAAAAACAATTTTCAACCACTGTACTGCCGTCACATAGGCCACATGCCTATTACCCTTCACCCGTCTCAAAATTTCATACCTTTTTGTTCTCATCTTGCAAATAAAATTAGTGTCTTTCATAATATTATCATGACACAATTAGACTCTTAAGGTAAAGCATCAACTCTAACTACCCTTCTCTCTCCTTAACCTTCCTCGAGGTGACCGGCTCAAAATTGAAAAGGGCCAGATCAATGACGTCTCCCTAACCTAGAAGAGGGCTCGTAAACAGTTTCTACCCCGGGTTCATTTTAATAGACTCATCTTAAGTTCATTAAATTCAATTGTTTAGGCCTTGGGAACGTTCGCTCTAATACCACTTTGTAGCACCCCCATTTATTTAAGAGCCTTTAACAAGACGTTCTCAAGTAAATAAAGGTGTAACCATCTCTGTTGTCTGAGGTAGTAAGTATAAGAGACAAAAAATTACCAAGTACTTTAAGACGATATAAATTAAAGTGCCTCAAAAGGATTTTATAATAAAATTCCAACGAACTAATTAAATATTACAAAGTACGTTTTTAAAACAACATCAGCGGAAATAAAATAACTAGTGTCTGAATGAAATAAGGGGATCTCTAGACTCAAGTTATACTCTCGTCCCAAGCTCCCCCGTTTAGCTTCCGTCACATCTCACAAGCTAACCTGAAATCAATCTGCTCCCCAATTTTTAGTTCATCACAGGTGTTCACGAATACACAATTAACCACGAGGTTGAGTAGGAAAACTAAACGACAATAATAATGCGATAACCTGCAATACGATATAATTAGGAGACTCAAACAAAGATTGTCACATGCACCGCTTAACAGTGTACCATGACACACGACACAACCAAACGCAACACAACTGACACCAAACGGTGTACTGCTTAGGTCCATGACACCCACCTAACACCGTCATGCCTGGTCGACCAAAACCGTACAGGACCACGGCTCTTCCACATCCCGGTGCCTGACCGAACAAATAATCTCAAAGCATTACCAATCCTTTTTCACAATCCCAACCAACAATAGAGAACCAACCAACAACAATAACAATATGATAATGAGATACTGTAGATACCTCATTTCTGCACCTCCCGCAAGCCACCCGGTGATGATTGGGCCGCATGTTTTGTACCCGGAACGATTTATGACAATTCTTAAGTTCATCTTAAAGTGATAGCTCAAATACTTGTGTCAACCCCTTGGTCGTTATCTATGCGCCGTCACGGTCGTTTTGACAGTAATTAGAGTACATTTGGAGTCTGGGTCAAAATCCGTCTTCATTTTCTAATAACCGTTTAAGATGTCAAGTCAGAATATTCTGGAATGTACCTGGTATTTCTATTCCATATTTTCAATCTTTTAAACTTTTGGTAAATTATATCCCGAAATTATATTTTAAATAATAAGGAAATTAAGATCAACCGCAATTCCATAATAGAAACGCGGAAAATATTTCTTCCGCAGGAGGAAAACCTTGGGGAAAGGACGCAGCACCTGCTGCACCTCTTCCAAGAGCCGCAGTGGTCGTTGCGCCTCTTCCCCAGCTCCTTTCTGCGTATTTTAAGATCTTTTCGAGATTTACTTCCAACGTATTACCGAAACCCTAATTCCTCCGTGTGATTAGTATAAATAGAGACCTTCGGTCCTCATATTTTTCACGCGAGTGTCCGCCCTTCTCTTCTCCCTTTGCATTCTAAGACCACGCTCTTGCTTTTTGGCATCTACGTCCTTGAACTTTCGACCACGTAAGCTCAGATCCTTCTGAGTACCAGCCTCGTTTTGCATGACCGACCAATTTGACCAACTCCACATCAATCAACTTAATCAACTTTGTTTAATTTCCTCTTAGAGGGCACTTTCGTCGTACATTCGAGTCGAGCATCACTAAACGTTAACTTAGTTAATCTCGTTTCATCAAACATGTAAGTCTGAGGGTGTAAATCCCATCTTTTATTATTGTTTTTATTTTTGTAATCATTATTGTAAGGTTTAAGTCGAAAATATATCAAAATCCGATTTACAAAACCTTTATTCAAACCTTTTTACGGGTTAATGGGAGATAGATGTCGAGAAGGAACGCAACAACTGATGCGCCTCTTCGAAGGGACGCATTACCTGCTGCGCCTTCTCCTGATGCTGCCACAGCTCCTACTTTCCTTATTCTTCCTTCGTCCTCTGTTTAATTCGTTTGTGTGTTTTTGCTTCGTCTTTGCTTATTCTTATTTCATTCGTATGATAATTTTAGCATATAATTCATTAGTAATTTATCACCTTTTTATTCCCAACTTAAATCCCAAGTAATTAATATTTGCGGGTTTTCGTCATTAAAATCAATCCGGGTTTTAGAGATTCGATTCATCAATATCAAGTCTCTGGAATTCATCCTTTGGTATATTTTCATTTGTTCATCGTCATCATCATCATTAATTTGTCATTAATTTAAACCTAATTGGTTTGTTTTAATAAGCTTAGTTCATATTTACCTCACAATTAATATTGTAATTAATTTGTTCTAATTAGTTTTGTTTCATGTTTTATCGTTTTTATGACCAATTTGCATGTAAATGATCCGTTAAACCACTTCTATCCGAGTCAAATATTATTAATCGAGCGTTAAATTACCAATGAATATTAACGATATGCAATTCCGGCTTCACAGCCAGAATTCACCTCAGGAACAAACGCAGTGAGCACTGCGCCTCTTCTAAAGGACGCAGCTCTGCTGCGCCTGTTCCGGGTTGAGTTCTGCCTCTGAACTTCGGTTTCTGCTTTGACCTAATTATTAGTTTACGTATTAATTAACTATTAATCGTATTACCACTACTAATCTGTTCGTATTTTCTACCCTAATTTATTTTCCTTTTCCTTTTTCTTTTCTCAAAATATGCGTTTTAAGTGTATTTTCGACGTAAATCAATCATTAATCATTGTAATTATTGTAATTTCAATTGTTGTATTTTCTCGTATTCTTTATTATCGGTTGTTTGTATGTTTTCACTTGTAATCCACCTTAATTTCTATTTCGACCCAATTGTATGCTAAATTACATGTTCACCGACTTAGTTAATTCTCTCATGTTATGATTAAAACGTTGTTTGTTGCATTGCATGCATATAATCGCCAACATATCGAATATAGACGATTTCCCTAATCACTAGTAGGGGCCGCTATCGAGGCGGGCGGGATTAGGTGTTCGATTAAAAGAGCTTCCTAATACGTACCCTCACCCCTTACTCCAGATCTCTGTGAACATCCATGTTCATTGGCATCCACGAGAGTCATTCTAAACATAGAATGCTAAGGGTAACGAGTTATTAGTATCTATGTCACTACTTTGTGTCTTGACATGACGCGAAGTATTCGAACGGTTTCCAATTTTCCACAATAAATTGGTGGCGACTCCACCAATGCAAACGCCTGTTTTCCCATGCGAACCCCGTGTGCCTGTGTCTACAGTTTGGCGACTCCGCTGGGGATTAATACACTTACGTGTTGCCAAGGGTGAAACTTAAACAAGGTTAGGGAATAGTTTATATGAGACAGTTGTCGGTGTTCATGACTCGATCTTCCTAGATCGTTTTATTCACCCTTCCTAGGCCCAACCCAACCCATTCGACCAATCGTCCCGTCTGGACAGTCCAAATTATTATTTTGGCCTAAGGATGGATAGCGATTGACGTCAACCATACCATGATGCTTATTGTTGTTTGTGTCAAGGGCTTTCACTACTCGAGGAAATGGACTAGGAATCGGCCTTACTCCTGTTTGGTACAAGCCTCTCCACAGACCCCGGGTTTGATTGTTTGGCATGCCAACCCACCCTTTAAACCAAAACCCTTTTAAATGAACTCTGCGTCCCGTTATTACTTTTGTTTTGATTATTCAAATGCACTCGCGATCACTATGTACATACACACTCGTATATATGTTATCACACTATTGAAACCTATCAAAATCTCATATGTATTCAATTTGTCTAATATAATTTTTTCATTCCCAGACTATAAAAACTTATCTCTTAGTAGTTTTTTTTTTGTTTTTTTTTGGGGGAAATGTAAACTTATCTCATAGTAGTTTTTTTAAAGTTGTGTTTTTAATATATATAATGACTCTTCCAAATATATTTTTCTTAATGAATTTAATAGTCTAAGTTTTATAACTTTCTCAAAATGTTTTTTATTACGTAAATTTAAGACACTGTGAGATACTCACTTTAATCATCTATACATATCAAAATAAATATTTCAATAAATATAATGAAAATTATACTCAATTGAAAGCCTTTTTCATAATGAACTTTATTATTTACATTTTTGAATTTTTATCAAAATAACTTTTTAGTAAATTTAGAATCAAATTAGCGTAATTATTTAATATAATTTTTTAATAAAATTTATTAAACTATATTTAATATTTTGCTGAGATTTATACAACATTTATTATGTTTGTATTTAATTTCAGCTGTAATTAATACGTGTATTTAAGGTTGGGTTGACACGTGGCGCATCCACAGCGTTTCAACCCAATTATATATATATATATATATATATATATATATATATATATATATATATATATATATATATATATATATATAATGCTCAAATCATTACTTGTCTTGGTTAAGTATATCAGAAAATTTAAAATGTGGTGGTTTAGTTCTTTGTTTGAGGAATTTATCGAGGAATAAGTATGTGAGATTAGTAATTTATGGTTGATTGGTAAACTTCCTTGCTTGTTAATGTTGGTTAAGGTGTGAAATGTCTTGAAGGAGATCTAGATATAGACTTTGTAAAATGAATGAGATATGTGAGTTGCGATAAATTTTAAGGATAATTTACTAATGCTAGATTTGTGAGAGTTTGTTTCCGCATTATTGTCTATGGAATTTGACCGTATAAAAGGATGAGTATAGCCAGTGTCATTCGCGTCAGTTGTGACTAAGATTTAGATGAACAATGGTGATTTGAAATGATTGGAGTTTAAATTCTTGATGAGCACCTACTGGATGAATGCTTTAACTTGCGAATAACTTGTAAAGTCGCTTTAAGGTTGATCTATATTGTTTGGGAATCAGAGTGCAACACCAAATTTCGATCCCATATTCTTCAATTAAGATTTTTGTACGCTTTTTCATACTTGCAATCCCTCTCCTTTAAAGTGAACTTCTTGTTTAATTTATACACACTACTACAAAATGTATGATAGACATCAGATTTTTATAAAAATTGATGTATAAAATTAGACATCAGAGTTTCAAATAAATATGAAGTGTACAAAATTTAATATGCATCAGTTGTTTTTAAAATCTGATGTATATTAATTTCACCTTCAATAAACATGGGACATTTATAAATCCAATGTCTAAGTAATTTCCCAAAATAGTTTAAAATCACTCAACCACTCATTTTTCACCTTATCTCCCAGCAGCCTTCACTTTAAAAGTGTATCATCTCCCTTGACACATTCACTTTCATGAAAGCTTCACGAATCACTGCTAACACCCTATGACTTGTCAGTTTTGCTCTCACCTATTCAACACCGCTAGTCACTAACTGCCAGCTGTCAGTGCCTCCACTATTGTCGGCAACAAAACTTTTGAATCTAATTACTTCATCTTCTATAATCTTTTCATTGATTTGATTTAGGGCTACATGAATTTGAAATTTGGGCTTTAGATAATTTACAATTTGCTAATGTCTTCTTTTGGTATAAAATTGACTGTTGATAATAAATTGAGTGTATAAAGATAATTGTTGATTATTGTATCGTCTTGCATTTGTTTGCATTTTTTTATCATATGGAGCGTTAATTGGGCGACAATGGCGTAATATATAATTGTTTTATAAAAAATAAAATTTATATACATCAGTTTTTTGTAAAAAGTCGATGTCCATGTTTTAAACAGACATAAAACTTTTTAGATATCTGATGTCTACAATAAGGAATCGACATCAGACTTTTCAAAAATCTGATGTCTATGACATATAGACATCAGATGATTTCAAAAATAAGATGTATATTGGGCAAATAGACATCAGATATAAGTCCAATTTCTATTAGTCTTATAATACACATCTCTCAACTTAACATCCGTTGAAAATCTGATGTCCACTAGTAAAAAAATCTCAGTTCTAAATCATTTTTTTGTAGTAGTGACATTTAGACCTTGTGACGCTTCTTGATCGTATTTTCTTATTATCTACGCTCGCTTATTTATCATAATCTAAACCTGCCTATTTATCTAAGTTGTTGGCCTTTCTCTTCCATCAAATCGAGTTTATGCTCCTTTTCTTAGTAGTTATTTAGTGCCAATTTTCTAAAACGAAAGTTTCAAAGAAATTTTAATTTGAACTGTTATATACTTTACTTATATTTAATGTGTTTGCCATTTTGAGTTTGTGTAATACTACAGTTTTCTGTTCTTAGCTTACTCAGTCGAGCAGGCTGTCGAGGGTTTTTAAACAGGCTACTGGTTTGGGAACACTCGACCGAGTTGTGAGATACTCGCTGAGTAGGTCGTACTCGGCAGAGTACCCGGTCTGTCTGGTTTAATTTCCGCGGTTTGATTAAGCTGATTAGAGATTATATATATTTCGTTTTAAGAGTTACTAATTCATTTTATAAAAACCTAAACCACGTTCATCACTGCTCTAATAATCACCCTAATCACTCCCAAGACTAATTGATTGATCGTGAGTCTACACTTCCGTCTTTTTTACCGGTTTCGTTGGTAAGTCTCTAATGCTTTTATATTCAATTTATGGTTGTGTTTTAAGGTTTACCCTAATTGATTAGGATGGGGGTAAAGGTTGATAAGTATAGTTTGTGATATTGTATTGTTATGATTCTTGCTAGGCGACGAGTTCGTAGAAGAACAGTTCTAGCATCTGCATTGCTTTTGATTCAGACTTACGAATAAGGTAGGTTTTTCCTACTCAGTTGATTGCATAATTAATTTGATGTTGTTTGTGATTGATTGATTAATATGCTGCGTTGGATTGAAATTGGTTGAGTAATATTGTGATTGGTATTGTTGTGATGGGACCATGTTCGGCAGATGGTTCCAACGCCATGTTCGCCTCTTTTGGCTCCCATCACAGGGGGGATGTGTACATTAATGATTTAGGTGCGCTGTTTACAATTAGCGGGGCTTAGGTAGGAATGGTTGTGGTCCCCCACTGGCGGTGAGTGTCATTTCTTGCGATGGGTAGTCTGGCAGGACTACACATTTAAGTGAGTAGGCGGTTATTGATTACTAATGGAGTTTGGAGAATGATACTACAATTTTATTGGTTGTATTGTTTGTGTTGTGAATCCTTATCTTGATTATATAGTTGACTGGCTCTGTTTTTGTTTTTAAAACTGTGGTGCTCCATTCGGGGATGGTGAGCAATTGATTGAGCAAGTATGGCTGTGGATAGCTTACGGGTTTGGATGGGGGTCGAGTCATCACCGATCACTTAGCTAGCTTCCCCTGACAGTTATACTTTTGTATTTTTGGTTAAACTCTCAGTTGTATCTTTGTTATACAGTTGTTATCTTTAATAAACGTTCTTGGATGATCTATTTGATATACTCTACACCGGGCATCTGAGATGGTAGCACCAAGATATGCTAGGGTGGTCTTTGTATGGCACCTTGGTGTATGGGGGTGTTACAAAGTGGTATCCGAGCGACAATTTTTTAACCTAAAACTAATAAACAAAATGGACATATGGTGTAACCAAATTGAACTCGGGCAGAAGTTATTTGGAGCTACCGCAAAGGCTTGGTTGACATATGGTATGTGTGTGTGTGTGTGTGTGTGTGTGTGTGTTGTTAAAGTTCAATGGTATATCGTTTTGGTATGATTTGGCGGAGCTGGGTAAGTACTCGACCGAGTAGAGGGTACTCGGCCGAGTAACCAGTCACTCGACTGAGTGAAGGGGGTTGTGTTTTGGCAGTAGCTACTGGAATAGGAACACTTGGTCGAGTAAGTGAGGCACTCGACCAAGTGGGGTGTACTCGGCTGAGTACGTAAGGTACTCGACCGAGTATTCTTTATGTGTATTTTTGATCAGCTACTGGAGTCGGACTACTCGGTCGAGTAGTCATCATACTCGACCGAGTACCTCTTTGGCAGATGTGATATTTGTTTTGAGTTGTAGACTATGTGCTTACGTTTGTCTTGGTTATATCAGCTCAAAATGCTACCAAAGTGATCAGCTGTGTACCTTCAGATTTCAGAGATGAGCCTCGAAAAGGTTGCTAGGATGATTTAGCAGCAAGAAGAGCTCATGAAGGCACTCAAGAATGTAGGGAAAGGGGAAGGGAAACCGGCGGAAGTATCCCGTCTGAGCACCACTATTTATCGCTTTAACCCTACTACTTATGAGGGCACTGGTGAGTCTAAGAAACTTGATAACTGGCATCTGGATATGGAGAGCGTGTTAGAGGTGATTCAGTGTCCCGCAAAGATGATGGTAGAACAGGTCGCGTTCTACCTAAGGGATGAGGCTGGTGTTTAGTGGCACAATAAGAGGGAAGGATCTCGGGCATACTATCGGAATCTGGGCCAACTTGCAATTCCATTGACAGGGTTTAAGAGGGTAATGAGGGACCACTTCGTTCCGAAGCACATCCGTGCAAAGTTGAAGGCTGAGTTTGATTCCTTTTCTATAGCCGACACCATGACTGTCACAGAGTACTATCACAGATTTGTTGAGCTATCACGCTATGCGGAGGACATGCAGCTGAGTCAACGGAGTTTGGCTCTTCGTTTGGAGAGAGGGTTAGCACTGAAGATCATGGAAAAGCTATCGGCCGGGGTAATCTCGGATCTGAAAAATGTTTATGCAAAAGCGGGTCACGCTGAGAAGTTGGTGGATATGGCCAAGGAGGCCAATGAAAAAGGAGCTGAGGAGAGAAAGGCTGAGAGTGAGGGTGGCAACGAGTCAAGCCACAAGAAGGGTAACCACAACCAAGGTAGGACTTTTCTGGAGGGTCTAGCTATTGAGGGGTGGGGGGGGGGGGATCTCGTGCTTGGAGAAGACGCACCCGGAGTACTAGTGAGAACTCCACCCTTCAATGCTTCAACTGTGGTGGGACGGGTCACAAACAGTTTCAGTGTACGATCGCTGTAAGGGGAGGAGAAGGCTTTCCGAGATCATATCAAAAGACTAAATCTCAACTCTAAGCCATAGTTTGGCAAGTAACAGGCCAACTGGATCATGGAACCAAGGAGGCCAAGGCAACAACAATGGCGGCTATAACCATAATAATGGAGGGTTTTATCAGTGTCCGACTAACAGTGTGACTCAGAACTCGATGGGTAAGCCTACTACATCATCGACTACGGTCCAGGGTGGAGGTCAGTAAAGCAGCGGTAAAATCTTTATATTAGGCAAGCAGGAAGCTGAGGAGGATGCT
The DNA here is from genome assembly GCF_048544455.1 of Silene latifolia. Taxonomy (NCBI): domain Eukaryota; kingdom Viridiplantae; phylum Streptophyta; class Magnoliopsida; order Caryophyllales; family Caryophyllaceae; genus Silene; species Silene latifolia. The sequence goes on from NW_027413123.1 coordinate 5,605,062, forward strand.
CATGTGGTCACCGGTACTTTTCTTATTTGTAATACACCATCTTTTGTTTTATTTGATTCAGGAGCAACCCATTCATTTGTGTCTATGTGTCATTCCTTATCTATGGGTTTGGGGGAGTACGAGTTGGTGAAAGATAACGTGTTTATACCATCGGGAGAGTCTGTGTCTTGTAACAAGTTGTATCAGGGAGTGTCTATGGTAGTTGGGCAAGTGGATTTACCGGTTATCTACTTTAGTTTCCTATGGATGAGTTTGAGGTCATAGTTGGGATGGATTGGTTGGGTAAGTATGGGGCCAAGATAGACTGTCGTCAAAAGAAAGCGTCTTCAAAGGGTCCTAAGGGAGCCAAGGTGTCATATAAGGGGGTTATTTGTAAAACCCAAGATGAAGTTGATTGTAGTCATGACTTTTAAGTCATGTTTGAGGAAGAGGTGTATGTTGATCCTTTGCCATATGAGGGATACTCGGGTAGAATAGCCATCATCAGCAGAGATACCAGTGGTTAGTGAGTTCGGCGATGTCTTTCCGGAGGAGATACCAGGGTTACCTACTAAGAGAGACATTGACTTCAGTGTTGAGCTTAAACCAGGGACGAGACCTATATCTAAGGCTTCATATCGTATGGGACCAAAAGAGTTGGAGGAATTAAAGAAGCAGTTGAACGAGTAGTTGGATAAGGGATACATTCGACCTAGCTAATGTCTCGCCTTGGGGTGCACCAGTTCTGTTTGTAAAGAATAAAGACGGTAGTTTGAGGTCGTGCATCGATTATAGAGAGGTAAACCATGTTACCGTGAAGAACATGTATCCTTTACCGAGGATTGATGATCTTTTTTACCAGTTGAGTGGAGCTGGGGTGTTCTCCAAGATTGATCTGAGAGCGGGTTATCACCAACTGAGGATTGTAGATGAGGATATTCCAAAGACAGCATTCCAGTCGCGGTATGGTCACTATGAGTATGTGGTGATGTCTTTTAGGTTGACTAACGCACCGGCAGTATTCATAGATCTTATAAACAGAATCTTCAGTCTGATTCTGGATCAATTTGTGGTGGTTTTCATTGATGACCGACTAAGGAAGAACACAAGGAGCATCTGAGGTTGGTACTGCAAACCAGGCGGGATAATTAGTTATATGCAAAGTTATCCAAGTCTGAGTTCTGGTTGAAAAGAGTGGCTTTTCTGGGTCATGTGATTTCAAAAGATGGTGTGTCGGTGGATCCTAGTAAGATCGAGGCGGTGTTAAACTGGGAAGCACCGAAGAATGTTGTTGATATCCGGAGTTTCTTGGGTTTAGCTGGCTACTACAGGAGGTTCGTGAAGGATTCCTCTAAGATCGCCAGACCTATGACAACTTTGATGAGGAAAGAGACAGGGTTTCGTTGGGATGAAAGTTTTGAGCGGCGTTCCAAACATTAAAGGAGCGTTTGACTACAGCTCTCATCCTAGCCTTATATAAGGGAAGTGAGAACTTTGAGGTTTACACCGATGATTTAAAGAATAGGTTGGGTTGTGTTTTGATGCAGAATGAGAAGGTCATTGCCTATGCTTCGAGGCAGTTGAAGCCGTATGAGGAGAACTATCCTACTCATGACTTGGAGCCGGGTGAGGTTATATTGGCTCTAAATATTTTGAGGCACTACCTGTATAGGGCAACCTTTAAGGTGATTTCAGATCATGAGAGTTTGAAGTACATTTACACTCAGAAGGAGTTGGAAATGCGTCAGAAACGGTGGATGGAGCTGATTGGGGACTATGATATGGAGATCGTCTATCACGAGGGAAAGGCTAATGTGGTTGCAGATGCTTTGAGCAGAAAGAGTGTGCATTCGCTATGCATTGCCATGTCACTGATGAAACTAAGGGATGAGATGACTAAGATGGTGATTCATATAATTCGCAAGGGAGATTGTAATCGGTGATTTGGCTATTGTGCCTGAACTATATGATGACATAAAGAGGAAACGGTAACTTGATCCCAAGATTCGGAGTTGAAGACAAGGGTAGGAGATGGTAAAGTTACAAGATTTTCTATCCATACAGATGGGAGTGTTCGCTTCGTTGGGAGGTGGTGTCTATCTAGTGACATTGACTTGAAGAACTTGATCATGAAGGACGCTCATTTCACTCCTTATTCGGTACATCCGACTAGTGACAAGCTCTATAAGGACTTGAAGAAGATGTTTTAGCGGCCCGTTATGAAGAAAGATCTTGCAGAGTTCGTGGCTAGGTGTTTGACTTGCCAGAGGGTAAAGAGAAAGCAATGGAGACCACAAGGTAAGATTCAGTCGCTTGAGGTGCCGGAATGGAAATGGGAATCGATTTCTCTGGATTTTATCGTGGGGTTACCGAGGACTCAGTAGGGTAACAACATGATTTGGGTTATCGTCGATCGTTTGACAAAGTCAGCTCATTTTATTCCAATAAAGGATACTTGGAGTAAAATTCAATTGGCTCTAGGATACAGAAAGCATGTGGTACGGTTACACGGGGTACCAAAGCATATAGTGTCGGATAGAAATGCGAAGTTTATATCACGGTTTTGGCAAGAAATGCAGGAATTGAGGGGGACTACCTTAAAGATGAGTACGGCATTTTACACTACGACAGATAGTCAAATCGACAGAACTATCAAGACTTTGGAGGACATGTTGTGAGCTTGTGCGAAGGAGTTTTGTGGGAGTTGGGAGGATAGACTGGATCTGATAGAGTTTTCATACAACAACAGCTATCACTCTAGCATTGGGATGCCATCTTTTGAGGCATTATACGGGAGGAAGTGTAGGAGTCCAGTGTGTTAGTTGGGATGATTGCGGTGAGGCTGTGGTTTTGGGGCAACAAATGGTACAAGATATGGTTGAGCAGGTACGATTGATTCGACATAAGATGAAAGCAGTTCAAGATCGGCAAAAGAGTTATGCAGATCTACTGTGGTAAATATCGGTATACTTCATCAAGAAATTCGGATTATAACGAAATTATAATTATGAAATAACGAGTCATAAACGAAATTGCATAAACAAAAGTATAGAGATTAGATTTAACCTTTGGTCCTAGCAATTTGGCCTAAGAACAAATATCGAGATCGATATTCTCCTAATCGTTGCACCCAAAATGCTTTGAGAAATGCCCTTGTTCTTGTTAGAAAGAGATCCCTAATTGTTAATTATTTTTAGGGTTTTTTTTTTTAGTGATGAGAGAATTAGGTCAAAAGGAAGTGAGAAAAAAAATCCTCTCCTATCCCTCTTAAACCGTCCAAATGGAGAGAATTAGGGGAAGATATTTTTCTTCCTCTTTTTCTCCTTTTTCGGTTAGACCAACCACCAAAAATAAGGAGAAAAGCTTCTTATTTTTGGTTGTTATCAAATTGTATAAAATGTGTATTATTTATCAATTGTCATTTATGTCGTCCCGTATTAATAAGTCCACACACAACTGTTTGTAGTCGATTTATTAATACCGGTCTGACATCATTTATTATGACAATTTCGTATAATATATACATTAACTATAAATATCGCATATTAATAATTTGCTTATTAAATATAACCGTTTACGTTTAATTACGAATTAACATCTTAATTCGTTTAAGCTAACACTATATACATTAATTAAATATAACAGTTTATATTCAATTTACGAATTAACAATTAATTCGTCTCAGCTAATATTATTTAATTGTATTAAATAACCGTCTCATCATCACATTGACTAACCTTTTAGTCAAATACATGGACTAACCGTTTAGTCATATAAGGCATCAATGTGATTATATTTACATATAATCACATCTCTCAAACACATCCTTTAGGTGTGACTTTTAGGGACCAGTTGATCACCGCCATCAGTATGATAATAACGTCAAACTTCTAGCAAACCAACCGTTATTAATAAACGTTAATCAACTGATAAAATACTAAGTATACCCTGTGAACCTCTAAGAGATTTATATACGTTATCACACTAACTGTGGAGGACATTAGCTCCAACATCTACATCGTAGGGACATAAATTTTGAAGTAGGTGACAAGGTTCTCATGAAAGTGTCACCTATGAGGGGCGTTATGAGGTTTGGTAAGAGAGGAAAGTTGACTCAGAATTTTATAGGTCCTTATGAAGTTTTGGATCGGGTAGGTGAACTAGCTTATTGTCTAGCTTTACCACCATCTCTTGATCGGGTGCACAATGTGTTTCATGTGTCACAACTTCAAAAATATGTGAGTGATCCGTCACATTGTAGATAGCCAGTATCTGCACCTTCCAAAAACCACCCGATGATGATCGGACTATAACGTGTTTTTGATATGTGTGCGTGGATTGGCTATACATGAGACGGTTTAATGAACTACTCAAATATGAAAAATGATTTCAAAAGTTTTCTAACTTCATTTGCATTAAAATAACCCTATTTAGAGTTAAAACCGTCTTCGGACCCAAAACCGACTCAAAAACCCGGAACCCGAGTCAACCTGAGTCAACCCAAATCTCGAATGTCAAAAATAATGCCATGAATGTTTTCATCATGTCATTTCCATTAAAATGACCCTAATTAGAGTCAAAACCGTCTTCGGACCCAAAACCGACTCAGAAACCCGCAACCCGAGTCAACTCAAATCTCAAATGTCAAAAATAATGCCATGAATATCTTTATCATGTCATTTCCATTAAAATGACCCTATTTAGAGTCTAAACCAACACCGAGCCAAAAACCGACTCGAAATTCAAATCCCGACTCACACGAGTCAAACCCGAGTCAAAGACACAGAATACCTACCCCAAATATAACCCAAGAGGAAGCTTACACGGCTAAGAAAACCTCAAAGAACATAAATCCCAACCAACAAAACATTGGTTAGAACAAATGCAAAATCCAAATTTGCGAAAGGGACAGTACACCCCATTGAGTCACGGGGTGGCTCGCGCCTAAAGCAGGTGTCTGCTTAGCCTCTAAGCAAACACAACCGACCTACCATCCCACATTTCACTATAAATACCAACCATCGCACACTACAATATTTACGCGAGAGTCCGCCCCCTCACATCTCCCTTAAACTTCTATACTCGACTTCCTAAGTCACAAAATCGACACTTGTTTTCGACCTACCGATCGTAAACACAAGCCTTACACATATTGTTTGGTACCGTCGCCGTGCATTCGACCGACCCATTCAACCAACTCAACTAATCAATCAACATGTTTTAATTAACATATTTTCAACTCATTTTAAAAACAAAATCCTTTTTTAAGGCATTCTTTTTAAACTTCTTGATCGCGAGTAGTCGCTACGAGAAAACTTGTCTCTAAAGTCGTCTATGTCGCAAACATCATACACGTAAGTTTGAGGGTGTAAACAACTCACTTTATTTCATGTATTTACTGTTTTTATGAGTCTATAAGCATGAACAATGCATAACACGATTCAAATATAGGTTAGACGAGCCAAAACCGAGTTTTGGCCTGAGACAGAAGCTCCTTGCTGTGCAAGGGAGCTCGCGCCTCTTGTGGGTCTCGGGTCAGACTAATCCGTGTTCGAGTTCGTCTTTCCTTCAACACTTTCTTTTATTTTTACTTCTTTCCTTTTACAGTATTTACCATTTTAATTCATTTTTATGATAAACATATTTTGACCATTATAAAAATCATCCTTGGTTCTTTATACCATGACGGTTTATTCCGTGACTCGGTGATATTATTTGGTTAATTACATTTAATGGGTATTTTAAACACCCTTTGTCTTTTATTTAGCATTTTTCTCTTTGTTTACATTTGTAAATATATTAGTCATAATTCATAATCATCCTTGGTTCTTTATACCATGTCGGTTTAATCCGAGTACGATGACAAACTTGACTAATTACAAATAATTGAACTTAACATAATTAGTTCAAATCGAACATTTTCCTTTTACACATTTTATTATGCTTTTCAAACATGCAAATCCGACAACGAATATTATTAACATAATAGTAATTATTCCGTGTCATGGAAATCATATTTGCAAATCTTTCATCATAAATACGGTTTTAAACAACCTTTTCAAAAACTAGGAGATGCCCCCTTGGGTCGACTCATGGCTCACGCCCCAAGGGACCGCCTATTTTCACATTTCAAGACCAGGGCAGAGCCCCTTCCATCGCCAATAGGCTCGCGTCCCAATGGGGCTGCCTGGCGCTATTCTGCCTCGTTTTTACCACTTGTCTAGGACGATCCCGATTACGGTTAATCCGAATACATGACGGATCAGATTGACAAGCTTACGTTTTTACACTTTGTCATTTGACATCCTTTTTCAAATAAATGAATCGTGTTAAGCATCATAACCCGAATTTGGTAAATGGATGTTTAATTTTCGTTCTCACATGTAAATCAACCATAAATCCAACTTGACATCTTATGCTTGATATTTGGATTGACAAACTGACTTAGAAAGCTCACATGTTAGGTTAACACTTTTGGATATGCATTCATGCATTTTAACCGTTCTATCAACTTTTGCACTTAAACAACCACGATCGATCAGTAGAGGCCGCTAACGCGGGCGGGATTGGGTGTCCGATTAAAGGGCTTCCCAATACGTACCCTCACCCATTACTCAGAACCTTTGGATAGTGGATGGCCTTATCCATGGCGTACGAGAGTCATTTTAGGCATAGAATGCTAAAAGGGGGATGAGTCCTTATCTTTAGTACCTATGTCAAACACTGCTTTGTGCTTCGTTTGACCGAGGTATAAAGTGGATTTCGAACGGGTTCCAAGCATCACACAAATGCTTCGCGGCCCTCGCAGAGACGATACCGGCCGATCTAAAGCGATCCGGTGAAAGCATTTTTACTCGGCCGAGCGTGGCTTTCAAAGAGACCACTTCATGTCCACAGATTTGCCTGGCGTGCAGGTGGCCCGTGACCACGGACCGGTAGGTGGACCCCCAAATCCACAGACCGAGAGGTGGCCCATGTCCACAGTTTGGCGACTCCGCTGGGGAAAACTAGGACACTTGTATCTTTATGATCCTTAGAGGTGAAACTCGAACGAGGTCGTGGTTAAAGTGCATTAATTGATATTACAGTCATAAGTCGGGTTCCTTGTCCGGGCCCACAACCTAACCCTTTTCGACCAATTGGCTCGTTTCGTCGGCATGAGTTTTCTCATCCCCGCGTTTTGAATCCCGATTGAGTCAAGCATACCATTGACGTTACACATTTCTGTTTCGTCAAAGAGCTTTCATCACTTTCGAGCACGAGGCTAGGGCACCCTCCTTACACATTTTGTTTGGATTGGTTGGTGTGTAACCCACCCTTCTAAGCCAAAACCCGTGTTAGCATAATTCATAATATAATGAACTGTGAGTGCTTATGTGCTACTTGATCATAAGTCCTTCCGTGTCATTTTCAAACTTTCAAAAAAACACTTTTTTATGCCGTTATAATGGCCGTTTCGAACCTCGGTCTTTCGCCGACCGTTGCACGCCTTTCTAGGCCGTCATAATGACGATTTTCAAACCCGATTTTTTATAACCATTTCAACACGCCTTTCTAGGCCGTCATAATGCCGTCATAATAACGATTTTCAAACCCGGTTTTTTATAACCACTTCAACACGCCTTTCTAGGCCGTCATAATGACGATTTTCAAATCCGGTTTTTTATAACCATTTCAACACGCCTTTCTAGGCCGTCGTAATGACGATTTTTAAAACCGGTTTCCTACAACCATTTCAACACACCTTTCTAGGCCGTCGTAATGACGATTTTCAAACCCGGTTTTTACAACCATTTCGAAGCACCTTTTTATGCCGTTATAAGGGCTATTTCAAAATCCGGTTTTTACAACCGTTTCAAATGCTCCTTTTCATGCCGTTGTAATGACGATTTCAAACCTTGGTTTTCACAAACTATATCAAAATGCCTTTTTACGTCGTCATAATGGCCATTTCAAACCTCGGACTCTCGCCGACCGTTGCATTCTCAAATCACCCTTTTACGCCGTCGTAATGACGAATTCTACCCTCGAATTTTCAAAATTCTAAATCAATTTTTAAACAGAAACGTTTTTCAAACCGTCGTAATGACGATTTTAACCCGTTTAACTTTCCAAAATTTCAAATGTCATTTTCGAAATCAAATTTGGTTTTTCTAAGCCGTCGTAATGACGTTTTCAATTCTCACATTTTTCGATTTGCATACCGTCTTTCAAAGGTTAATACGGTTTTATAACCCGTTGTAATGACGAATTCAATCCTCGCGATTTCCATTTTCAAATCTTGAAAACGAATTTAACCGTTTTCAAATTCCATTCAAAATCAAATCATTTGACGACGAATTTAACCGTTTTCAAATTCCAATCAAAAATCAAATCATTTGGAAACGAATTTAACCGTTTTCAAATTCAAATTCAAATCAAATCATTTAAAGGCCAATTTAACCGCTTTCAAATTCAAATCAAAAATCAAATCATTTGAAAACAAATTTAACCGTTTTATGATTCTAATTCAAAACTCAAATCATTCGAAGGCCAATCTAACAGTTTTCAAATTTCAAAACCATTTCAAATATTTGAAAACAAATCTAACCGTTTTCAAATTTCAATTCAAAATCAAATCTTTGAAAACAAATCTAACCGTTTTCAAATTTCAAATCCAACTTCAAATCTTTGAAAACCAATTTAACCGTTTTCAAGTTTCAAATCAAAACTCAATCATTGAAAACAAATTTAACCGTTTTCAAATTTTCAACCCAATTTTAAATCCTTTGAAAACAAACTTAACCGTTTTCATGGCCATTGTGATGACGATTCAAAATTTTTCAATTCTCGATTTTCTAATCCGTGACTCGGAATTTCAAAAACCTTATTCGGAAAAAACACATTGTTTTCAGAGCCGTCACAATTTCAACTCAAACCGTCTTTTGAAAACAAACTTAAGACAACTCTTCAACTACAAATGAATCTTTTTGAAAATTTCTATTTTCGAAAATTTCAATCCACCTTTCTGATTCAGCCTCGAGTCGATTAGAGTCCAATCGATTTCAAGTCAAGTCGTCTAGATAACATCGAGTCTCCGCCGAAGTTTGTACCTACCTTCTGGTCTAGGTCATGTCGCCCGATTGTCGAAACATCTCCAATGGCGTTAGCAGAGTCGAAACCTCTCGGGTATTAAACCCGTCTTTCCCCTACATTACGGGTCAGAGATCAAGTTTGTGTACATGTCTCGTCTAATGGCGTCACGCCATCAACGCACATCGAAACTCTGGGCATCACTATGCCAAAGTTGACACTCGAGTCTAAGTTCAACGTCATGCATCAAGAGTTCAAACACGAGAGGTCATTCTTGATCTTTAATAAACTCATAACTTAGTCACACCGTTGCGTCTTCACGGCGTATTTGTCTTTTTTACATACGTGTCGTACTTGCCTTTGTTTGTGCGATTCCTTGCCAAGACATGTTATAACGCCTATCGTTATGTCAAATAGGAATCCCTTGGGTGCCATCGATTGCCAACAAAAAAATCAAGAAGCTGATCCATCTGCATCCACCATGACTCCTGCTGAAACCAACAACATGGTCCGTCGACTCCTAGCTACCGTGGAAAACTTGAGCACTCGTCTCTCCCGGGTTGAGGACAAAATGGCAACTGAGAATTTTCTCTCTTCTGATATTGAGAAAAGGGTTAAGCTCCTTGAAAGCCAAGCATCGGCCAACGACCAAACCAAAACCAGACGACCTCATCGGTCCTTCCCTGATTTGGGTATGCCTTATGCCACAGCCTTGGAAAGGCTAATCTCCCAAGAAAAACTCAAACCGATTGGTCCAACTCCGGACCCTCTACCAAACAAGCGAGGTCGAAGATGGGATAGAAACCTCTTTTGCCAACATCACCAAGGTCACAGACATGACACTGAAATGTGTCTCCCTCTAAAAGGCGTTATCCTTGATATGATTGAAAGGAGCGTGTTACCATTACCTCCCTCAGCAAATAACAAAAACAACCCTGCAGAAAACCCTATTGGACACAGTGAGGAATCTTCCCCAGACTGCTCTCACCTCATCTCTCCTGACGATGAGAAAATTCATGCAATTTAAGAGGATGGCCTACAAAGCGCTATAATGATGCTCTCCGTCTTCATCAACAACATATTCTCAACGTTGCAAGTTGCTATCGATGACTTGAACACCTGGGTAGCTAATTTGGAAAAGAGGTTTGGTAGTACAGAAAATGAACCTGACCATCAAGGAAACCAACCCTTGGTTCACCAACTAACAGCTGTTGAAAATGAGGAGTCATATGATGGTTCCCACATCCACGAACCTACCAACAAAGAACATGAAATTACCTCACCAAAATCCCCTTCAAAATACAAAACAACTTCCTAAAAACTTCCCATTGACAATGACCAAATCCTGCTTCCGCCCTGTATTGACAAAAAACAAAAACAAAAACAAAACTCACAAAAACATCCCAAAAAACACCAATGTGGGAACCATGGGAAAACATCAAAGGATATTCACATATCTGGGAATAACATATGGCACTGCTCTGGAGATACTTGCTTCAGAAGGAATGCTCCAACCCATTGGTCCGACTCCGGACAAACCTGAACACAAAAGAGGTCGTTCATGGAACGAAAAGGCCTATTGCCAATACCATCAAGGCAACGGTCGTGACACCGAAACCTGTTTCAAACTCAAGCATGCCATTCAAGATATGATTGAAGCTGGCAAAATCATAATTGCACCTCTCAGTCAGGACAATCCTCCTGAATGTCTCAAGTCAAACAGCAAGGTTTAACGTTCTCAAAGGACATTCACCAACCTCAACACAACCTATGCCGAAGCTCTTCAAAAGCTCATAACTGAAGGGAAGCTACAACCAATCGGGCCCACTCCGGACCCGTCTGAATGCAAGAAATCCCGTTTTTGGGACGGCAATGCCTATTGCCAATATCATTGAGGAAATGGTCATGACACTGAAACATGCTTCAAACTGAAACATGTTATTCAATATGATCGACAACCAGGAACTGATAGCTTCATCCCTATGCCAACCAAGTGATGAAGACAACCCTAATGAACATCTCTTTCTGCAAGGAGATAAAAGTCTCATCGACTATTGTCCTCATATAATCCCCAACAACGAGAGTGAAGTGCTCAAGTGGGTCAATGCTCAAGATCAAACATTCAAGCCACTGGATGCTGCGAAAGAGACCTTCGAGGAGGAATATGATGATTAGGAGTCCGTATCTACGATGAAGTCTGAGTCCGAGTCCGATTGTTGGGCTTTTTCATAGCTATCCTAGCGTCTGTCCTTTTATTCCTAAGTGACAAACTGAGGGCTGTCCCCATGAGTCACATGTATTCATCGAGTCTGTGCTAACATCTTATTTATCTAAATAAAAGCACAATTTTCAACTATCATATATTCTCCTCTTTACCACTTTCCGATGACAACGAGAATTTATTTCAGAATTGATTTAAAACGAACAATATGTTCCAATTTAATTTGAGTACACTCGAGTGACGTTTCGTACCGAGTAAGCAGAGGACTCGAAACTCCGTGTCCATTTTCTTTACCAATTCCATGTCTAGCAATAGAAACCTTTCATTAGCACCCAATTTAGAACGAGCTTCTATCAAGGGGATCCTATGACGAACCCAGATAACAAACCAGAACATCTCCTTGTTCATGATCAATGATGGAAGGCAAGCCCATTCCCCACAAAAACATCCCATCGCCAAATTTCAACCTCTCACCAACGGGTACATCCCCGTTTGCCCCTTTACCTGCCTCGAACGAAGGATGGCAAAGAACCAATACTTCAAAAGCCAAAGCGAAATGCCAAAATCAAAGGCCTAAGCCAATAACCATTTTCCCCAAAGCCAAAGCTCAAGGCCAAAGCAAAAACCAAAGCCAAAAACAATTCACCCAAAGCCAAAGCTCAAGGCCAAAGCAAAAACCAAATCCAGAAACAATTCAACCAAAGCCAAAGCAAAAGCCAAGGCTAAAGTCCAATCACAAACACAAAATAGTGAAATTCAAAATCGCTATTTTCACGAATTTCAAACGACGAAATCAAACACCGTCATTCTCAAACCACAAAAAGAAAACAGAATAGTGAAATTCAAATTCGCTATCTCTCACCAATTTCAAATTTCAAACGACGGAATCAAAACCGTCTTTTCCCAAACAAAACAAGAAATGGCGAAATTCAAATTCGTTATTTTCTCTCAAATCCAAACGACGGAAATTAAAACCGTCCTTTCAAACAAAAAACGAAATAACGAAATTCAAATTCGCTACTTTAACAAATTCCAAACGACGGATTTAAAAACCGTCCTTTTCAAACAAAAATGAAATAGCGAAATTCAAGTTTGTTATTTTCCCACAATCTCAAATGACGGGTTTTAAAAAAACCGTCACCTTTCAAACTTTGGACCAACGAAGTCCAACACACCAAGTCTAGGATCAACAGGTTCAAAGCCCAGGACCCATGAGTCCGAAACACCAAGTCTAGGACCAACAGGTCCAAAACCAGGACCCACGAGTCCAAAACACCAAACACTAAAACCTCAACCAAAACTTCTTCACCCCTAAGTCCTTCAACAGACTGTTACAGGGAGACCTATCTAGGATCCTGAGGATTTGCTCAAGATCAAACCCAACATCGCTTCACCCTTAAGCCCTTCTAGAGACTGTTATAAGGAGAACTATCTAGGCTTCTGAGGATTTCCCTCAAGCTCGTAATATCACACCTTAACCTTTATGGTCCAGACATGGAAATCTGATCCCATGTTATTTACCAACCATTTCGTGCTCAGGCCACATCAAGCCTGAGACCCCATTCCGCACCACACTACAAGCCGTTACCCTTCGGCCTAAACACCACAAAATTCTTGCTCCAGATTTTTATCTGTTAAGCAAACCCATTATTACCAAGCTCCACATTCCCTAATGTTGAAGCCATTTTTCACCACAATCCCCACGAAGTCCTCGAATGCTTTGCTATCGAGAATGGGACATACCTAATCTACCCTTAGAGTCCACTTTTTAGTGTGCTCAAATGATAAAAAACATTTTCAAAAATTACACCTCTTCGATTCATGATCAAGAGGTATTTATCTCCAATCAACCTTTCAGTCACCAAATGGAATTTTCCGTCGTGACGCTCAACTCCAGATTTTTATCTATCAAACAAACCATTATTACCAAGCTCCACATTCCATAACGTCGAAGCCATTTTCACCCTGACCCAGATACGGAGTCCTCGAATGCTTTGCTACCGAGAAATGGGACATACTCAATCTACCCTTAGGGTCCACTTTTTAGTGTGCTCACATGATAAGGAATATTTTCAAAAATTACACCTCTTCGATTCATGATCAAGGAGGAATTATCTCAAATCAATTTTTCGAGTCACCAAACGGCTTTTACCGTCGTGACCCACACACTTAAAGGTCCTAACATCTCGCTTAGGCACATAAACACATTCAGAACTACGATCTGGTTTGATTTCACATCACGAGAATACATAGGCATTCCCTCAAGGACACAACCATGAACCTCGAAATCACTTCAAGGTCCTAACATCTCGCTTAGGTACAGACAGCTCAGAACTACGATCTGGTTTGATTTCGCAAACACGCGAATACGTAGGCAGTCCTATTACAAGAGCACAACCGCATACTCCTTTCACAACATTTCCAGTTTTCAATCCTCAACACATAGCTCAGAACTAAGGTCTGGTTTGGTTTCAAAAACACGCGAATACGCATGCAGTCCTCCAACAAGGACACAACCGCACACCCATTTCAATCTCAACCATCAATATCAATCCTCAAAATCAGCCTACCCAGCCGCAAAAATTAATCTTATTCCTCTTTACTGGGGGCTTCTTCCTTAAGATGTCGCTCATTCCTTGTTTTGTCAAATTCCCACCTTCTCACTCTGGGGGCTTCTCTTTCGAGACGTCAACCGTCCTTTATCCTCAAACATCTTTTGAGTCTCGACTACAGTCCAAAATAAACCACCTTTAGCCTAGTGCTCGGTTCGGACGATGACAAGGTCTTGGTTCCGCTTTCCGAATCATCATGCCTCAAAGAGGGATCTCAAACAAGCAAACGGAGGCAAATGTGTCTGGCGAAGACAATCAATTCTTATTCCCCAGCCGAGCAGATCTTCTACTCCGATGATCTGATGCGCGTTGACACCCTTTCTTGGCTAGGAGTTGCACTTACTATGCAAAGTCTGTCAGAGTCACCATCGTGTCGTGTCAATACTGAGTTGGCATCACGTTCACGACTGCCCATTTGTCAGTCAATCAGTATGCGTCTGTGTGAGTCCGTGTCCCAAGGCCACGTGTCTCCAATCTATTAAATCACAGATCTACGAGTAACAAGACTCGTCTTTAAGCTTCACAACTTTCAAAACTCATATCTCCTCTCACGCGAGATATTACGTGCTAATTGCTTACATGCCTATGTGATCATATGCTTATATTCTTACATGATAGTTGCTTATATGTTAACTGCTCACATGCTCACATGCTTATGTGCTTATGTGCTTATATGCTTGCATTCAACGTGCTTGTCTATGCGAGTGCGGATTTGTGTGGTCACTAACCACGCAGATAATCTTGAGAAGACAAACTCACTCCAATTGAGTACTAGGTTCTTCCCAACAAACGGCGACCCGTCAAGTCCAAGGGCTTTAAACATGTCAATTACATGGCGTACACTACCTCCCAACGAGCAGCAACTCATATCCCCGGCTAGTCCTGAGAAGTTTCTAACTCCCCAGCGAGTGCCGATTTTCAAATGGAAGTCACACAGGCTATTTTCCACAGTCGATCATTCGACCATAGATGGCCGGCGAGCCTTTGTCCGCAAAAAAGACACAACTCAAGGACGTATCCCGAAGATGCCTCGGGTACGACTCCTTTTCACAAGATGGCGAGCCTTTGTCCGCAAACAAGGTACAACTCAAGGACATATCCCGGAGATGCCTCGGGCACGACTCCTTATCACAGCTGGCGAGCCTTTACACACACACAACATACGACTCAAGGACATATCCAGAAGATGCCTCATGTATGACTCCTTCCTATGGCTGGCGAGCCTCAAAACGCACCACCTTCAACACCGGCTGGCGAGCCTTTGCACGCAAACAATTGAAGGACATATCCCGAAGATGCCTCAGGTATGACCCCTTCCTATGGCTGGCGAGCCTCAAAACGCAACGCCTTCAACATCGGCTGGCGAGCCTTTGCGCGCAAAAGATTCAAGGACGTATTCCGAAGATGCCTCAGATATGATTCTTACTTATGGCTGGCGAGCCTATATACGTAAACTAATGGACTTTAAAACGACCCGAATTGAAAGTCGACGGACTCTAGACTGTTCCCGACGGCAGGTCCTTGACTCGAATCCTCGAGTCGCCTCGACGTCGCCCTTCCCGACGGCAGGTCCTTGGCTTAAACCAATTTGAGTTGCCTCGACGTCGCAATGGTATTTAGGTTGTAATCTTCGATTGACCAGGAGATCATACTTTGAATTTCACCTTGTCCAAGCCTCAGTCAAAGTGGGGGCTCTTTTGATACACAGTATCTGCACCTTCCAAAAACCACCCGATGATGATCGGACTGTAACGTGTTTTTGATATGTGTGCGTGGATTGGCTATACATGAGATGGTTTAATTCACTACTCGAATATGAAAAATGATTTCAAAAGTTTTCTAACTTCATTTGCATTAAAATAACCCTATTTAGAGTTAAAACTGTCTTTCGACACAAAACCGACTCAAAAACCCGCAACCCGAGTCAACCCAAATCTCGAATGTCAAAAATAATGCCATGAATGTTTTCATCATGTCATTTCCATTAAAATGACCCTAATTAGAGTCAAAACCGTCTTCGAACCCAAAACCGACTCAGAAACCTGCAACTCGAGTCAACCTGAGTCAACCCAAATCTCGAATGTCAAAAATAATGCCATGAATATCTTTATCATGTCATTTCCATTAAAATGACCCTATTTAGAGTCTAAACCGACACCGAGCCAAAACCCGACACGAAATTCAAATCCCGACTCACACGGGTCAAACCAGAGTCAAAGACACAAAATACCTACCCCAAATATAACCCAAGAGGAAGCTTACACGGCTAAGAAAACCTCAAAGACCATAAATCTTAACCAACAAAACATTGGTTAGAACAAATGCAAAATCCAAATTTGCGAAAGGGATAGTACACCCCATTGAGTCACGGGGTGGCTCGCGCATATAGCAGGTGTCTGCTTAGCCTCTAAGAAAACACAACCGACCTACCATCCCACATTTCTCTATAAATACCAACCATCACACACTACAATATTCACGCGAGAGTCCGCCCCCTCACATCTCCCTTAAACTTCTATACTCGACTTCCTAAGTCACAAATTCGACACTTGTTTACGACCTACCGATCGTAAACACAAACCTTAGACATATTGTTTGGTACCGTCACCGTGCATTCGACCGACCCATTCGACCAACTCAACGAATCAATCAACATGTTTTAATTAACATATTTTCGACTCATTTTCAAAACAAAATCCTTTTTTAAGGCACTCTTTTTAAACTTCTTGATCGTGAGTAGTCGCTACGAGAAAACTTGACTCTAAAGTCGTCTATGTCGCAAACATCATTCACGTAAGTTTGAGGGTGTAAACAACTCACTTTATTTCATGTATTTACTATTTTTATGAGTCTATAAGCATGAACAATGCATAACACGATTCAAATATAGGTTAGACGAGCCAAAACCGAGTTTTGGCCTGAGACAGAAGCTCCTTGCTATGCAAGGGAGCTCGCGCCTCTTGTGGTTCTCGGGTCAGACTCATCCGTGTTTGAGTTCGTCTTTCCTTCAACACTTTCTTTTATTTTTACTTCTTTCCTTTTACAGTATTTACCATTTTAATTCATTTTTATGATAAACATATTTTGACCATTATAAAAATCATCCTTGGTTCTTTATACCATGACGGTTTATTCCGTGACTCGGTGATATTATTTGGTTAATTACATTTTAATGGGTATTTTAAACACCCTTTTTCTTTTATTTAGCATTTTTCTCATTTGTTTACATTTGTAAATATATTAGTCATAATTCATAATCATCCTTGGTTCTTTATACCATGTCGGTTTAATCCGAGTACGATGACAAACTTGACTAATTACAAATAATTGAACTTAACATAATTAGTTCAAATCAAACATTTTTCTTTTACACATTTTATTATGCTTTTCAAACATGCAAATCTGACAACGTATATTACTAACATAATAGTAATTATTCCGAGTCATGGAAATCATATTTGCAAATCTTTCATCATAAATACGGTTTTATACAACCTTTTCAAAAACCAGGAGACGCCCCCTTGGGTCGGCTCATGGCTCGCGCTCCAAGGGACCGCCTGTTTTCACATTTCAAGACCAGGGCAGAGCCCCTTCCATCGCCAATAGGCTCGCGCCCCAATGGGGCTGCCTGGCGCTATTCTGCCTCGTTTTTAGCACTTTTCTAGGACGATCCCGATTACGGTTAATCCGAATACATGACGGGTCAGATTGACAAGCTTACGTTTTTACACTTTGTCATTTGACATCCTTTTTCAAATAAATGAATCGTGTTAAGCATCATAACCCGAATTTGGTAAATGGATGTTTAATTTTCGTTCTCACATGCAAATCAACCATAAATCCAACTTGACATCTTATGCTTGATATTTGGATTAACAAACTGACTTAGAAAGCTCACATGTTAGGTTAACACTTTTGGATATGCATTCATGCATTTTAACCGTTCTACCAACTTTTGCACTTAAACAACCACGATCGATCAGTAGAGGCCGTTAACGCGGGCGGGATTGTGTGTCCGATTAAAGGGCTTCCCAATATGTACCCTCACCCCTTACTCAGAACCTTTGGATAGTGGATGGCCTTATCCAGGGCGTACGAGAGTCATTTTAGGCATAGAATGCTAAAAGGGGGACGAGTCCTTATCTTTAGTACCTATGTCAAACACTGCTTTGTGCTTCATTTGACCGAGGTATAAAGTGGATTTCGAACTGGTTCCAAGCATCCCACAAATTCTTG